>NC_136592.1:15155623-15680623 GCF_910589615.1 Taurulus bubalis | reverse complement strand
GTTGTAAATATATGTGAGTGAATACTGAACAAGTATTAGTAGTTTTAGTTTAATTAAATAGTAATGGCGCCCCATCAAAAGTACCAACATCAATTAACAAATCCCAAGAGAAAAGGTTCATGTGAGCAGCTCTGCCTACAACATGGAGGGAGTTTGACAAGTTTCATAGCTTGACGCTTAAAGCAATTACAAAGAAAAACCACCACATTGCATTCATACACCAGCGGCTACCTTAGACTATAATTAGTTTGTGGCCCCCCCAGCAGGCCCGTAGAGATAACCCCCGCAGCCCCCGCACCGCGGGGGGGCCTCGCATGGACAGGGGGCCTCGCGTGGCAATTTCATTTTTTAAATTTTTTCTCAACTTTCCGCGGCGCAAGTAACGTTTCACAAAATCGCTCGTAACTATCCTTTAAAACAACGGATTTCAATAATAAACACATCTCCGTGACCGTGCGGGCATGTAGGAGTCGAACGGCGCCATCTAGATCCGTACCAGCCACCTATAAGTAACTTTAAATTCCATCAACCGTCGGAGATTTTTTTATTTTACATTTCTGGGTCCAGCATTTCCCCTGTCAAATGGACGATCTTTGATCCACCTCAGACGGCACATGCACAGTTTACTGAAGATAATGCACCCGGGCTGGCTTCTGGGAAATGTAGTTTTCTTATAGAACTTTGACGTTTTTCATTTTTGAACTGATTTACACAGTTTTCCCCCTGAAAAGCCTTCAAATGACTCCAACACTTTGTTTTTCTGTGGTTTTCATTCCCTATTCGGGTTCTTTAGGCTCTGTTCTTTCTAACAAGGGGTGTATTAGTATGTGAGACCTTGGTAAGGGTCTGAAGCACACATTTTGAACATGTCGGAAACCGCTCGAAAAGCATTTTTCTGCCATTCTTAATTAGATCATGCTGGATGATAGTTATGATCAAGATATGTTATAAAAGTTTTTTTTTGAAAATATACATTTTCTTCACAAGAAAATTCTGAAAAAAATGATATAAAATAATACAAGTATTATAACTCATTTGTGGTTCATACGTAATCTTGAGACGCTCCCCCAGTACAGGGGGAATGGGTCTTCACAGTTTACTATTTGACAGTTGACAGTTGCTATGTGAACGATGCCTGGTTTGTGTACGTTCCAAACTTCCTTTGCTTCCGATCTCTGTGGCCGTCAAAATAAAAGTCCCATTCACCGTTGACACTTAAATCATATTCTGTGACAGAGGATAAGGGAGAGCCAGGCGTGCGCCAAGGTTCTGCAAGTCCAGCGAAGTCAGGCTCCAGTGAGGAGCCAGGATGCAGTGAGGAGGCCTCGGGTAGCCGTGCGACAGAGTCAGATGAAACTTCTAATACTACACTTTACCCTGGTGACTGGGCACATTTCCCAGTGGATATTACTGAAGCTGACATGAACAAGTTAATTTTAAGGCAGGGACCATGTAAATGTGAAGGTCCGTATCCTAAAGATAAAAAGGGGAGATGTTTTTCTAAAGATTTTTATCATAGAGTGTCAAAAAAAGGAACCAAGATGCAACGCAAATGGCTGTGTTACTCCCCCAAAATTGACAGAGTATATTGTTAGCCCTGTTGGCTTTTTGGTGAGAGAAGATCTGCATGCCATAAAAGTGCCTGGACTACAGGAATAAATGATTGGCAAAGACTGTCTAGAAAAATAAAAGAGCACAAACGCACTCGCTCACATACCTGTTCGTTTATCTTTGGATAATGACCGCCGGACAATACATTATCCCTTACATATGGTGGTGTGGGGGGGAGAAGGGGCCTCATGTGTTTCCGTTACAGCACTGCCCCCCAGCATGTGACTGATAAACTTAAACTTAATTATGTCATCATATTACATACATTTTTACATACATATGTGAAATTTGCTCTCTGCATTTAACCCATCCATAGCAATTTAGCAGCAGTGGGCTGCTGCAAAGCGCCCGGAGAAAGAGATAAGTGCAACCGGGAAGTGCATTAAATTGCATGAATTTGGTCTAGTCATGTATTAACAGAAATCCATTGGTAATTAATACATTTATTTAATTTCAAATTTGGCTTACTACAATATCATGTTTCATTAAAAGAGTCAACTAGAAACCAGGTCAGTCTGGGCTGTTGGAGCCTTGAAGGAAGCACTCAGGGAACAGAAGTCCCTGATGCCCAGACACACTTGTGTTTCTGAGGAACCTGAAACTGCATTTACATGAACTGAAATCAAATCTTTAATTAACAAAAATAGAAAATCTAATTAACTTTCAAGACATTCTAATGCATCATCAGTTAATGTTAATTTAACAGTTCAATATGAGGTCGACAAATTCAAATCAATGCAATCCAAATACATTATCTGCTTGCACTAATCTCTTCCCATAGACCGACCATCAATTTAGAAAAGGTTGGATTAGAGAGTCAGATGACAAACAGCACTGAATGCTGTCAGTGTCGGATGTTGTGATAACGTCTCGCAACATGGATAACGTCTCGCATTATAAACTTTTGGTCGTCAGACCAACAAATCTCAGATGCTGAGGTTTCAAACGAGGACATGAACAAAGATTCAAAACGTTTCAATCTGTCTCATGGATTATATTCTACCAACAAGTTTCTTCTTCTTCAAGTTTAATCTCAACTTCCGTCCAACACGTTGTTGGATGAAGTGAAACAAATGGCTGCCTGGAAAACAGGAAATCAATTAAAAACTCATGTGCTTTGGGAAATGATTGGAAGAAATGTAGTATGGCGATTTAAAGTTGACAGCATGATTTCATCCCTATTTGTCACTGGGCCGTGTGCTACTGAATACAAGAATACAAGTCTCCAAGCACCTAAAGTGTTTATGATTTTTGTTGTTATGCTTTTTAAATCTCTAGCGTGACCTTGGCCAAAAGTCTGGCACAAAGTCTGTGAAGGACACTTTGCACAAGGCTCAAAAGTAGAAATGGTCATCTCGCCTCACCAAACACTTTATTCTGAAATTTGAAGCAGTTGCTGGGGACGGGACACTCTTCCTGTGTGATGGGGATCGGCTGTGGGGCCGGGCCACGGGCCTGAGTCCGCAGCTGCTCCTCCAGATGATCAATCTCCTCATCGCGCAGGCGCGCAGGCTGACACAAAATGACAAAGTGCACGCACACTGAATAAAAGGAATGACAACATTTAGGTGAACTCACCCTCTTTTTTCTTGTTTTTGTGAGTTTACATCCTGCCACCCACAGGACTCACGTAACAAAATTAAAGCTAAGTAAAGCGGAAAAAAAAACATCAACAACAATTACAACATAAAACGTTGTAAAATACATTTTTACTTTACTTTATGCAAACAATGACCACTTAGAGAAACTTATAATAATAAAAACATAATAAAGCATTATAACAGTGTAATGTTAGAACAAGATGATAAAACTATGGTAATTATAGTCAGTGAGTGAACTTATGAATTATCATGAAACTTGACCTTATAAATCCTTATAAAATGCTTTAAATTGTTATAATTATTGATTCATCATAATTGGATATGTATAAGTCCTTCTAACTGTGATTGTACAATGCTATAAGCAGTTTATAACGTATGCCGAAATCTTTTTGAATACATTTTATACCAGCAGGAAATAATACAACAGATCTGGTGACAGATGCCAATCAAACTAGAGAAGAGTTTTTCCAAATATTTTCTTCTTCTTTTGGATGTTATTAATAGGTCACATTAAAGATTGATTCCTGAATATGAAAACATCAAACTGGAGTTTTAATATGAAATTCAGTTTTGTTTCAGTCTGATTGTTGAGGGAAATATGAAAAGACTTTGTGGAGGAGATGATGAGTAATGTTGACATGTTGTCTTGAATAGAGGAAAAACTTCAGAGTTCCGAAAAATGCTAAATGCTAAATGATATTTATTTTTTCTTTGATCAATGTGAAAAAAGTTGCACCATCAACAGAAAATGAGGTGGGCAGGATATATCACTCGCTAGTGTTTGGTTAAGCCAAAACAAAACAAAATCACATGAATAAATCAGCTGACATGAACACAATGTCAGGCTGAAGGAATGCCTTGATATTGCATCTCAAATTGCCAAAGAAAAAACAAACAGAGAAGTCATGTATACCTGTGACAGGTGGATGTGCTGTAGGCAAAGCTCCAGCTTGTCCAGATAGAGATCCAGGATGTGTATGCTGGCCTTGAGCTGAGTTTCCACTGTGAACTCTTGAGGGAGGGTAAGAAGCCGGCATGCGTGTTGAGAAAGGGACTGACGCACTGCTCCAGAACTGTAGCTCTCCAGGAACTGCTGACATGCTGCCACATCCTCAAACTTCACCTCCACCCCCAGAAAGGGGTCGGCGTCATGGACCTTAATTATCTCATAACCACCCAGACCTCCTGCAGAATCTGACCACGTAAAATACTGATTAACAAATGTGACAACCAAGAAAATGCAGATGTACAGTATCATGATGAAGGCATCTTTTATCTGAATTAGTATACAAGGGATGCTGAGAGGAACTTAACTTGTGGGGCTCACCTATAAGTGTCAGCTTGATGACTTTGAAAACAATGAACTTTCCCTGTTCTCTGTCTTTGAAGAGAGAGAGCAGGTTCACACCAGGGCAGAGTGACTGCAGAAACATGACGGCACATCCGGTCCACGGCCCACAATCCACAGTCTTGTCTGCCATCTTCTGAACACAACATGAAGGCAACACAAGTCACTAAGAGTAATTAGTTAAATTGTGTGTTGAGTTGCTTTGAAATATTGCAGAGGAAAAATCTGTATCTTCACGTTGTTTTGGTCACGTACCTCTTCATAACATCATAACAACACTGCCATGTGTACACAGCTCTCCCATCATGTGTTAACTGTGTTCTAAAGCCTGTGTTCAAAAATCCTGCTGTGTCATTGGGAGTTGTGAAGGTCAAGAAGTTGCCATCTTCTAGATCAGCAGTGTGTTTCATTGCCTTCATGATGCTTTCCACCCAATGAAATGCCTAGATTGTCCTCATTTCCTCAATTAGTGTGAAAGTGAATATGTGCAGTTGTTTCTTTTGTATTTAATTTTGATTGTGTATCCATAAGTCAGTGAACTGGACTGACAAAGTAATGTATGTCTCTGTGTGAATTTGTAGCATCCGTATGACTGCTGCATCATCCTATTCTATTCGTCCTATAAAATGGCGCAAATCAAAAAATAGAATTTCTTTTAATATAAGTGAATGCTTGTCTTTGTCTTGTTTTTGAGAAGTGCCATTATTACATAATACTGCAAACATTTCATATGATAATATCATGGGACCTGAACAAAACTAAAACCCACATAGGTCAACACTGTCAAAGGATTAGTGAAGTAGCAATACACAATATTCATGATTACATTCAATATCTTACCGTTGTGTGACAACTTAATTTATTTATAGGTAAACAAAAATAAGTAGTCAAGTTTAATATGCAATTTAACAGCAGCTGATATTTGAGTGTACAGTGTAGCTTTAAAGGAATCAGGTTGAGTGGTTTCTGTGTGCTTTCTAGTGGACATTCAATATGTGAGATTACAATCGTTTGCATAACGCTTTAGCACAGTTGCCAAACATTCACTGGTTCAGCTTGTTGTTTCCTATGATTGTATATTGAATATCTTTGGTTATCTATTACATCACCTCTGGCTCTGTTATATTGTGAGATGCATTTATCAATGTTGTTGAAACTATACTAAATAAATTATTAAATTAAACACATGTGGTGACAAAAAATGTTGATATTGTCTCAGTTACACAACGACTGGACTAAATTGTCCATAACATTTTGAAATTGATTAAATGTTCAATATATGCTTTTCCTTTCAACTGAGGCAGATGAAACCATGTCCAATCCAAGCAAAGACAAAATTAAATCTTATAACCTCTCCAAATATACATGTGACCGCGAGAAATATGTTTCCTCCTAGAGTTAAACCAACTTCTATCCTCGTCGTCCCTTGTTGCCTCGGCTTCACTCCTCTTGAACCTTTTTTACTCCAGCCTCCTTTTGAAACCCTCATTACATAAAAACATGTTTAATCTCAGTCCTCCCCTCCCCCGTCGAGCCCCTAACTGCTGTACACGCCCGTTAGCACTCTAGGTGCTGTCTCCATGCACAGGATGCAGAGCGCTCTGCATGGAAAGAGCATCCTCTGAGCTGGATTATATGCATGTCCTCATATTTCACTAATACACAGTATACTTGGCTGCTGGCTCGACATGAATCTCCACAACTTATCCAGTATATAATTATGTGCTATTCTATCTACCAGTACTCTGAAAGTATACTGTGAGATTTGTTAAACAGCTGTATGGGGATTAAGTGATCATCAGGAGCTTAAAACATATCATTTAGCTTTTGCTGTCAAAAGGCAACCTCGAGTATTCCCTGGACAGCTTGGCTGACATTTGGGTGAAATATATTGATTCACACAAGGACGTCACTAATTTTACCTTCATGTGATGATGGGAGTTGTGCTTGTGTCTGTCTGTTCTGTGTAGTTGTCTTCAGTGCTTATAGCTCTGGATGTAAACTTAACAAACCAAAAGATCTGTTGATTATCTTTTGATGAATCATTTAGTCACTGGAGAAATGTGCTTCACAATTTCACAGATCCCAATGTTCACATTGCTGGATTTGTCTAACCATTAGTCCAAACATTCATTTTCTGCTAACTGGCTAACTGATTAATCAACTAATATATACATACAGACTTATACAGACTTTCAGCAATAACAGTTTACTTAGCCCTTTGATTTAATGATATGCATGCAATTTAGAGGCCAGTCAATTAATATAAAATCCAAAAATGTCATCACAAACAGGTAAAACGTTACATTTTCTAATTAATACAAGTCTTGTCCATATGTACACTAAATACAATTATTTATAAATATATATACAGTTCCTGCACATGTGCTTTCAGTTAGGCCTTTACTGAGGGATCTGCTCATGCCATGTTCATTAAATAGCTCAAACATGGATGCCTCACATCAGCCAGTCCATAATTGAACTACATTTACTGAATAAAGTGTCATATTGCCAATGCACAGGTTGTGTAGGGGCTTGAAGGAAAGGTTAAAATGTTTCCAATCTGTCACAAAACAATACCCACAGGGGTATACACACTCATAGAAACAGTTATTGATCGGAGTCATCAGTCCTGCTACCCATACTGGCGTCAGAGAAAAGCTTTCTTTAAAGAGACCGGAAGCATCCGTTTAGTAAATCGACAGAAAAAGTAAGTGGCAACAATGTTGCGTTGTTAGCGTGCAGAATTAATTAGTCAATCAATCCATTAACAGAAAAAAGTATTTAAAAAACTAATCAAATCTGTGCTATCCAGTAACAGTATTTTAAGTGTGAAACTCCTTTTGATTTAGTTTTCACAGAGGTTTCACGCTGAGCTGGTCAGATAGGCCTCAGCTGCTCTGTTGCAGGGATTAAACAGAGCATTTAAGCAAACAGAGTATTAATACGTTTAACATACATGGGCTTGTGTGACGTTTTGAGACTTAAAAACAACATTTGAACCTTTCCTTTAAATGAGGGAAGCTCTTGTAAAACTAATGTCACTCATGTTGTGTACAGCATCTAACTAGTATGTATAGTTTCCTAAACCCATACAAGTATTGCTAAATATATGGAGATATCTGTATGGTACATGCATCCAGATGTTACTATAATGTCAAGGGGGTAAATACAGGCCGACAGTTAAAGAAAGTGATTGCTGTAGTAACGTCACACGTGACTTTCTGACGTTAAGTTAGCTCGTTACGTCCCGCTGACGTGAATCTTTGATCGAGAACTTTACAGGTACATCGCAGCCTGGTCGGAGACGTGAACCGTGTGATGTTTCCACGTGTTGTGTTTCCAATACAAGACGTAAAAGGAGGTCGGGCATAGATCGTGTTGATAAACCTCACGGCGTAACTGGACGCAACTGCCGTAAAACGTCGGCCACGGTGCGACAAATAAAGTGCTGATGTGTTTACGTCACAGCTAAGCCACTGTGTCAGGCAGACGTGGTTTCTAAATAACCATTCCGTAAAATCACTGTACAGTAAGTCGTTGTTAAAGTGGGTACAAACTTACCTTAAAACTTTTGTATATTGTTCGGTGGCTTGACGCTTCCTCCTGCGGGATCACACCCACTGACACGTCATAACTTCCTGGCCTCCCATTGGCTGAGCTTGGTTTCAAAGAAGGCTCCGATTGGTGGAAATCAATATGCCACCTGAGGGGCAGGATCATGACGGGAAGGAAGTCAGTTTTTTTATTTTCAAAGTAGGAATAGAATTTAGGGCAAAACATCTAATTTGCTTTAGCTTTAACATGAACATTCCCTCGTTATTATTCCTTATGATTGAAATATAAACATAAGGGATGATGAGTTGAAATCATTAGTGAAATAAGACATCAAGGAAGTGGCTGAGGGCGACAGGCTAAGCGACTGTATAGGTGTTACTGAAGTTAAATGGCAACACAAATACACAATGCTGTCAATTTTAAAAGCTACACCGATGTTCTCTATTATTCAATGTTTGCCTTTGGTTTCTGTAGTGTATTACTGTGGCAATGTTTTCTGTTTTTATTTGTGTGAACAGCTGCTAAGAAAACAATGCAACGCATGGCATTGACTAGTGTGACCATGAATTACAAGAAGGGAACTTTTGTTAGTTGGAAATTGTATCCACAGCTGCCAGAATAATTTGTCAATTAATAGTTTACCGATTGAATATGAATAAGCAACTTTTTAGATCCAATTAAATAGACAATATTTAAGATTTCATTACAAAAACTATTCAGCTCTTTGTTGTTTTTTTTACATCCATTGTCTTATGTTTCGCACTACAACCTTTTAACACTGACACTTAACAAAACAGACAACCTGTAATATTTAATGATTCAGTTTAATTTAATGACAAGAGCGGGACAGAACTGACTCAATTGTCATCTCGCACACATAAGGCGATGCCTACAAAGGGTTTGTGGCTTAATTCCCAGGTCAAGTGTTACTGAGACTCAAATAGCTCCCAAAGACCAGGGCAGCATCTGTTGATGTGCACGTGGTATGTCCTAAAATGTAAAAAACAGCTTTTTAGAAAGATGAAACAAAGACGTGAAGAAGACACACAAGATGGACAAACATATATTTATTCATAGTACACAAATGAGAAGTCATAAAATGCTCTGTTGGCAGAATCAGACAAGCTTTTGTGGTTGACATGTTTGACAAATTTGAGGGTTTCTTTGTCTCTGTAGACGAGGGCGAGGGAATTATCCTCTGGATACACTGTCAGCAGCTGCGATGAGGAAGAAACCAAAGCAACGATGATAATTAAGTATTACCAACACACACACACAAAATTCCACTTTATACTGTAATCAACACTCACCTCCTCATCCTCTTCTTTAGCAACATAACAAGTGAAGCCCCCAAACTCTGACTGCCAGTCTATGAAAGAAAGTTTTGTAAAAGTCACAAGTAAGTGTGTGTGTGTGTGTGTGTGTGTGTGTGGTGGGCCGTCAGGGCCTGCTAAGCCTTCTCTGCTGGCCTAAACAGAATCACAAAGTTAGAGCTATTTTATACGCGCCTCTCCCACGGAGGCTTGCTCCACGGAGAGAGAGAGAGAGAGACAGAGACAGAGAGAGAGACAGAGACAGAGAGACAGACAGAGAGAGAGAGACAGACAGACAGACAGACACAGACAGACAGAGTGTGTGTGTGTGTGTCGACTCACCAGCACCGCAAAACGGTAAAACAAGGTCCAGAGCGTACTCTTCACGCGCTGCTTCTGCATCATGCAACAGAGTGTAGCCACCATGAGACCATCGACGTAGTTCACCACAACACACAGGTGTGCTCAGCTCTAAAGCAAACAAAGGTCAAAACATACAAACAGCTGCAAAGACTTGAGGCTGAGGAAACCCAATTCTACTGACACACACCTTTCTCTCTGCTCGCATTTGCTGATTCGGTCAAAGACCCTGTGGCTTCTGCGTCCCGTACATCCTTCTTCTCTTCCTCTTTATTCTCATCATCATCATCGGCAGGACACAGGTAGTGCAATCGAAGGCCGGTGAAGTTGGAGAGAAGCAGGAAGAAAGACTCTGAACAAAGCAGCTCCCAACATGCACTCACACACTGAGGCAGTGTGTTCATAGAGGCCGCTTCATAGCATCTAAATGGACACAAATACAGCACCTGTAGCCACAGTCCTAGAATATGCTCTTAAATAATCTCTGAAACATGCCCTACCTCTTATTAGATGGTCCTCTCTTTGTCCACTGAATCGGAGTGAGTCGCAGTGCTTCTTTTACCTCCCTGAACTTTTCCTCCTGAAGACAAACACTATCAACCGACAGGAACGAATGGACATGTGCAAGGAAGAAAAAAGGAAAAAAGTGACAAGTTACCTTAAGAAAATCTTTGAGCTGAATTTCAGAGCTATCCTCAAATTCCTCCTGGATTTGCTCTTGGTAAGATATGTCCAAGTACACTGGATTGACCCACTCCAGTAGCAATGTTTCCTGTCACAAAAACACAACAAACAACGTCTGTAAAAGGCAAGGCAAGTTTATTTGTATAGCACATTTCAAGGCGATTCAAAGTGCTTCACATAAAACCAATAACAGCATCAAAACATAATGTTAAAAGAAAAGATTTAAAAACAATTGAACATTCATTTTAAAACATTAAAAAAACTGTCAAAAAGCTAAAAAAAATAATAAAAGTTGCAGTGCATTTTAAGAAATAAAATGCAGTAGAGAGAATTAATATCTTTGAATCTGGTTCAATTAATGGCAACAGCAAACAGAAAAGTCTTCAATCTGGATTTAAAGGAGCTGAGGGTTTCAGGAGCCTTGTTCCAGATATGTGCTTCTCCGTGTTTAGTTCTGACTCTTGGAACAGAAAGTAGATCAGGCCCAGACGACCTGAGGGGCCGGGATGGTTCATAAGGTAGCAGCACATCACAAATGTATTTAGGCCCTACACCATTCAGTGCTTTATAAACCAGCAGCAGGATTTTAAAGTAAATTCTTTGTTAGACAGGAAGCCAGTGCAAAGATCTCAGAACAGGAGTGATCCACTTTCCTGGACTTAGTGAGGACTCAGGCTGCAGCGTTCTGATTTACTTTTTACAGAGGCCTCTGAACACACCGTTACAGTAGTCAAGTCTACTGAAGATAAATGCATGGACAAGTTTCTCCAAATCCTGTTGGGCCATAAGTCCTCTAACCCTAAATATATTCTTCAGGTGATAGTAGGCTGGTTTTGTAATTGTCTTTATATGGCTATTCAGGTTGAGGTCTGAATCCATAACTACACCTAGATTTCTGGCTTGGTTTGTGGTTTTTAACATCAGTGATTGAAGCTGATCACTGACTTTCAATTGTTCGTCCTTGGAACCAAAAACAGTTACTTCTGTTTTATCTTTATAAAACTATTCCTTTATGAAAGGAATAGTTTGGCATTTTTGGAAATACACATATTTACTTTCTTGCTGAAAGTCAGATGAGAAGATTGATATCAACCTTGTTAGACAAACTTGATGTAACATGTTGATTAGTGAGATTTGGAGGTGCTGGTATTTTATTTGGTATTTGGTTTCCCTTTGGACAGAGCCAAGCCAGCTGTCTCCCCCCGTTTCCAGTCATCATGCTCAGCTAAGCTAACCTGTGCTGAAGCGTAAATCGTTAGCCGAACAAACACAAGGTACAGAGTGCATTTCCTAAAATGTCAAACTGTTCCTATAAAGATAGTGTGAACATTTGAGCAAACTCACATCTCTTGGTAAGTGTGGGCTACGAGGGACAGGGGGCCCTCTGTGGCGAGGAGGGCGCTCCATTGACGGCCCGTGAAACCAGCCGCTCAGAGACAAACGACACTTGTCCCGTGTCAAAACTTCTGACACCTGGACAAACACAACGCAGCTCATCAATCTGCAATCAAAGACACTTCTTTGATACAACAGTGAAGATAAAAGGCAGGAGCGACTTTTCTTACTTGGTGAAAAGAGACTGGAGAAACTTCAAAGAGGATGAGGGTGTTCAAAGAGGGTACAAGCGACTTCACTATACTCTGTGGGTGGAAATTACCTGATGACAGAGATAGAAATTACACAAGACTTGTCTAAAAAGCACAGAAATTCACACACACAAAGTGAGACACTCACTGTCTGTTGTGTAAAGATCGAGGGTTCCTCCGTCGCTCCTCTGCCACGGAGGCACGAGATACAGGATGAAAGCAACGCGCCTCCCCTCCAATTCATCATCGTGACACAAAAGAACATCTAAAAGAAAGGAAGAACTTTACATTTTACATGAAAATTCATGGAGGTTTCTTCCTAAAAAACCTGAAACAAAGCTCACCTGTATATTCATATTTGGCGCAAGAAATATCCACTACGGGCTCCAGTTCAACCTGCAACACGTCTCCGAGCCAGGAGCGGAAACGCCCAAACAGTGCCGACCTGAAAACAGTGACACAAGAAATATATTTTATGGTGCCATCTTGTTTTGTATTGAAAATAACAATGTGGTTGAACCTTTAACCTTGTATAAAATTGAAGACCTTTTGAAAGCCTCATCACACAGACAGATTGGATTGTTGGACTGCTCAAACCTACTGTGACATTTTGTTGTGACATAAATAATAGATGATCCCGAGAGGAGGTCGTTATTGTGTGTTTAATTATGGTATTTATTCCAGAGCTGTATTTCAGTAGGTGTAGCCCAGTGTATAGTCACCAATACATATGTTTGCAAGAGATTACATGTTGCAGTCTCTCACTGTAAACAATGCTCATCATAACCGTAATAAAAAAACTGCACATTATTTGATTTTTTTTTTTTTTAAAAGGAAAGATTGGTGTATTACTTTGCCATCTGGGTAATGTAAGAGTCTCAGAGGGGTCGTCTAGGATTCAAATTGACACCCAGCTCATATTGTCTTGATTTATCCACTGAGATCTTGTTTTTTATTGGACTGGTTTCAAACTGAGCATCTCGGCAGATTCAGCAGCTTTTACTGCTCCATAATTCTACAATAGCATCTTTGTTTCTAGTCATTGGTTTGAAAGTCCCAACATTTACACTGCTGTAATAACGTACAGTGTGCAACCCCCGTGTTCACGGCAAAGTCCAGCGCTGGAACCAGACTGAATAAGGAACGGTCCTTCCGCTTTAACAATGATCACCGCTGAGCAACTGCAGCTGAGTGCATTTCCCACTGAGCTCTTGCCTCATGTTAATGCCAGAATCAACAACACTGAATGAAGAAGATGCACTAATTAGGAAGCAGATGTGATGCCTAGCTCCACCTGGTGGTGAGCTGATAAACGTGTCTCCCTACTACTGGGCCAACTTCAGCATTACAGCCTCGAGATTCCTTCACTGCCGACTAAACCAACCTCTTTTAACGTCACACTTAACAATGCAGACTAATCCTGAAGACACAAACCAACTTTGCCCTGTCGGTTTTTAGATCAGAAATTAAGAAATCTCTAAAAACGTGTGGGACTGGTGTTAGCCACACACAATTTTTTTCAAAGCAAAAGGTTTGAGAGGCTAATAGTATGTTTAAATGTGTGTGTTGCTGGATTTACAGCTCTGACATCAAGTGAGAACAAGTTAAAAAAAAATAATGCTGACAATTTGAGCTGGTCAGTGAAGTAAAAGTAGTTTGAATTGAGACAGATCATTTTGTCAGGTACGAAATAAGATATCCATCAAAATGGACGAACAAATGTGATGCATTTTGTTTTGCAAAAAGAAACAAAGTCAAAATCAGGATGGCTAAATAATAAAATCATCTGTCTTTCGAGAAAGGTCAGCCCTTCTGTCAGGCTGGGAATGATTACAATGGACAACCAGTAGGTAAAAGGTGCTTTAAACACAGCTGTAGATCAGGCGGTAGAGCATTATTAGCATTCATTGTTAGTTTAATTTTGGCTCTTGATACAGATTAATTGGCTCCATCGTTCATCCCGGATCAAGCTGCAGTTGACGGGCGGACAGCAGGACTCAGGAGAGACGAGGGGAGCTGGACTCTGCGTTTACACCATAATGCTCGTGTTCCTCATTTTTTATATTTAATGTAAAGATGTCGGCCATATAATCTACCCAGAGAATAGTTTTTGTTCCTTATGATGCAAAGTCATAGAAAATGCACAACAGGAATGTACTACTGTTTTTGTTTTGATTGTTGTGGGTTTGTTGTGTTACAAATGAGCTACAACTGAATTTTGTTGTGCATCCCTGTTTTGCATAATGACAATAAATGATCTTTGAAAAGACAATAAGACACCAACTTGCAACTTGATTGATTAAGTGATGTCAACACAAGTTGTTTTTTTACCTCAGTCCTGAGATATGTGGCTCTGTTATCTTCTTCAAGTCGTCTGACTGTGTGGGAACATCAACAAAGATAATAAGACAAGGACACAAACCAACAGGAATAAATCAGCGAGATGGTCCGTTTGTAGACACCTGTTTAAATTTGTACAGATCATTTGACTTCTCATGGAAGTTGAGCTCCATCAGTTCTCTCTGCAAGTTCTCCATGAAGGTCTCGCTGCCGAGGAAGTTCTTGATGATGCAGTGAGGGAAAGGGTGGCAGTCCAACTCCAGATCTCCTGCACATAATAAACAAACGATAATCAGTCAACCGGTGAGTTATTTGTCAAATTATAATGTAGACAAATAAGTCACTGCTGCTTGTGGAAAGACTCTGGACTACAGCCAAAACACATTAACTTAACTGCACTAATAAGAACCACAAGTTAAGTAATATTTGGACCTGGCAAAGAGAGTTACTAAATGACTTTCATATTTATTCAAGTGGGACAGGTTCAATGAGATCAAATGACATTGGGAAAATAGTTATCCTCCACACATACAGTCTTACACATATCAGAAGGTTGGGCAATATGTACATGTACCATTAGAATATAAACTTGTCTTGCATCAGTGTTTTGTCAAACCGTTTATACCATTAATATTTGGACACATCAGAAAATTGAGCATCATGCTGCAAATCAATGAGCATTAATGTCCTTATTGTGGCCAAGAACAGAAATATGTTACCGATAAACAGTATCTTAATTATTTTTTCAGAAAAATCAATACAACATAATAGCCATGGAAATATAACACTACATATCACTTTTTACACATCACCCATCCCTATCAGAATAAAAATATAATACATTCTAATTCAGCCAAAGGCATGCATTAATACCAAAACAGCCACGAGACAAGTCACTACTTTGATAGATAGATAGTTGCTGACTGGTTTAAGGGTTTCAATATAGTAAATAGTATCCTGATAATCAAGCTGCATAAAGTTGTTAAAGAGTTAACACTAAAACATATAATTATAATGACCAGCTGGTGATCTTAAAGCAGTTCAATCAGCCGGGTTTTCTGAGCGCAGTTCTTCTTAAAAAGGTCGTCTGTCTCAGGCATATTTGTGACGTAGCAGCGTAACAAAGTATCAAAGAGCCTCATGCGCGCACAAACACGGACTCTGAGTGAGACAGTCACGGGGGAGGCTGACTGGTTCATGGAGGTACAGGCACATAGTTGAACGTTACTTTAGATCACCCACCCTGTGTGTGGGGAGTCCTCTGGCTCCACGCCTCCTGCACACTCTTCTTCACCTGCTCGTCTCCTACAAGTGAGCAGAGTTCAGCTGTTTCCTCGTACGTCGTCGTCGTCTTCTTCTTCTTCTTCTTCTTGTCTGTTTTCACGCTGTCACCCGGACGTCGTCTGGACGCCATTATAGAAACTATCACGCGGTTATGAACAGCTTTGACAGTACATTCACACTACGGACGCGTGGGTGTGAGATGGCTCGTGCGACGCGGGGAAATGACGTTGGAGGAAGTGGGGCATTTTTGCCCTGAGTAGAGACTGTCAGGCAGCTTTGGCAAACTGACAGACAATACTTTACGTCTTAAATCATAATTTTTTTAACAAACCATCTTTAACCACCAACGGACCTGGTTGCTTGGAAAAGCAACCAGGTCCGTTAACTACCAAATATATAATTTCTCCTTAAGGGGATGAAAAATAAGATAACATGAAGTTATAGATACTACTACAGTTATATTGATAACATGAAGTTAAAGTATATATTTTTACAATTTTTTTTTTTCAGATTCTAAATTTTTCTATATACATTCTTGGCTTTTGCAGTCCTTGGCCTGTATTTTTTATTTCCTCTTGTTTATTGTATCCACCTAACACTGAGACAAATTCCTTATAGGTGAATAACCCACATTGGAAATAAACCTTATGTTTGGGAAAATATGTCTGCATTACAGATTAAGTGAGTGATCACATATCCTCTGTTCGGTTGGTCTAATATGTTGGGTACCACATTCTAACGTCCTTGTGTTTAACAGAACATTTTGGATTTGGATTGTTTTTGGAGAATACTTGTTTTCAAAGTAATATTTCAAATGTGTAATTATTATTGAATGCAACCTGGCTGGCTGCATTTAAAAATGTATTGCAGAATTAATTTTCTTACATTTCAAAGATATGATAAGCTTTAACCATTGTATCTTTTAACTTTTTAAGTTTCTGTTCGGTTTACCTCGCTGCAAGACAACCGGAACACTTCAATCCATACTGTATTGTGCATAATCATAGTCCCACAGACAAAGTCCGCATCATTGCAGAATCACAAAGTTAAAAACAATAGAAATGAATGCCGACAAGAATAATGGTTGATAAAATGATTGGTTGTAATCTAATATGACTCACAATATATACAGTAAATGACCGAGTGTTTGCTGGGATTTTGGTTTACACGTTTACTTGACGGCAATATGAAGAAATAAGCAAAGGTTTTATAAAAACAGTGTCAAAGGACCGTTTTATTAAAAAGGAAAAACAACATTGCCACAGGTTAAAACAGGAAACTCAATGACAGTTTGTTGAATCCAACATAGGCCTGCACTGAACATAAAATTATATTCTTAACACGCACTGGAAGAGACTTGCATACTACAAAACAAGCAGTTTCTCAATATTAAAAAAAGGCGTATGACATTTTTCATTTTATTTTTGAACAGTAAGCAGTATTCGTATTTTATTCTCCACATTGTCTCATCTTCACTCACACAGGACTGCACTCACACAGACAGCCAGACGTACTTCTGTTCATTCAAGTTAGTTGTAAATGCAGTTTTTGAGCAAGTTTAATTTTTTATGAGATTATGTTGCAGATTGTTGCCATCTGAATATCCCTCCGCTCAGTCCTCCCTTTCCAAGACTGGAGTAACGTAAGCCGCCAAATGCTGTTCGCCTTTCTCAGAGGACATCCTTACCATAGTGACTCTACTTTAGGGGCAACGGAAGTCAAACTGCTGCTGGTGGTACCTGGTTTTACACTTGTGTTTCGAGAGCGTGTCAGAGAACTACGGTAGCCTTTGGGTAACTTAAAAGCGTCAGTGTTTGGTTTGTCTGTTCTGGGCTACTGTAGAAACATGGATTACATGAAGAGGACCTGTTCCCTAGTAGAATTAAAGGGCTAATTTTAAACTAACGAAAACACAATAGTTCTTAGTTTAAAGTGATTATACACCAACAGAAACATCGGTAAAATATTATATTCCATTTCTGCTAATAGCTCCACTGAAATGCTACACACTGACCCTTTACGGTTCAGAGATCATGAAGGAGTCATTTCCTGCTCTGATGGAATACTCCAGCGCCAACAAATCATTCTCTGGCAATATTAATGTATCTTTTTATACATTAAACCATTTTCAGCTTTAATTTAAAGTCAAAATAAAAATACAAATAAATCTCTGCACACCTGAAGATGTGACTGGTTCATCAAAGGGTTGTGCAACTTGGATAAAAGTGACACTCGATACTGAACTGCATATTTGTTACTTTTGTTTTTTTTGTATCTTTATCTGCAAATATCTTGTGTACAGGAATACGTCTCGTTTTCCTTCTCATGGATTTTATAGATAAGCTGTGGTGCAGTCTTCGGTGTTGTCCTCAGATACTATCTAAAAAGCTCTTTAGTAGTCTCTATACCCATGGTGCATTCACTGTGTTGATAAAATGTTTATTATGTTACATTTCAAACATGAACGATACAAGCCGAATAAATGGGTTAGAAAAGTTACAGGTTATACATGTTTTGTCAGCAGTTGTACATAGCAAATCCTTGATACAAACAATTTATGTGATGATATTTTATTACAGCCCCATGTTTTTAAATTTAGCCAGTGACAGTCAAAAGAAGAAAAAACAAACAAAGGTTTCAGTTCAATTCAGGCTAGTTCCACAATGACATAAACTATACCTGCTCAATAGCTGTGGTAGACTGGAAATGATTGGTCCATATCCAGGAGCGTTGTCATACAGTTCAAACAAAGGTGCTGCCACCAGTTTATAGTTCTTGGGGACGGCAAACAGCGCTGCAGAAACATGAATTACAGGTTTCCAAACAAGAAGCAAAGATACAATGGAACTTTTATCCATGCGTCTCCTCTACTTTTATTCTCTACTAAACGTCAACACTAACATGCAATAGTTTCACAAGTTATCTTGTGATGTACTGACCTTTTTCCTGCAACTGAACCAGGAATAGCTTCTTATGCTCCTTGGGTTTGGTGATGTGAGCTGGAATATACGGATACTGCAAGACAAACAACTTTGATTAGCTCACATTGGTACTCAGATATAACCTAAATCAGCACTGATTGGTTAATGCTATACTGCTTTCTATTAAAATATTGGAAATATCTATTTAATTGTTCCTTCAATATTCATAACTTGTTATCGTATATGTGTGCACTAACCTGTGGAGGCTCAAAGTTTGGGCGCCACCAGTTGCCGATACAGTCGTCAATCACCCATTCCTGCTTCACGCCATCTTGCCTTCCAAGGATCTAACATTAAAACAAAAGTTAAAATGTGTAAACTCCACAATCACAGTAGCAACAAGTAGCGTAAAACTGTGCAGTGATGTAGCTACCTCCGTCATCAGGCGTTTCAGACCCTCCACCTCATCTTCTCCAGGACTCAACTCTCCCCCAGGTCTGCAGGAGAGAAGCAAACGTCAGCCCGTAAAAGACCTGTCTGCTGTTTCATGCAGGATCTTCTGAACATCAACTACTCACAGTTTGAAGAAAGTGGTGCCCAGCTGCAGCAGTAACACATGAGGCAGCCTGTGTTCATGGACAATGAGAACACCCTCCACTGTCCTCCGCATCCCCATTTTATCAAACTCTTCCCGCATCCGCTGGAACCGGGCAGCCACTGAGCTGTCCTTCTCATACAGAGGCTCTTTGGTGCCGAATGTGTAGTTGGTGAGAGGGTATCTGAAGTACACATGAGAAGTAATTAAGCATGACCAGAGATTAATACAGTGTGGTTTGTACCTATATGCTATAAAAAGTCAAACTAGGATATACCATTTAATCTCTGGCTGCAACAATTTAATGCAATCATATATCGTATATATGGTTAACTAGTTGTTTTTAAAATTCATAATGTGTGAGGAAATAGTGAAATTTGCACAATGCATTTCCTGGAGAAGCAAAGAATCATCAAATGGCTTATTTTTTTCAAACCAACACTAATTCAATCTTAATTCAAATAAAATGAACAAATCCTCAATTTACAGAGGCAAAAAAAGGATTTTGGCTGCCATAGTTAGTATGATCTGGAAGTCTTAAATTCAATATTTTGTTCTGATTTTAATGCTTTATTGTAACTTTAAATCAGCAAACATTTGATAATTGATTAGTATTATTGACTCTAGCTTAGCCTCCATTTACTGGTTTCCTGCGTTTGTGGGACGAGCTGTTGCTTGTTTTCTGAATTCATCGTTGGGATAATACAAAGTAAATATTAAAAACTAATATAAATATAAAAAAATACGTATCACAAATTCACAAAGCCAAGGATGGCATTTAAAGTGCCTCTTTTGGCCGACCAGCGGCCCAGAAGCCAAACTTATTTAGTCTCCTATAATACAAGACAAAGGAAACCAGCCTATATCAGCATTTTGCTTTATCCATGCGAGAAGCTGAAATTTGTGGGGTTGTTTTAGGTATATTAGATTTTTGTATTAATATTCACACCAATATTTTTGGACAATTCTTGAAAAGCAACCACGTCCAACTCATGACCACAACATGGACACTGATGTATTGTGTGAAAAACAGTTGTATTTGATGAAATCAGTGTCTTTGGCACCAAATGATTGACACATAATTAACTAATTAATCTAGTTAGACTTCACCCTCGGTCCTCGTTAACTAACGAGCACCCTTCGCTACCGTTACGAGCTGCATTACGTCTGCTCCACATGAACTCACAGGTTGATGGTCCTCTCCAGTGGGAGCGCTTTAGCAGGCCCGCTGATGTATTTGTTCCCAAACTGAACGGCACCACCGCGCGGCCAGCCGGCGGCCGAGCGACTGGGAGGCGCGACCGACATCTCTACCGTGTGCACGATGAGGCTGGATCCTCCTGCGAATGTACCTCAGGTAGTAGTTGTTTCGGAACTCAATGGATTATCTAAATAGCGAAAGAAACTCTTCACACTCGTGTGGACAGTCGACAACAATTCCTCTGCCGTCGTTTCCCTTCTGTCCTCCTTTTCCGGGTGAAGCGCGGCTTTCTGGGCGATCTCCCCGCCAGCGACACCTGCTGGTGTGGATGATGAACCGCTTCTTCTTCTTCTTCTTCTTCTTCTTCTTCTTCTTCTTCTTCTTCTTCTTCTTCTTCTTCTTCTTCTTCTTCTTCTTCTTCTTCTTCTTCTTCTTCTTCTTCTTCTTCTTCTTCTTCTTTCTAAAAGAAAGCTCCCTGCGTTTAACCTATGTACACTCCTCTATGACAGCGGGTCTTCAAATACCAGGGGATCATCAACACGTATGTCTGTTTATAAAATGTACACTAAAAAAATGTCTGCATGTTGAACTATATCCAAGCATTTGTTCAAGATCAAGAGATAGAACATTAATATGATTTCCACACGTTTTTTTAAACAGTTTATGAATGAGGCTTATTTTGGGCCTCACTTCTTAAATTTACGAATATTTTACTCCTTATTACTCCTCCAGCTGGTGTGACAAGAGGATCCCCTTCATTACATCCAGTTCAACAGGCTTTGGCCAGCTGTCTTTATAGGCAATATTAGACACAGGAAGGATATTGTAACTTTTTGGAAGTATTTGAGTTGCTGATATATACAACTGTAATAATAGTAAAGAGCATTTGGTTTGGATAAAAATGTGACCTCTATTTTAGAATTTAGTTAATATGTAAGCTCCACTGTGTGCACACATAATATACAGCAGAGATGTAAAGTAAAACAAAATCTTACTTTTAATTAATTTGAAAACTGCCATACAATTGTTTTACTGTACAGCATCAAAAAGAAAGGAATAAATACAGTTTAACCTTGAGTGCTGTATACTTTCCCATTATAAACATATGTTATATATAAAAGTGCCTGGTCCATTACACATACAGTATATGTCATATGATAAATATATGTATGTGTATTCACATTTTAAATCAAGAAGGCTTCAATACATTTCAGCACGTTCATTCTTGACCTTTGGAACCTTCACTCAAGGTCTTGTATCGTCCTCCTCTGCATTTCTGGCACCAAAGACCATTATTGAATCGAGACAATGATATAACTGTGATAACAACTAAGCTATCTCCATGGCAACTGAGAAAGACCAGTGGCTCCTGAAATTGCAAGTATACCTAGAGTAACATTCATTTGTTAGAAGTAATACATCCACTCAGCAACTCAGTTAATTCAATATTCCATTTAATATTCATAACTATGCCTCTTATCCATCTATTGTAAACATGGTGTATTTTACCACAGTAGTTGTCTTATGGTACATAATCATACGTGCAATGCAAAAAATTCAAACATAAATTAAAAAAGGACAAAGACACTGCTGGATTTGTTGATTACATCACACTAAGGGGATCTCAGTTCTTTGGTCCAGTGGCCCACCCTTTGTGGTGTGCTGCTGTAAGGTGGTGGTCCCTGTAAGTGCCATGGATCATCTCCCCCTCCCCCGTTACCTTTACTGTGGCCTCTCCTGCCCCTGTCACAGTAGTTGGTCCCGTGTTTAGCCATTTCTTTATTTTCGAGTTACTCCTCACCCTCTCCTTGTTTTTGACCTTCTATCTCCCCCTTGTTCCTGCACAGCTCACCATCTTTCCCTGATGCAGGTTCAGCCACTTCTGATTTCATTGTGTCTTCTTCGGGTTTCACATTTTCTTTCTGCACTTCTTTCATCATAACTTCACTGTTGGAAGTGAGAGCCGGTTTCTCGTTTTCATTCTTGCTCTCCTTCCCACCATCAACGGCTTTCTTGTTTTCATCCATCTCAGTTTGCTTGCTCTTTTGAACTATCTCAAGCTTCTCATCTGCTGTTGAGAGATAAAAATCGTGAAAAACAGCATTCAGCATGCATCTACACACATGTTAAAGCTGAGAATTACATACAATATGTACTCACAAAACTCAAAACTTACCTGTGCCCTTTTCTGCAGGCTCTACACTGGATCTTTCTTCAGGAGATGTCTGCAAATCTTGACCGGGATTAACATTAGAGGGGGCTGGACTGGTCAAATGGTGAGTAGTAGCACTTGAGTTATCAGTAGTTGGTGTGAGGGTAATGCTGACGTCGCAAGGGTGAGGTGGGTCTGAGTCAGTCATGAGTGGGGAGCAAATTGCAGCAGCGGTAGCTGAACTGGTAGCGTAAGTGGTATCTACATGGTTTGAACTGGTGGCGGTGGAGGTTGTGTCTGTGGGGTTTGTTTCACTGGAAGAAGTGGAGGGAACAGAGATTTCAGCAGGGCTAGGAGTGGCTGGGTGAGTAATGGTGGAAGTAAAGATGGAGTTCATGCAGTTGGTGGATGTTGGGCTTGTAATGGAGGTGGAGGAGGTGGAGATGGTGGGAGGAAGGGCAGAAGAGATCAGGGTGGAGGAGGAGGTAATGGAGGCGACAGGTGAAACTGCAGTTGTAATGTTGTGACTTGAGTTAGGAGGTGGAGATGTGGTTTTAGTGACTGATGAAACTAAAGTTACGGAGCTCATGGAGGTGACTGAAGCTTCTTCAACAACTGAATTGATGGTGGCAGACACGCCTGGGGGCATGTCTGATATGCTGGTGGTTGCTGAAGTAGCTGTGGTGATGACAGACATAGCTGCATAGCCACCAACAGCAGGAATAGCATCGACCGAGAGAACACCATTTGGCTCTGGGAAAGTCAATTTAGTTGACAGATTGGTTGACGTTGTGGAAACCGAGCTTTCATTGCTGGGAACAGAAACCGTTTCCGATGTGGTAATGGAAAGCGTAGTAATTGTTGTTGAGTTGGAAGTGACAGAGATGCTTGGAGTGATGGACTCAGAGGAAGCGGAAGTAACTGAAACAGTGGCGGGGGGCTCGGTGGGTGTAGTACTGCTATTAAGGGTTGTCGGAAAGGTGGAGGTGGGTAGTTCAGGGGTAGTATCATTAGCTTCAAGGACAGAAGGTCCACCGTCAGGCTCTGTAAAACTGGTGGGTGTTGTAGCTGCTGCAGTCGGGTTAACATACTCGGTGCATATATCTGTGTCAGAGGGAGGTTCAGGACCTGTAAAACTGGTTGAGTCAGGGACTGAGTTTGAGATTGTTGGTACAGTAGGAGTGTCGGTAGCAGTGAGTGCAGGAGCAGCAGGGGTAGATGGAGCTGCACTTGAACTCTGTTTAGTGGGTGTGTTTGACTCCCCTTCCTGTATTTGAGCTAACTCATTCTCAGGTGTGTTGCGGCCAGATGTTGAGCGGGGTGGACCCGGTTTGATAACGGGCTTTGGAAGCAAAGGGGGTTTCCCAGCTGACTCGTGTGCTGACACACTCGGGCGAATTTGATGCCTTGTATCTACAGAAAAAAAAATTAATGTGCAAATTGTTCATAGTCATACACATACTGTGTGAGAGAGTCAGTCAATGTTTGTGATCTACCTGACGATGCAGACATTGTCCGAGCTTTTGTGAAAGTAGGTGGTGGCTCAGGTTTGCTGTCAATGATAGTACCTAAGAAACAAAGATACTTTACCAGAGGAATTCATTCACTATTCTGTCCCTATAGTGGATGGAGAGCAGTCTTATCAGCCCAAAGAGATATTCATCATATTTAAAGTGATCCGTGTTAAAAAAGTATCTCCTTTTGATACAAATCCCTCAACTTCAAAGATTAATTCCGATTCGTTAACACTAAACTGGAGCAGAGAGGAGTCATATTAGTCATATTAAACTTCAAATAGATAAAGGGAGATACCTTCAGACTCTGCTTTTTTCATCTCTCCCTCCGGATTCTACAAGAATAAAAGAAGCATTTAAACACTTTTGCAGACTCCCACAGTATACACCTGTAAATTTAGATGTACACATTCACACACCTGTGCCTCTCCTGGCTGGGCTTTGGAAACTCCAATACGTTGAAGCATGAGATGGAGTTTCTGTTCAAAGCTCTGTTGGCCTTCGAGCTGTTTCTGAAATGAGCAACAGCAGCATAGTGAATGCTTTTCAAAACAATTCTACTGGTCTAAATGTATATATGCATTAAACTCTTGCACCCACCTTTGAAGTGTTCCTGGCATTAGTAGTCCCTGCTGCTGCTGATCCAGACAGCAAAATGAGAGACTGGGACTTCCCCTCTCTGAGAGCTCGACGGGGAGGCACCACTTCACCCCTCAGCTGAGCACTAGGTGTCTCCTGAACAGCCGACTCTCCAGTAACAGCACTGGGAGGTTCTTTCGGTTTCTCCTTTTCATTTGCCTTGTCGTGTTCCTTGACTCTGTCCTTATCCTTTTCTTTCTCGGCTCTGGTGACCTCCCTGAGCGGGCGAATGAGATCAGCGATGGAGGTCTTTTTGGGTCGGCCCTCCTGGCTTGGCTCTGATTTTAGACCTCGTCTCTTTTTGAGTGTAAAGAAATCGCCGAGTTTCCTCCTGAGTGTTTTTGTCGGGGGTTGACAGGGGACAGAGCTGGCAGGGGCCACTTCGTGCACTGTGATGGATTCATCATCTTGCTTTTCCCTATATTAAGGATCATATACTGTATATCAAACTAAAATACGGTGTGCATTCAATTCTAGTGTATTAAAGCAGTTAGAGTCTAAATTGGCTAAATATCAAGGAACTATAAAGAGGCTAATTGGGCAGCTGTTGATACTCACGGTGAATCAGTAGGAAGTACTCTCTTGGTAAAGAACTCTTCAACTCCTTCATCCACTCTCCCCATGAGCTCAAGGACTTCATTGTCACTCTCAATTATTGTCTCCTAATCGCAACACACATACACAGAAAAAACATTTCACTCCAAAGATCAAACAAACTTTACATTGCATAACCCTCAACTATGAAAACACACACTCTGGCACTAGTATTTCTTCGACCTCTATGGGTGTATTTTGGTTGGAATCTTTTATGATGCTACAAACCAGCCTCCTGGGAGTCAGTTGCTGAGTAATGTACAATTGGTGGGGGCGTCACTGGATTTTACATGCCGAATGAAAGCAAGATAATTCATTTTGCCGATGTAGGTAATGCAATATCAAAACTGCTCATTCTGATCATATTAACATCTGTAGCCACTAGCAGCAATACAAACCAGGAGGTTGACTGCAGAACACACATTTTGCAGAAGTCACCGTTACATGATATTCCCATGGGGGATTGCTTGAATTTAGTCTCCCTGGCCATTGGCTCCAAGGGAGTGACTCGGTGTCTCCTGCCTAATGGCCCTGTGACAACAGGATCAGCTCAGTGGAAAATGGGAGATGATCACACATATTTTGATACAATTATATTACCAAATTAAAAAAGGCAGTGGCTTTTTTTTTCAGTGAGAGAAAGAGAAGACATTCAGACCAAGCTACAGCTCGCTCTCGTACATTATCATCCTGCTCTTACACACGGAAAATGCCAAGTGTGTGTTCATCAAACAGCCGGTGGCCGATACAATGGGACTCCCTTATTCCAGCAGGGACGAGGCATCTTTTACAGCACTCCTCCTCCATCCTTCCCTTCCCCCTGCCTCTCCCCTCTGTACCCTATTACATCTCTCCTCTCTCCCTCCCTTCCATTTTCTCTCCTCACACACAGCATCTTTTTCCTCACACTCCAGCTTTACCATCCTCTCATCCTCTCATCCTCCTTCACTGTACCTGTGGTCTGCTGGGGCGATAGTTGAGTTTTTGTCGGTGAGGTCTCGGTCTGCTCTGGGTGTAGTGCCTGAGCGCTGGTCCGCCCAACGGCAGCTCCATTGGGGAGGCACACGGCACGCTGTTGCCGTGGAGCTCTGTTGCTGAGGCACCGTTGCTAAGAGCTGGAGCAGTATGTAATGCCTCCACCGAGGTGGGCGGGGCCAGGCTGGCTAGACTGACAGATTTGACTCAAGAATCGCTCCTTTCTCGGCCCCCTCCCCTTCAAGAGGAAAGCCATGAGAAAAAGATGGTGATACAACAAGAAGAGCAAAGAGATGGAGGAATAGAGTGACCACACAGACATGTCTTTAACCCTGCATCCTGGTATATGACAAGTACATAGGACACTGTCATGGAAATGTCTGCAATGAACAAAATGTTCTGTTGGGTTATGTAACAAATTAATAATTTATTTTATATGCAGAAAATAAATGCTGTAATTCAAAGAAAGACTTCTCACCAGTAATAGAGAAAATAAGTAGCCCATAGAGGATTGTTAGATACCTGGATAATGAGCTGTAAGATCATAAAATAAAACAGACACACACACCCACAAACACACATCTTTATCTTAATCATATACTAACTCCCCTGGGTGCAAATGAAGGGAGTTTCATGGGAATTGTTTGAATATTTGATATTGAAACCAGGCAACTAAATTCCCAGTTTGAAGCTCTTTGGTTCAAATGTATAATTTACACTGGCTTCAGTGGCAGATTAGAATACGATTAATATGATTCAACTGGCCAAATCTGCATGATTTCTCTATAGGGGATCATATTTATTTTATCTGTTTCCGTAAGTACTGTTTCCTTTCTGAGAGGTTAACTCGTAAACAACCCAAAAATAACTTGTTTTCCACTTTTAAACATGCAGGTTTTCCACATGGAGTAATATGGCATCAGTTATTTTAGTACTATAGGTGCAGTAGTAGGTAGTAGGTTATTAAGTGAGAAGCAAAAAAAACATTGATGATCAAAAAGTAATCAAATGTAATATGTTACATTACATTGATGAAGTTATTAAAAATAGTTACAGGGTAACTAGTCATATGTAATCTACATTTACCAGACAGCATATCTGAGGCCAGGAAGTACCAAGAAAAACTAGCCCAACATTTTATTTTTCTCTCCCAGCAGTGTAATCTGGATTTTAGCCTGTATCAGTTTTATTTTTCAAAATGCGGGTGGCATCCCAATATCACTAATTCAGATGATTACTTGTATGTAAAATTGTCAGCTTCAATATTCTACAGTATGACACAATTATAAAAGTCATTGAGGATATGAGGCCCGCCCTATACCTTACAACATTCACACTGCCCTCTTGTGACGAATTTTGTGAATTGCTTTAATTCACAAAATTACTTGTACCTCGATTTAAATTTGAGTGTAAATTGACGGAGGATCAAAAGTAACGTCCGGGCAAAAGTGATCTGCCAGAAAACTAATCAATAGTCCTTTCCGTTGTATCGATAATCCCCGTCATGTTTCCGGACGCCACGCCCACGCTTGAATTCAAATCTGGCGCCTATCACCCTCAGCCACCGCTCGACCACGCCCCTTTGCTCCCTCGGGCTGTGTGCTTGCGCAGCCGCGATAGCTCTTAAGGGCCGCCATTTTGTGTGAGGCCCACTCTTCTTAAGCGGGAGAAAACTATTAGTCCGGCGCTCAGCCCGTACGGAGGTTTACAACGGGACCGAAAGGAACAACCATATGCAGTGAGCAGCCAACTGAATATAACGGCGGAAAGAAGCAATTGGGAGTAAGTGAAGTCGTTGGTTTTCCTCCAAACACGGAAACGTTTTTGTAGGAGCCGTCGTCGGCCTCTAGGTGTCACGGTAGGGCTTACCGTCCAGGCGGCTGGCGGGGGGGTGTTTGTCTCCCTCTATCGTTATCCAAAACGCACTAAATCTGTCTATAAACTGTAACTCCATATCTTGGTTGATCGGTTTGGTGCTATGGGACTGACATTTCGGGGTATTTGCACAGGGAGGGTTATATTTATGAGTATTTCTGTTTTTAAGTTGGTTCAGGCCTGACGTCCATCTTATCGTGCCCTTTGTTTCCTGTTTTCAGACCTACTCGCGCCTCCCGAGTTGACTAACACGAGTTGATGTTTGAATAGTTTTTATCTTTAGTAATGTACGATTTGTTTCGACTGAACTGTCGCCGAGATGTTAAAAAGTAATTTAAACGTTCTCGTTGTCGAACGCGTAACCCCAAAGTATCGATTGCTTGATTATTGAGTTGTAATCATTGTCTAATCAACACAGGAAGACGTAACGTTAAACCGTCACTTTTCAAAAGTTCAACGTGACCTCACTGCTGTGAAACTACACATGATAAACTCAGACGGTTTGCTTCTTCACGATACGTTGATCACCTGAGTTGCACCCTAACTTTGTCTGACTCCTACGCGTACCACCAGGTGAACAGTGAGAAGGCAGGGTGTCCTTCGTTGTGTTTTCTTTGACATTAAGGGACATGCTTTAGACTAATGTTCTCTATGCCAGAGGGACCATCTCATTTTTTTTTTGTAACTCAGTGCATTATATAATACCTCATATTACATTTAAATGAAATGTATATTCTGTCATTACAAGTAATCAATGACCAATTTGATCCAACCTATGTGGACAGGTATATTAAGGAGTGTCTTCTTCTGTATACAAAGAAATGCACTGTATGCAATGCAGAAAGTACTATTTGAACTGGGTCATCTAAATAAGAGCCACACATGTGCCCCATGTGGAGTTTTTACAATGCCCATATCTGGTACTACTACCATCTGGATACATGCAAAAGGAAATCAATTAGATTTTAATTTTATTTCACTAAACTTATTTCTAACTTTTATTTCCTGTCTTCCCTATGAAGGGTGTTACTTGGCCCGTTGACATGGAGGGAGAGGTTATTTCCTTGGAGACTGTTGCTCTTGCTCCCGATGGAAAGATCCTGCCAGAGGGTGGAGATGCCTTGATACAAGAAGCAGTCATAGCTGCACAGGGTGGGGTGGCTGATAACATGGAGATGATGGTGATGGACGCTCTTGATCCGACTCTGCTGCAAATGAAGACGGAGGTGCTGGAGGGTGGCGGTACGGTGACTGTTACTGGTGGAGAGGATGGACAGATCATCACGCTCCAGGTTGGTGTAGAACACAATTGAAAGTTCAATGTTGTCTACAGTTTGATTATGAGTTACTGGCCTTGCTGTAAAATGTTTTTTGTTTTGTGGGCAACGTTTGACTTTTTTGCTTCCTTGTAGGTGGTGAATATGGAGGAGCAGACAGGGGCTACATTGGGTCTTGGTCAGCTTCAGCTGGTGCAGGTACCTGTCGCAACTGTTGAGGGGCTCCAGGCCACCTATGTTGACGCATCAGGAGCTAACAAGGACGCAGAGCCTGTTATCTGTCACACTCTTCCCTTGCCGGAGGGCTTCCAGGTGAGAAACGACTCTGGGCTGCTGTGCAATAAGAGCAACCCCTTTTTTTAAGTCATGCCCTGAAACTCTATGGACTACTTTTGTTGAGTCTGGTCACAATACGATGCATATGAAATGTTTTCTCTTAGGTGGTAAAAGTGGGTGCCAATGGTGAGGTGGAGACTGTAGAGCAAGAGGAGCTGCATTCAGTCCACCCAGAGCTGCAAGCGGTGAGAGAGGAGGAGGAAGAGGAGGAGGAAGAGGAAGAGCCAGCAGAAATAGAAACCACTGTGCCTCTACAAGAGGACCCAGAATGGACCAAGGACCCAGACTACCAGCCCATCTCAGGTCTACGAAACAAAGGGAAGAAACCAAAGAAGAGCCGCCTGCGCTATGGAGAGGGCAATCGTGACATGGATGTTTCTGTGTACGACTTTGAAGAAGAGCAGCAAGAGGGGCTTTTGTCAGAAGTGAATGCTGAAAAGGTTGTGGGCAACACAAAGCCACCAAAGCCTACAAAGATTAAGAAAAAAGGTTCGCTTTTCATAGTTTCTGTAAATATATCAACATGATGCTGAAAAGACACATGTTAGATTGCAGTTTGGCTATGTGATGTTCCTCTTTTATAATCTTAAATTGTTGTGTCCAGGTGTTAAGAAGACTTTCCAGTGTGAGCTGTGTAGCTACACCTGTCCGAGGCGCTCCAACCTGGACAGACACATGAAGAGCCACACAGATGAGAGACCGCATAAATGTCACTTGTGTGGACGGGCATTTCGAACAGTCACACTGCTGAGAAACCACCTCAATACACATACAGGTAATGCAGAAAATGAAACTCATACTTATACATACAATTGCTACAGTTTATAATTTGTCATGCTTTTGGTTATTGTTTTATGTAATGTTTCTTTTAAATATTATTCATAAATGATGGTTTCTTTTTATTCTCACTTCTATTTCTTTAGGCACTAGGCCACATAAGTGCCAAGATTGTGACATGGCATTTGTTACCAGTGGTGAGTTGGTGCGTCATCGTCGCTACAAACACACACACGAGAAGCCCTTCAAGTGCTCCATGTGCGACTATTGCAGCGTGGAGGTACGTGACCACATGTTGGTCTGTGTTAAGTACTCATCTAATCGTTAATTTACTCCAAGGGATAAGATCCTTTCTCCCCCTTCAATTTTTCTGTCTTTTTTTTTTTTTTTTTTTTTTTTTAAAGGTGAGTAAGTTGAAGAGGCACATTCGCTCTCACACTGGGGAAAGGCCCTTCCAGTGCAGTCTGTGCAGCTATGCTAGCAGAGACACTTACAAGCTGAAAAGACACATGAGGACACATTCAGGTAACATACTTGCATCATCTATTGGCCGGAAGAAGGGTTATTCCCAATTGCTGAAGAGTACCTCACTAACTAAACTCCATCCCCTTTGGTGCAGGTGAAAAGCCGTACGAGTGCTATATCTGCCATGCCCGTTTCACACAGAGCGGCACCATGAAGATGCATATTCTGCAGAAGCACACAGAGAACGTGGCCAAGTTCCACTGCCCACACTGTGATACTGTCATTGCACGCAAGAGCGACCTTGGTTAGTTGTGTTACCATTTTTAAAACTCAATGTGATCAACTGCAGATTCGAAAGACGACGAAGTGCTGTGACTGCTGATTTTATATTATAAATATAGTTTGGGCTGTTCTTTGGAGAGATGGTGAAGTATGTCCATGCAAACTATGGTTGTTAGAGAAATTGTTATTTCTCATCATGCATAATGTATAGAATGAGCATGGTCTAAAACGTGCCAGTCATTGGAGTATTGTATTGTATGGTATACAACTTTTTTCATGCAATAAGTAACATTTGTCTAACATATTTTAATTTCTTTTCTATTCCAGGTGTTCACTTGCGGAAGCAGCACTCATTTCTTGAGAAGGGAAAGAAATGTCGTTACTGTGATGCTGTTTTTCATGAGCGTTATGCTCTCATCCAACATCAGAAGACTCACAAGAATGAGAAACGCTTCAAGTGTGAACAGTGTGACTACTGCTGCAGACAGGTGTGTGTGTGTGTGTGTGTGTGTGTGTGTGTGTGTGTGTGTGTGTGTGTGTGTCAAGTGGAATATCGTTATGCTAATCAGTTTTATTTTCATGCTAAATTACTATCTCTGACCTATTGCCTCCATAGGAACGCCACATGGTAATGCACAAGCGTACACACACTGGGGAGAAGCCATTTGCCTGCAGCCAGTGTGAGAAAACATTTCGGCAGAAGCAGCTTCTGGACATGCATTTCAAGCGCTACCATGATCCCAACTTTGTGCCCACGGCCTTCGTCTGCAGCAAGTGCAACAAGACGTTTACCCGCAGAGTAGGACTGAGCTCTGAGTTATAGAAAATGCATGTCACTGTCTTTTACAATATGTAACTAAGTTGTGATGGTTGTGTGTGGGTGTTTGTTCCACAGAACACTATGCTACGTCACACAGACAATTGCACGGGCGAAGTTGAAGAAGAAGAAAATGGAACTCCTGCACCCAAAAAGGCTCGTCGTGGCAGGAAGAGGAAGATGCAGGCCAGGAGGGACGAGGGTGACACAGGTATTTTATATGTAGCAAGGCTTGTATTTTTTGCCAGTCCCCCAATTTTACTTCAGAATATGCAATGACATTGGTTTAAATTGATCATTTAGCCTGGGTCTAAAATATTTTCATGGTCAATTTTTAATTTCATTAGTCTATGCAACACAGATTTCTGGCGAAAGACCGTCCTAGTTGATTAGATGGACATTCTTTTATTTGTAAAGCTGGATATGGCTCCTCTAGTAGATGCTGTGCCCACATGAAGTGATCAGATTGGATAACTCAGTCATCTGTCCATACTGTAACATGACACTAAATGGATTTAGTTTTGGCAGATGATGATTTTTGTATGAAGTTTAAGCCAAAAATACAGCCTTTTCTTCTTAAACTGATTCTTTTTTTCGTTTGCTTGTCTTTTTAAAATTGCTTTTTAATCGAGCAAAAGTATGATTTATTTGATCACTCAAATAATCGATGGCATACACTCTTACTAAAATCGATAGCTGCAGCCTTACATTTCATGTTGCTGGAGATTGTACACAACCACGAAAATGAAATCCCAATCAATTCATCATATATTGTAGTGGTGAAGCCTAATCTATGCTTCTCCGTTAGCCTGACGCGCACCTCCAAAAAATCCTAACTACGCGTCGCGCCGACGCGTACCGCAAGCGCTGTGATTGGGCCGCTCAGAACGTAATTTCCGGCAGTTGCTTTTTCCCAGCCTCGACCGGTTTAGTGGTCGTACAGACCACCTCCGCAAACGTCTTCTGTCGCCTGCGCTTCAACATTTGCAATATAAGCATTTGCTCTTCAATATTGATGAGCTCCAACTCCAAATGCAGCCGCTCCAACTTGGACGCCATTGTTTACTGTTTACTGTGACCGGAAGAAAAAGGATTCGGCCCCTATATAACCCCTGAAACCACACAGCCACACCCCTGGCGGCATGGCGGTTAATTGCAGGCAACGCGTTCCCTCGACGCAGAACTTCGAATGCTCAACGACTGCGTCGCGTCGACGGCGTAGGTATGCCGTCGACGCGATGAAGAACCATGAACTAGGCTTGATTCTATTCAGTAAGTGTTAGAAATCTGCTTATGTCTAGATGTAATTTGTCTGCTTATGCCACTATGCTTGATCTGTAGAAGATGAGCTGGATGAGGAAGAGGAGCTAAGTGAGCTTGAAGTGGAACAGGACGCACCAGTCGTCCCTGTCCCGGCCCCTGTGGAGCCACCAGTCAAGAGGAAACGTGGACGGCCCCCGAAGAACAAGCCAGACAGTAAGTGTTGGGACAACTACATAGCTAGATTTTTATTTTTTTTAAATCACTTTGATATGTTAAGAGCTTATAGTAGCAGAATCTGACCTGAAACTCTTTAACAGCGGCTGCCATCATCCGCGTGGAGGACGAGGCCACTGGAGAGGTGGATGACATAATTGTGAAGAAGGAGGTTGGCGGCGATGACCAGGAGGATGTCATCGACGAGAACGTAGAGGAGGTGGTGGTCGGTGGAGGGAAGTCGACCATCCAGCTGGAGGAGTTGCCCCAGGAAGAGGCGACGGCACCAGTGGTGCAGCTGTCTGAGGCCCCACCTAATGGAGACCTCACTCCTGAAATGATCCTCAGCATGATGGACCGGTGATGGATGTGAAACTCGAACCTGTAGACACGCATAGATCCATGATCACATCTTCATTATTCATTCTCGTCATTTAGGATTACATACACTTGCATCCAGCACATCACTGTTGTAATTTAAGATTTGCTTTGTAATAATCTTTGAGAGTTGGATTATATGGATTTACTTCCAAAAAATGTATTTCTTTACATTTGAGTTTAGGGTGGCTGTAATTTGAAAGCAGTATCTTTAGCTTCTAAGCGACATTATATACATTACAAAATCTCTTTTGACAGAGTACATTTCTACATTCTAATCCACTAAATATATTTTAACATGGTAGACTGACTCTTCCTTCAATCTAGACTGGGTGCATGTCATTTTTATGAAAAAGATCTGGGTGAAACTGATTTTATGTTTTACTTGTTTATACATTTGTGAGTAAAAGTAGGCAGTTACACTCATAATGTGAACTTTGCGTTACTTTTTTTGCCGTAACTCAATATCTTCACTGAAGAGCTCTGTGCCCCTCTCAGTTTGGACAGAAAACTGCTCTCCTGAAATGTGGAGCTTGAAACTGGCTTTTTGGGTTTGACGTTTTGGCAAAAAGTACATTTAGGCCCAAGTTGACAGTCTCTGACACATCAAAAATGTCATATTGCAGAAATGGAGGCAACTTTCAGGGAGACAATACTGCTGTTTATCACAGCCACTTTCAAGATAAGGGTTTCTTTAAAATATTTTATTTGTTTGGCTTTTTCTGTGTTTTTTTTTTTTTTTTTTAGTATTTCCCTTTTTTAAGCCAATTCTAGTTTTTAAAAGCTTAATAGCCTGCTTATGATGATTTCTTGCTACTGGAACACCCTTAGATGACTTGTATGTACTAAACCTTGTCACTGATCAGTGCAAGGAATGAACAGTGTTTAACTCCCTTTTGTAGCCATTCCACTTTGGGTTGATTTTTCTTTTGTACCATTGGCAATGCGACGTAGCAGCTTGAATGACGTTTTAATAACTGGCAAACAAGAACAGATGTATGACTGTACAACCAATTTTTAAAGAAAAGTAGATGTTGATGCTTATGTTTTAGGCTTCTGCAGCTGTAATAACTTCAATCATGGATATTTAAAATCAGTCTGGTTTTGAAGTACAGTTAAAGCCCCATGAAATTATGGCTGGAAATATTGTTTATCAAAATATGCAGAGAAACAACTGAGTGCTAACAAATGTCCATGTATTTTGCTTGCAGATCTATTTTATTAAATTGACTACTTGATATCAAGATCTTCTCTCCTTTCTATTAACTTACAAGGCACCAGAAGCTTGTCTGGACTACTCTGTCCTTCCCAGTGGTCCTGATCAAATATGTCATTTTTGTATTATTCCCATTCCAGTGTAACTTGGTGCGTTGACCAAAATCATGAACTTCACCTGAGGATTGTGAGTTGGTAGCATGGTAGTCTCAGTCTGTCTTCTACATGACCGGGGGTTGCTGTGACTTATCCACTGTAAAGTCAATCAAATGTTTAGCAGCTATTTTCTATAAGCATGCAAAATGCATACAAAACCTAACTGCTTTATTTACACATGGAGTAAATTAGTGTGTATTTATTGGATCATCACTCCGTTTAAGGTTTCACAAGGAAGATCTCTGTTGTAACATTGGTGCATATTACTCTAATTGTACTGATACCAATAGGCAGTGGCTTATAGAAATACTGACCCAACTTTGCATGTGACATGTCACATGAATTGGCATCATGTGAGAAGAGCCTGTTGGGGATAATTATCAAGTCCTTCACTATTCTCCAGTAGTGCTGTTACTATAAATGCCATCAGTAAACATAATGGTGTATGTGCCCCAAATTATATTAGATTTAAAGTCGGCTTTATTGCAGACATTTTAAGCTAGTCTAAATTAAAAAACCCTAATTCCCATTGTATCAACGCATTGAGCCCCAGCTATTGGTTTCGGATGATATTGTTCACATGGTGTTGGTACTACGGAAGAAGGGCTGGATGATCCCACAGTTTCTGCAACATTGCACGAGATGTGGACACTATTTAATGTATTAGTTTAATTAAACATCAATGTCTAACGTTATTTCCCTGTGAAATAGTTGACTCCGTGGTTTTGTGTGTGTGTGTGTGTATCTGGCACTGATTTCGTGTCTTGGTGCTTTATGTGGTTTGTGAACCTCAGTCATGCAATAGTTGTGGAAGTCTCTGTAATCTTGGCTCCAGCTGATTATTATTATAGCTATGACGTATGAGCGTCATTATATAGCCTATATATACGTATGTTAACTATATCTAACGTTAGGTAGATATAATGAGGTTACGTAGTGGTGTCTGGATACTTTTGTCGCACTAACGTGTTTAAACTTTGTTTACACGTCGGTGGTGGTATCCAGTAAACGTTATCACACTGAATTATTGTTGAATGGATTTGATAAAACTCGAGTTTTAGCCGGCAATGGTCTTTTATTTAATCTCGAAGATTTATAGCAACACTCGTTTTTGTCAGCTGCTACGTCCTGTGTTGTAGGAACTCTGGAGGAAGAAGCGCCACATGTGTTTGTGTGTGTCTGCCCCCCCCCCCCCCCATCGACTCGGTCAGACTCGGACACCCCCGCTCTCTCCTTGCGTCTGGTAGATTTAACTGCTAGAGTTGTACATACTCGTTTCACTGGGCCACCCTTGGGTGTCGACTATTTTCCGTTGGACGATAGCGAAGCGCGAGGAGCAGCAAACGGTGACAGGCTGAGGGACATTCTTGTTGCCACAGCAACTAGCAGAAACACGGTTTCCGGCTGCTGAAACATTTCAAAAATAAAACGCGTGCGATCGTTTTATGCAACTCGTTGGCATGAATTCACATGAACATCCACACAAATCCTGTTATATCGTTGGCGCCTGTGTCCCATGTACCTAAATGCACAGTACGCAAAGAGACTGTTAATTGGGAAGAATTAGGCTCACAGTCTTGATGACATGGGGGGGTACAGCTTTGATGAAGGTGTTTGCAGCTGTTCACAATTGGTTAAAGCTACAGATATAGGAACATTATTTTAGTACAAATTGATATATATTTTGAAGTGGATCATTATCACAGACTATTAGACTTTTGCTATCCTGTGTAGCCAGAGTGTCTATTCATGATATATTATATTGTAGATGTAATTGTAAATTTAAACCTGTTCCCATTTCTTGCACTCTGTTTATTGTATAATGTTATGCATCGCCACCAGGACAAATTCCTTGTATGTGAAAACATACATGGCAATAAATGATTCTGATTCTGATTGTCTAATATTTAGTTTTCAGTCGGATCTATTAGATGCTGTGTTGACAAATGTACTATGCTCATCTTTGTTGAGTCCATAAGGTGATATCTAAATGTGTGCACACTGGTACATGCTTTGGTTTTTATACTTCTTGTATTTTGCTTTTTAATTTCTTACACTCAAAAGACTTAATGTTGATGTCTTTGTTACTGTCAGACTGTTTCATAATTTTTTGACATTCAACTCGTACTCTAATTCAGTAGGCTGATCCCATTGTCTGGTATTAGTATGACATCTATTCTGTCTGTTCTGGAGGAGGAATCCTCTACGGTTTCTAATTCCGAGGTTTCTCTCTGTTTCTCTCTCCCTTTGGTCCCTTAAGGGGTGTTTTGGCAAAACTTTTTGGCATTGATTTTTTTTTACAAATTAAAATGTTCTTAAAATAATAAATGTAACTGATTTTACCTTTTATCTCATCATGATGGTATATATACATACATACATACATATTTATTTATGTCGTTTTGCGGCCTTCAATCAATTAGTTTCCTAAACTTTGTGCACCGAAATACATCTCATTTGTGTCTGCGTATGTTTGCTTTCAAATCAGCTGCACATTCCTCTTCACTTTTATGAGCTTTTATAGTGAAAACCCACACCCGGAAGTTGGTTGTGGCAGCTGCCGTCAGCTTGATTGTGGACACAAAAAACTGCGAAATCAAGGAGAGGGACAGCGCCCAGAATAACTGTAAACCTCTGCAAACTGTGTGGAGCATCGCGTTGGAAATGAGACTCCGGTCCTGTTCTCCGGGGGGTCGGGCGTTAAAACAGAGGTAGGGGGCCGCTGCTTTTGTCCGCAAGGTCACAGAACAAGGCTGTAAATGTTTTTCTCTACATGGGCATGAGTCCGTCCGACGTGAAGTTGCTTTCCTGTGATGTTATCGAAAACACATCCGCCAGCTGGTTGAGATTGACTTAATCCATACTTTTCTGTGCTGTCTTTGGCGTTCATCGTGGACCGACACTTTGTGGGGAACCGGGTGTTGGGGTCCTGCTGTGGACGGGAGTGGACTTTTTTTTTTTGTGGCCTGTGATGCGCTACGGGGGCTGGGGTGGGATATGTGCCGAAAACAAAATCTGGCTCGACTCCGGTTCCCTAAAATGTGCCGTTTGAGCTCCATCCTTTCTCGTTTGACTTTAAAGAGCACGAGTGGGATGTGTGAGCGTGTTGATCCGACTCAGTGGCCTGCTGCCGCCGAGTTAGGCTAATCCAGTAATCTAGAGTATTGTTGGAGGTGGTGGCATTTTATTGTAACACCATTCTTCCTCCTCCTCCTCCTCTTCCTCCTCAAACACGCCGAGACCCCCAAAGTATGGATGAACACTGGTCGGGTGTGAGCTACGTAGTTATGTTTATATCTGCACCAATGATCCCCAGCATCAATGATTAGTCTATTAGCGGATCATCTGATCGACAAGAAACTCATCACTTCCAGTTATGATTATGACTAATCTCGAAACGTCACATGCACGACTTTCTGTGTGATAACACATCGAGCAACTAATGGTCATATTAAACCAATTTAAATTGCGGTGCATCGTGATGTTAGTGCCGACACATTGATTAATCGTCAACTATTTCGATAATTGACACATTTTGTATTTATTTGATAAATTGTCAAGCAAAAATGTCTCCTCATTCCAGCTTCTTCAACGTCAGACCTGTATCTGATGTATACCGTTGTACGTTTTTATATCGATCTATTGACATGGACTTCTTTTTTTACCTTTTTTTTTGGTGACGATTTATAGACTGAACAATCAATTTATTATTAAAAAAAATCAGTTGCAATGGAAAAAAACAGTCGTTGCAGCCCTATTCAGTGATCGATTCATTTGTCAAAAGAAATGATTGTGACCCATGAATGATTCTTCGTAAACCCAATCTACTGGCTTTTTTCAACAAAACTCCAGTCTTGTGAGGTGATTGGAAACAGTGTCCTCTTTGTTCCCGCCGCTCGGAGAGGATTAATCCAGTTAATGATCTCAAATGTAAGGAAAGGGATAAAAGCACATCTGACAGAGAGGTAAATGGCCCTCAGAATGATCAATATAAAGTCTGCGGAGCTATTTATGGGTGGGTGGGAGTGTGTAAGATGTGTGCATCATCATGATGACTTTTCACTTTCACAGCTGTGTCCACCTAAGGGTGCAGATCAGAGTCCTGCACATGTTCTTGGGCCATGTTTGGCAAAATGTGGTTGGTGGTGGGGTGTTTAATCCGTAAAGGCTTTCTGGTATGGCACCTTTCTTTGCCATGTTCTAGCCCCTAACCAACTGTAGTTAATCCTCCCAGTGTGCCGCTAAGATTAGCGGTTTAACTGGACCCCTGGCCTGGAGACCCCGAGCCCACGGCCTCTTTGTGTGGCAGGAGAACATAAAGGCAGCAGGGTGTATACAGCTTATTCTCATGTCAGCAATGTTGTCCATAACAAGGCTTCAATCATATAAAACCATAATCTGTGTGGGTCAAGCATTTAATAGCATCTGTTATAATAAAACACATTTCTCCTCTGGGTTTGAGTTCAGTGTAAGACAATGGGTCGGCATATGTCCCCAGTAGCTCTGTCCTGTCTCATTCACAGATCCCATGTGTTAATATGGGGTTGGCGCCTGCTTTGACAGCTTTAGTTTGGTTTAAATCTGTAATCTCTTTTGTGACTAGATTAGCTCATGCTCGACCCTCTCTTCCTATAGTTTCCCCCGATTTGAGGCATCACGCTAATCTGCACGTTTAATGGTTTATTTTGGAGTAGAAAAGGCAACATTTTTTACATCCTGGCACATAGCAGAGGGATAGTTTTATAATCTTGAGGCAAACTTCTGTGTAGAATTTCCTGTGTAGAGTCAGACATGAGACTTCCTGTACTCTGTTGTTGGATGTGGAGGGGTGGAGAAGTAGGGAAGGAAGGGGAAGAGAAGCAAAAGCAGAATGTACTCCTTACTGTTGTCAGTGGTGGCCACTGTGGTTGCTGCATGCATGTCGTTCACTGTCTCAGACTTTCAACAAAACAATGTGGCCAGACCGAGGAAGTGAAAGAACGGTTCCTATCTTCTCTTTTCCTCCACCAATTTTTCCTCCATTGACCTCTGTAATTATCAGACGCTGTGATAATCACAGAGTAAGAACAGAAATCCTGTCAGGTACAATGAGGTATGAAGTGAAGAGGGATATTTTTGTCTCTAATGTCTCCCTTTTGTGTAATTACAGGACATGTCCATCAGTTTGTTAAAGCCACAGTGCTGCACTCAACTCTCCAAGCATGCTACAGTAGTGATAAGCTCTCTTTACTCAGCAGGTGAGCATTACTCTTTATTTCTCACTCCATGTCCTACCAATTTCCTTGATGGCTTGATTGTAACGTGCTTTGATTGAAATAACCACGAAGGCCTTGTCAGAAGTGATTCCATGTTGCTCTCCCTCCCTCAGCACTGTTTTATCCAAGAGAAACGTGCCTTGTAAGGAAGCAGGATGTTCACAGGCTCCACAAAACTGCCACCCACTAAAACCCCGCAGCCCGAGCGGCTGGATGAAGTGTACGCTGCCTTGCGTCGAGGCTTACAGTGAGTAAACACATCTCAGGCTCTGTTTGCAATGATTCCAGTGGACAGCTGCCAGGTGGAAAAATCACAGAAAATGCAGGAAATGGTTGCTTTTGAGTCTGAAAATAAATAATTAACAATGATTGGTTTTTCCTTTCAGGTCGTACTTGCAGGTCCACCAGCTGGAGCTGGACAGTCTGGGTCACCAGACCAGAGAGAACAAGAGGAACGGTCGTTTGGTGAGAGCTCATGTATTCAAACCAGTATCCCCAGTATCGACTGTCATTCCGGTCTGGATGCTGTCGTCGCCCGTCAGTCAGTCAGGATGTTAATTTGACATTTGCGATGCTAAATGTGTTATTTCCTTTGCAGGGGTCTTTGTATGAGTTGGATAAGGTGAGTTTCATTCACACCTGTTGAATACAGACGCCAGTGCAGCACATTGAAACTGTGTAACGATGGAAGAACGACTTCCGTCTTTAGTTTGTCAAGTTTAATAATTCATATCTTTTCTTTTGTAGCAAGTGAAAGGTATAGAGAGGTTTATGCGTCGCCTGGAGTTCCACCTCAGCAAGGTGTGTATGAGGATTTTCTCTGACCATTTTCATCCAATAAAAAATAAATCTGTGATAATATTAATTTTCATTCTCTCTTCTGGTGAGAATCTAGCATTACATTAATTTGTTGAAACCTGTACAATATTTGCTTTTCCAGGTTGAGGAGCTTTACGATGCTTATTGTATACAGCGGCGACTGCGTGACGGAGCGAGTAAGATGGTGGCGGCCTTTAACTGCGCCACTGGCAGCAAGGAGGCCAGAGAGAGCCTGAGTGAAGCCAACAAAGGCTACAGGGAATGTACAGAGGCAAGTGATTGAGATGATGTCAGTGTGTTTGTATGTTGCAGCATATACACTTGGTTCTTTGTGCTGGAGTTTCCTTTAGTTTAAAATAGGTATCAGACTGTGTACTTTATGTTCTAACCAATCGCTGTTATGTTATTCAAATCCTCCCTTCCTTCTGCCTCTGCAGCACATGTGCTCACTTGAGAGTGAATTAGAAAGCCAGATGGGAGAATTTCATGTCAAGATGAAGGGTGAGTCACTTTCTACCACTTCCTATTTCCTTCACTCTGCGTTATTATACATTTATATAGTTCTCATTTTCTTCTTTCGGCTGTTCCAGGCCTCGCTGGCTTTGCACGTCTGTGTGCTGGTGACCAGTATGAGGTAAGAAACACCAATACAAGCATGTAGACACTAATTGTGGTCTGTGAGTCTCTACGTCCGCGGCAACACATCGGCTGTTTTTGGCCCCATCAGGTCCTTATGCGTTATGGGCGGCAACGTTGGAGGCTACGAGGCCGCGTGGAAGTCAGCAACAAGCAGATATGGGACGGTGAAGAGTACGTCTTCCTGCCTCTCGTCACAGAACTGCTGTCAATCAAGGTAGTGAGATCAGCTTTAAAAGGGAAAAAAACAAACAATGACTGTATTTACAGCAGCAGCTCAAAATAAACTAGAGGCAATATATTCTGTCGCCACTCGCCAGCCTTATCCTCTAACTCAATAAATGTGTTCTCACAGACTGCTAGCTGTAGCTAATTGTTCTCATGGTCTCTGCCTATCTTCATCTCTCTGAGGTGTGTTTATTTTGGTTGTCAAGGTGACAGAGCTGAAGAGCCTGGCCAATCATGTGGTGGTGGGCAGCGTGTCCTGCGAAATGCTCGACCTGTTCTGCCCGCTTCCCCAGACGCTCGCCGTGGATATCAACGACCTCGGGACAGTGAAGCTGAACCTAGAGGTCACCTGGAGGTACTTAAACCTTGCATGGCCTCTTTTTATCTTTGTAATTGGAAACTTTTAACATGTTAATCTAGGTTTTGGTTTTGTTCAGTCTCTCAGTTTTTGTCTTGCTTTGTTTTTTTTCAGTCCGTTTGATAAGGACGACCAGACATCCTCCTCGAGTACAGTTTCCAAACGTCTGATGTCCAATCAGAGCCCTCCAGACACGCCCTCTATGCGGGAGCAGGTGTTTTATGTGAGTCACAATAAAAGAGATCCTATCAGAATACTACACTAACAACAAACCAGCACACCTGTTCTGTTACACTACTAGGTTAGAGTTTGTATTAAGGATATGTAAAACCATTAACTGCTAATTATTTTACTACACATATACGCTGTTTGTTTTATCTTACTGATACTACTACTATTACTGTCATTTCATTGGCTTGTTCTATTTCAGCTGCTCCCCAACTGCTTTATGTGTAGCGGTAGCACTGATGTGTGTGAGGATATTCACAGAGCGCTTTGTGTTAGGACATGTGGTGGTGGGAGTGCCGTGCCTCATGTGAGGAGAATGAACGATAGCAGTAGCGGGACGTGTGACAGCAGCAGCATGTATGAACGGAGCTGTGGTCCTTGTAGCTGTTTAATAGTGGTTGAGTAGAGCGCCAATATGTCCCTCCTCTTCCTCAACTCGCTGAAGAGCGTGCCTCGAGGCAGGTCCAGGCAGAGCCGCTTGCTAGTGGGGGCGTTCCACGATGTCATGGCGGACAGGACGGCGTCCTTGCGTTGTGAATTCAGCCGTACAACACCCAGATTCATCCCTGTACAGTCGGTGTGTTGGGACGTAGTTTAGTTTATAGTGACCAAACAATGAATAGATAATAGACTAAGCCTGATTATGTTTAATGTTGATCTAAAATGAAGAGACAATCACAGACATTTCATCAGCTGCAACTGTATAAATGGTTGTATAATAAGGTTTTTAAGGCCTACTAATTGATCACTGTCTTTGTCAATGAATTGAGTTACAAGTGATTCTTTGTTTTTGTATATAGAAAGCAACAAATAATGATAATCATTTAGTGTGTAGAATATTACAAGTTACATGTTACCAGAGACTAAAATGATGAATTAACATTCCCTACATATTGTAATCTGTAAAGGAACGAAAAAGTTATATATTATGTTTATACTATGACGTAGCACACGGATAAATCTGTTCTCTGTGAATCTCCAAATGGTTGCTATGTTTATAGTTAGTTAGTTTTAGAAATAAGCTCCTGTCAATTAAATGACTGACTTTTCTGTCATGCCGCCTTTTGGAAGCAGAAAACGTTTCATATCCCACTCGTTCTATTGGTCGCAGATGACACCAAATCATTTAACTTTAGTTCCACATTTTTAGCCTCCATTGCCTCCCACAGTTTGGGGCCACTGTATTATTCCAGTTTCAATTTTTCTTGATTTAATTTGATGACCTATATGTGTATATATATATATATATATATATATATATATATATATATATATATATATATATATATATATATATATATATATATATATATATATATATATATATATATATATATATATATATATATATATAAATATATATATATATATATATATATATATATATATATAATATATATATATATATATATAATATATATATATAAATATATATATATAAATATATATATATAAATATATATATATATATATATATATATATATATATATATATATATATATATATATATATATATAAAAATAAATAAAATAACATGATCATTTATTCCCATTGATGTTCTCTGTGTCTTGTTGTTGTCTAGTCTCTGCTGAAAAGACAGGGGGAAATGGAGAACGGGACCGTCTGGTCCAACTCCTCTGAATCCTCTGACGACTCCTCCAGTCCGGCCTCTGCTCACCATGCTCAGAGGCTGACGGCCTCCAACATGCTGCAAACCCCTCTCACCCCTCAGCTGTCCTTCACGCCGCACAAGTCCAGCGTGTCGACGCCGTCGCTCTCATCTAACCAAGAGGAAGATGAGACAGAAGCCGGGGAGGTTTTCACTCAGGCAGACACGGTGCCCAATGGCCATCTGCAGGCTTCGTGCTCTCATAGTCCAGACGGCACTGTGACTGATAGAGTGTCTGTCCAATCAGCTAATCTCTCTGAATCCTCAGCAAACCTGAGCTGCTCGTGCCCCGATGTTTCCTCTGTAGCTCCTGTGTCGCTGATAGAAGCACAGGATTTGTCTGAAAGTGGCTTCCCACAAGTTTGTATTTCAATTAAGGAGGAAAAAGATGACGCATCTGAGGATTCGTCAGTAAAGGCTGGAAAGACTGAAGCAGAAACTGAGGCCCGCACCACTGGAGGAGAGGGGCGCCAGGTAGAAGCATCAGAGAAACACAGTGGGCCACATCCGTCCATCCAGGAGACAAAACCATCAGAGGAGGCTCTGACGGTGAGCTTTATTCACTCCTTTGTTTTTGTAAAGTTTGTAGATGTAGTGACGGTGATATTTAAACGCTTGCATTTGTTTTCCCCATAGGTTTCTTTTCCTACTTCTTCTAGTTTCAATCTAGAAGTCAAGACAGCCCTTGAAAGTTTTGACTTCCTCAACTGCTCTGATCTTGAGGAGGAAGAGGAGGAAGACAAGGAACAACAGGAAGACAAAAGAGAAAAGGAGGAAGACAAGGAACAACAAGAAGACAAAGGAGAAAAGGAGGAAGACAAGGAACAACAGGAAGACAAAGGGGAAAAGAAGAAGAAGGAGGAAGACAAGGAACGGGAAGACAAAGGGGAAAAGAAGGAGGAAGACAAGGAACAACAGGAAGACAAAGGGGAAAAGAAGGAGGAAGACAAGGAACAGGAAGACAAAGGAGAAAAGAAAGAGGATGGTGGGCAACATGAAGAGAACCAAAACAAAATGGTGGAAGAGAAAGTGGAGGATGAAAAAAACTTTTACTCTGGAAGAAGGTCAGTGTTAGTAATCATTGTTGGGAGCTGAATCGGTGGTACCTTTCAAGTATTTCATTTTCAACAAATTTTCATTTCACATGACTAATAAACATAAGACAGCTTCCTGTCGAACAGGAAAAGCTCCCATTATTCTCACAGGGGAATTTTCATGCGCTATTCCCAGATGATATTCCCCAATTCAAGTGTTTTTAGTGATTTATTAACAATTGAAACCACAAACATAAAACATTTTTAAATGAAAAAATAGATTTGGATTTAAATGTAGCTGTTTTTGAGTGAAGGTTCGTTGTCAATTTGCCAATGGTCTGTTGGAGATATTGTAGTTTTCAGAAATACCTCCAACTGAACTATTTTTTTTTTCTTTATATTTATGGTCTAAATCAGGGGTTGGGAACCTTTTTGACTGGGAGAGCCATAAAGGCCAAATATTTCTAAATATATTTCATTGAGAGCCATATAGTATTTTTAACGTATAATAAATTAAATATGTCTTACTTTTAATGCGACTTCTGGTGCTGCATGGTTTTGCTGACAGGGGCATGTCTTTTATTCGTTTGATTATCTTGTCTTTATTTGGGAAGTCATCAAACAGTTCATTGGCCACATCAAGCATGAATGTTTTGGCATACTCGCCATCTGTGAATGGCTTTCCATTCCTTACTATTGCCAAAGCACCCGCAAAGCTAGCGGAATTCCCGTCACCTTGCCTGGTCCACACACGTAGTTGCTGCTGACTCGTCTGCACTCTCCGCTGTAGCTCCTCGCATGCCCTTTTCCTGCTGTCCCCCGCTGGATATTTTGATGCAAATGAAGCATGGTGCGTATCGAAGTGCCGCTTTATATTTGACCGTTTCATCGATGCAATTTTATCATTGCATATTAGACATACCGTAGATCTTGCTCTGTCCACAAATGCAAATTCCTCTGTCCACGCAGCCTTGAATGCACGGTAATCATCGTCTTTTTTTCTTTTCATCATCTTTTCCGTTACAAGGGTTGAAGCGGATAAACTAGTTGGCTATCTGATCAAATTGATTTCTTCACCTTTACAATGACCCGGACATGCTCGCGAGCCATTGGTTCCCTACCCGACCCACGGGTGACCCGTGACCCGTTAAATGTATCTTCTGTTCTGATCTATCTTTCTGTTTACTTTAAAATGACACAGTATTATTAAGAAATATCACAAGTATTCTTTTTTTTTCAACTCAAAATTGTCTGGGTGCCTTATGCCGTCACCGGAAGAGCCATAGGTGCCCGACCGCTGGTCTAAATGATATGACGTGAACGCAGCCATAGATCATACTAGGTCTTATAATTTCTTAAATCCCATAAACCTCACTGACCAACTTTACTTTAAATCGGCCAAATATCTCCAAATGAATCTGGCTGTATTTTTGGGAAATGTGTATGAAATGATGTACAGAACATCCAGGTGTTTCCGTAACATAGATGGAAACATCATGTATTTCAGTAATGCAGTGTATGCATGCAACTAAAGAGTTTACATTTGCCCCACCATGCACGTCACTGTTGCATTAGTCTACTGTTGTGTCTCACTCTGCAGCGATGAGGTGGAGGAGGAGGCAGACGCTCTACAGATCCTTATGGAGGCACCAGAAGGATTCAGGAACTCGGACGAAGATCGTTTCTCTGAATCACAGGTAATCAAAGTATCTGATTAATGCTTCTTAAAGCAGTCATGGGAGTGAGTTTATTTTCATGTTAATCACATGTGATTTAAAAGAAATAAAAAATATTTTTAAAAGGAGTCAAGCGTTGGGGACGTGCAGGACTTGTGTCAGATGGAGATGCCCGAGGAGAGGGAGGAGCACAGCGAGGAAAAGGGAGACAAAAAACACGGTTAGAAGAGTTTGTCTGTAAATGGAGGCTGTAGTTGTTCATGTGACCACAGAACTGGAGGTGTGAGGAGTTTGTTAATTTCCCCTGTTTTTAATCTTTCAGGAGAGGACACCTCACATGGTCAAGAGGAGCGCACCACTACTCCCACCCATTTGGCCACTCCTGTCTTCTAATGGCACAGTGGAACCATAGCTAAACCATTCCTCCCACTCTGACTTACTCATGCCATCTCCCTGTTACACTCCTCATCTCCTTGAGGACGTTCCACTTACTGCTCAGACAAACAAAGCTCCTCCATCACGGTCGAGTTTGTGCACATATTTGCCTAAATAAACCTTGAGGTGTCTGCACCTCAGTCATGACTGAAAGCCCCCCCCCCCCCCCCCCCCCCCAAAAGAAAAGTCCCTTCAAAGTCCTCATTCTTTCAACACGCAATCCATCATGTTGCCTTAGTTTACACTTTCATAAACTGTTCCTGTCATGTGAAAATTCAATGTCCAAAACATTTCAGGAGCAGCTAAAAGCAGCCTTGTTTGTGGCTTTATAGCATTTATTAGTTTAAGTTGATGGATAAGCCTACAATCACTTACTGTGTTGTCCCAGGTTTGCATTCAAAACGATCGGTATATGTGGATGAATACAACAAACGAATCAGTGTTAAATCAGTTTACGGCCCAGAGCTCTTTCCACTGTTAGTGACAGATAAAGGCTTCATGAGCATGTGATGTTTGTCTGAAGTTTTTCATTGATGTGCTCTGGACATTAAGTCAATTCTCAACCTGGAATGTATCCTGACTATCTTTTCATTTTCGGCATCAGAGGCCGTTAATTACTTAGAAATGCACACGGAGTGCAGAAGTTACATTCAACCTTCAGAGCAACACAAGGAACATTAGTGATATTAGGACTGAATATAAACACTTGGGAGTCTTGAGTTTCTCCTCGAACTGGTCCAACATAAACAATCTGCAGTGTAAAACTATATTCAAACCTGCATGTGTAGCTGCCTCACACTGCCAGCATGTCCGTATAAAAAGCTCAACTGATCAGTTTAAGTGTGCAAGCTAGGCTTCAGTGCGAGGAAGTCATCAGGTCCGTAGCTGTTCAAAAGCCGCCTCACGGGGGCGCTATAGTCTTTCAGCATCATGTTTTCCATTCTACAAAAGCCTCCTCATTCAGAAAGTGCCTCAAGTGACCGATGTATGGTTTTAAATGCCACGACAGAAGAGATCAGGCAAAAGATAACAGTGTTTATTTTCTGAATTACTTTAAGAGTGTGCACAATAAGATATATTTACTGTTTCATATAAAGAATTGTATATGTCTTGAAATGTTAAAATGTTTATGTTCAGAAATGTTTCAACTTTATAAAGGTTTCTTTCAAATGAACACGTCTGTTGTGTTGAATGAATCAGCATGTTTAATCTGTAATAAGGACTGTGGCAGAATACATCACAACAAGAGCACAAAAAACACAACACTCCATGAAGTGAATATGTATAAATGAATGATGGTGTTTCTGGTGAAGCCAAAGGATGCGACAGCACTGCTACCTACGCCTACATGTGTGGAAGCGTTGAGTTGTGTGTTGGCTCGTCTTAAGGAAAGGAAATGTTCAGTAGTACTAAGTTAAAGTCAAAAACAGTTGTAACAGGCAATCAGTTAAAAGAGGAACACTGACGCATTTAACAAATGGTGTCAACAAAACCCAAATGTGTGCAGAAAATATTGAGAGCTTGTAACGTTAAAAACACTAATCTATGGGAATCCACAATACCAGAAATGCTTAAAATGATCCCAATCAAAACCCAATGACAGAACATGAGTCACATATTGAACTCTACAACACTTCATTCAGTGCATGAAACGGCATGATAAAAACAAGTTAAACATCTGAAAGTATAAAACACAGTAAATATTTGAAAATACAATCACGCAGAGTGCACAAGGTACTTAACTTTCAACAAACTGAACAGTTAGTTTAGGTTTGATATTCACTGAGGATGAGAGGCACATTTCCTTCTCACTTTCACCGGAAATATTTGTGTCCTGAATAAAAATTGTTTATCACCTTCAAAATCTGTATTTAATGTGGAACTGCAGCTGTAAATGAGAAATGTAAGGGATCAATATATCTTCATAAACAGAACACAATGCATCACAGCCCAAAAACTTAAGGCGCCAACTCAGTGGAGCTAACCCTGTTATTCATAGTGAAAGAAAAATATGAAATATTCTGCAGAGTAGGTTTTCTGGTTGTGTAGTGTCTGGACCCTGTGATATATCCCAATAATCTACATGTCATGTGTAATTACTTGTTTCTGAGCTGCAGTGAAGAGTCCTCACCTAAAGACTGAGCGGCAGCTCCGGTGACCCCCCAAGCTGCAGCAAAGCAGCAGTGAGTCCAGCCTTCAGCGCCGAGTAGCCCGGCTGCTCAGAGTACTGCAGAGTCATCACTTCAGTCAGATACGTTTGAAATCCACCTACACCGTGACACACAGGCGCGCGCACGCACACGCACACACACACACACACACACACACACTATATCAGAAAATGGCACTTGATCACACACACTTATGTGTGATATAATAAACATTTTAACTCACTGGAAACTCCCTTCTTCTTAAAGCAGTGACTCAACAACGCAGGAACATCCTCAGTGTACCTACAAAGACAACTATAACTTTAAGTACTTACTTTCTTTGTATTGTACTAATAACCTAATCATATAGGTTTATGTTATGCAGGCATGTTGATACAATTCAGTCTTACTATGGTAAATCAAAGTTGTCTGGACTTTAAACATCCTAGTGATGAAACACACTCTCTCTCTCACCTCTGTTTCTGAGTGGCTACCTGGGCCGGGTCAGTGAGGAGGGTCCACGGCAGCGTCCCTGTGTGCCAACGCAGCATGCAATAACCCAGAGACTGCAGGTCACTGCGTCGAGACGGAGCTTAAAGGAGGATACACATTAATGGTGATTACTACTGTTTTTTCTCCCACATTTACCCTGTTGGATACATCAACACCACAAAACAATCCTCAGATGTACATATCACCTTCTTTTGTGGTTTTCATAGTCAATCAAAGTAAAATGTTGAAAGGACCGTTGACACTAAAGCATAAATAAAAATAATAAAAAATTAAACAAGGTCCAGTTACAGAGAATTTCCTGATAAGAAGGTCTTGAACATCACAATGATGTCTAATGATTTAGATTTATATTGAAGTAGACTAACAATTAACATCCAGATGTAGTCATCAACTGATTTCTGTGGTTATTTAAACCACTTGTTTCAGCTCTATTCTCCTCTCTGTTAACATCATTGTGGGTCAGTGAATTAGTGTGTTTTTTTTTTTTTTTTAGCAAACACAAAATAAACCAAAGTGCTTTGTCTCCTAGTGGTTCTTCACATTGCCACTTTTTATTAAAATTCCCGCCATCTCTGAACACACGAGACATACTGGGAGGGAAAAGTGGCCCGGGAGTTAATGTCAGACCGGCCCACTCAATACACGGCAAGCTGCCCACTCAATGCATCGCACATATCGATCAGTCAGTGGCCTACTTGGAAAAATACCCATACACTTAACCTTCTTTTTGGATGATTATAAAGGAATTACACCAAATACGCTTTTTTTAATAACATTTGGATCCACCAATTTGGATCTTGAGGTCAGCTTTTGGCAAGAAGCCAAGAATCGGCGAGTCGCGCATGTACAAGCGTAACCTGTTAACAACGTGTGAACATCAGTAGTATCAGTAGTGTTGCATGCTGGGTGATTTGTTGTGTGTGTGTAGGGGTGTCTAAGGTGCATAAAAACGGCTCAAAACCAGCTTCATCTGCAAGTGAGTGATGCAAGCGTAGGCTAGAGTGATTGACATTTAATAACACTTAAAACAAAGTCAGACTGACGGAAGAGATTAGATGAGAAAAGAAGATGATGGAAACCATGAGTGTGAATACAGGAGTAGTATAAATACTAGTCAGTAGTCAGTGGTCAGTGATTATTGACTTTAGGTATTTGAGTAAATTTAACGTGTTCTGTGAAGCATAAAATATAGTCGGGTCTGGCGATGCCAGAGGGAGGGCCAGTTGGTGATGGAGGTGGGCCGGTATTGGACCAGCCCAACCCCGTCGGCCTACCCGGTATCCCCTATGGCCAGTCCGCCCCTGGACATACTGGTTTTGAACTGGCCGTGTGAAGACTGAACATACAATCTGTCCATTCTTGGTTAAATGCTCTGGTCTCGCTGTCCACTTTTCTATTTTTGAAGAACGTCATGTGAAATAACTTCTCTGACTCGTGTTCTCTCCGACTTTTGGGTTTCTCTCCCCGTCTCTTGACATGTGAGTTTATTTCACTCGAGTCGAGGCGATACTTATCAGAATACACATATTTGATTGGCCAAATAGCATCATGCGAGATGATTTACAACACATGTAATTGGTTGGTGTGTTTCCTGGATGAGTGCCATAAAGGCTAGAAAAGCTGCGCCGTTTGAAATAGATGCTCTCGCTTTTACAAGGTTTAGGTGTGGGTCCAGATACAACGGCGTCTGTGTCGCGGTCCTATGACTGACTCCTAAACTAGATAATATCACAATAACAAAATCAGTCTCATAATGTGAAGCCTGTGTGTGCAGACAGACGGACTGTGGGTGGAGTGTAGGTGTTCTCTGAGGAAAGACAAGAATACATCTGGTAGGCTTTGGTCTGTAGCAGCTTATAGAATGAAATGGTGTCTGTTTTGCTGATGTTAATGGGAAGAGGAATCAGTGAACCACAGAAGTGACTCACCTGCTCCCTTATGTGCGTCCAGGCTGATGAACTCCACGGTGCCCTCATGTAGTGTTCTGCTGTCTTCACGGTACTCTACATGTTGTCCACCTGGACAGTACCTGAAGGCATGGCAGTATCCTACGAGGTATACCTAATCTCACACACACACAAGCCAAAAGTGGTCAACGTAAAACACATTTCAAATCATGGGAACGGACAGCTTACAATTTGAGCGTATTATTCACCTGTGACTTCTGTCCTAGTTTGATGTAAATGTTTTCTGAATTGATATCAGCATGAACGTACTCGTTTGAATGGATATACTGCAGCACATCTAACTGGAGGAGAAAGAAACGTCAATGATTATTAAGGGAGGGGAAAATCAAGAATATTGTATGAAAAACAAGCCATCAAGTTTACACTTACTATTCTGCAGGCGAGCTGAAGGACAGTTTTCTCAGATAGAAGCTCTGCTTGTTCCTCCATGACAGACTGGAGAGATTGGCCCATGTTGGGGAAAACCAGAAACCTATAAAAAAAATAAAGAACATTTATAGCAGAACAATGTTGCTGTTAAACTCTTTCATATAATGTGCACATTTTCACACCTGTAGGACTCTAAATGAAGACCAAAGCCAACACAGGAAGGAATCCCCAGCAAGTCCATCTTGTTCTGTTTGATCCACTTGTCCACTAGAGAGAGACAAAAGGTTTTCATTACCATGTGTGGTTCATGTGTAAAGTTACACTCCAGACAAACCAGGATTGTATCTAAAGGGTTAAAGAATTTGTCTCCTTGGCATTCCTCCTGTAGAATATGTTGTTGTCCACTTCTGCTTTTCTTTTGAATGGATTATGAAATAAAGGCAGATATTTTGAAGGGTCATTGTGAAACTAGATCTCGTGACAAACTGCCAGAACACTTCTTACTGTCTACTTACTTGAAGTGGTTCTGTTTCTGACTGATTTATGTCTGTCACTCTTTAAAACTGATTATTGAACAGCATATTACAGCCAATATAACCACTTAAGTACTTGACTGTGATAAATACTGCAACGGCCTTTGTTTTGACAAAATAAACTTATCTTGTAGTTATCATCAGATAAGTTAGAGTCCTGGTATGACTGGAGCCAAAGGTAGGTGTAGAAAATAATTTGGAGGTACTAAACTAGGAACACACTAAATCCTTACCTGACGCAGGTTTAGCGGCTCTCTGCAGAAAGTTCTGCTCATTGAAGATTCTTCCAACTTTAGCTCCCTAAGATAAATAAAAATAACATGAGATAAACTTAAAGTCTACGGGAAATAGAGAACAAATAGACAATTAATTTGTTGATGAATACATAAGTAAGAGAGCAATTTTTTTTATTCATTATTTATGGAACATCTGTGATTTTAATTCATCAGTACTTAAAAACCCAAAAGAGTTGAGGCAGTACTTACCAGTTTGAGGATGTCATTTGATTCCTTGGGATTGGATCTCGGAACGGTTTGCAACACTGAAAAAAGACAAAACAACGTTATTTAATTGTGACAATACAGGCTCTTTGTTATTTTGTGTTGTAGAAAACTGCAGCTCTGTCCACTAAACTAGGTTAGCCATCACTTTCTATACTGCTGGTATAACATCTGCTTCAATGAAGTTCACCTGCTAAAAACTGTTCATTGATTGTATTTAGATATGTAACAGTAAATATAATATTATCATCATTAAACTGCCATCTTCTTTCTTTCTTTAACTTCCCAGGTTTTCCCACGATGTCATGTACACAGCCTCACCTTCGTAGAGGAGCTCTGTCGTGCTCTGACTGAGCAGTTTCACCAGCTTCCACTTCTTGCCCGTCGTGTCTGTCACTTCTTCACCTTCCTGTAGCGGCTCCACAGCGGACGCATATTTTGCCTTCTTGGCTTTGTTTTTTCCTGTCGCTGTAGATAAGATACAAGGAAAAAAAGTAAGCCAACACACTCACATGACTAAATGATGCACAACTGTACAGCTTGTCTCTCTGGGCTTCATTTCTGAATCCTAATGTCACAGATGTTTTTTAATTTAAAAATGTATAAATATTAAAAAAAAAGTGAGGCTCTTTTCAAGATTCCCTTTGATGACATTCATGTGTTTTTACCAACAGCAGGAAGTGCAGAGTGACAGAAGACATGAGGAGAGAGGAAGATGACAGGGATCAAATCAGGAAAGTCACAGTTCCAGTCACAAAAAGGATGCCCTCACTTCACATCTCTTTACCTTACATGTTTTAAGAACCACTCATAAAATGGTCCCATGTATATCAAGTCATCTCATGCGACGTGTATCTACACACCGACCTGATAAGATTGAACCACGTCTCCAGTTAACCTGATTGCAAACCAATTGATATTTTGTGAATCTAAAATGCAAGTCCACCACCTGAAAACTGAATCCCTTTGTTGTCCCCCCTCTAATAAATGAGTCACTTTAAAAAAACAGTACTTTACGTTTTATTTTTCAATGTTCTAACTTATGTCCACCTTTAGTGGGAGGCTGAACTTCACTGGTAATAATAATAATATGAGAATTGAACCTTTTACTTGATAAATAACCATGTCATGTGCGGGGTAATGGCAAACCTTTTTGCTCACCTTTCAACGGTGACCTGAAGATTGGTGAAGAAACAGGGGAAGAGGAGACAGGAGAGTGGTCTGCTGTGGATTCCTCTGCTTTACTTGTTTTATCAGTCAGACTCTTTCTCTCGTCTACCTGGTTAACGGGGCTGGAGAGTTTTGCCTTTCCCCTCACTGCATATGGATCATATGAATAAGATAAAAAATATTGACAGACAAGAGACATTGCATCTTTCACAAGGAATGTTGTGTTTCAGCTCACCAGGTCGAGGGTATTTTAGGACAGGAGGAGACTCTGAAGTTGTCTCTGCCACTGTGTCGAGCTTAAAAGTAACTGGGTGCTGTTTTGGTGGAGTTCCAATCAATCCAACACCGATATCTGTTGATACAAATCATAGCGTAGTTGTTCTAAAGAAAGGCATCAGCTCCAATATGTGTTGCCTGGTATGTCACAATGATTGTTTATGCTACAGCAGATTAAATAAAACCTTCAAGGCAAATTCTCCTCTTCAGAACAGCAACGTTGTAACTCCTTCCAGGCCATTTGAATTACCTTTGATCCTGTCATCTTTAACAGGACTAGTTGAGGGCACCACAGGTGGAGTAGCATATTTAATGTTGAATTTAACTTCTTTGTCTAGACGAAGGGAGTTACGGGTCTTTCGCAGTGCAGGACGAGTTGTAACTGGAGTTGAGGTGTTACATGCACGGACTAAAGAAAAAGAGAATGTACATTTGTTTATAACTACACACAGTCTAATATGTATGAATGACACCAAGTAACTCTTGTCAAGCTATTCACCTGTACTTTCCGTGGGCTCCCATATTAAGCTTGAAGCCAGGCTTGATTTAACTACTGCTTCATCCTTTTTGGGTGGAGAGAGACTTAAAGATGGCGTCAAACTCAGAGGATCAGATTCATCAACAGGAGGGGGAAGCTTCTCCCCACACGATGGACAAAATTTGAAATCAGGCTCCAATTTTGTCCCACACTGGGGGCAGAAATGGAAAGGCATTCTGCAAGAGAAAACACACACATTATTGCACATCTATCGACATGTGAGCCACTAGTACTCTGTGTGACAGTTAGAGTGCAACATGTGAGCCAGTTGTGGAAATACTACTCTGTGTACAACATGTGCGCCAAGAAGTCGTGAAGTAACGTGAGAAAACCACTTAAAAAACGAGTGACGTAACGTTAAAGGACCAAACAGCTTAAGGTTAGCCAGCCAGCTTTAACTAAGAGAGAAGCAAAACTTTTGACAAATGAAAATGAAGCTAGCGTTTTGTCTGAATGTTGAGCTCAATGAACTGTAGCTGAAGTATCGTTTTGTTGCTGATTTTAAGACATTGGCTTTTAGTAAAACTGGCGCCTTTATAACGTTAAAATAGACGTTGATGTCAAATGTGTCGCAGATACCTTCAAAACATTCCTCCGCCGCAAAGGCTGCTGGGCCTTCTTCTTCTTCACCGGATAAATACTTAGTTGGAGCAATGCGGGGGAAGTGGTGCCCCCTGGCGGTAGATAACATGATACTATATACATGTATACCCCCTAACTAGCATACACCATTCTTCACCTACCCCCATTTGAGAACCACTGCTAGGTACTATAAGCTCCTTAAGATATGATGGTCATCACCAATTAAGGCTTTGTAGGTGAGGAGAAGGATTTAAAATGTGATTCTTGATTTCACAGGGAGCCAGTGCAGGAGCAATGTGATCTCTTTTCTTAGTTCTCTTGTTAGTCCACGAGTTGTAGCATTCTGGATCAACTGGAGATTGGAGTTATAGTCACCAACATGTCATGCAATGGTTATAATACTAAATATATTTAACTTTATGCTGAACTCTAAACTATTTTCTTTCAGGACGCTCTCCTGCTCAAGAGCATCATACTTGTCCTGCCAGGCCTCATTGCTCTGGCTCAGCAGCTGACTTTGGGACTCAATTTTCTCAGAGAGACTGTGGATCTTTTTGTCCACAGCTCTGCGGTCTAAGAGCAAATGCTTTGTGCAGGACTCCCAGCACTGTTGTTTCAGGACGATCTTCTGTTTAAGAGCGTCACACTCAGTGTTGGGGTAGTTACTCAGAAAAAGTAACTAGTTACAAGTTACTAGTTACTTCTGAAAATTGTAACTAGATTAATTTACTAGTTACTGCATTTGAAAAGTAGCTTCACTACTAGTTACTTTACTTTCCATTTTTTTAAGCAAATGTCCAAATTAACCGCAAATATACATGGACAAACATCATGGCCGTTTCATCACTTTATTTTCAATAAAGGGCATCTCTTAGCCTTTCACATAGTGTATTGTAATTGTAAACATGTAAAACAAAATGGCATATAAAACTCAGCCATTAACTTGAACGAACATTAACTCTGTTCACACTGTCTGACCAAAGAAATATGCCTCACTTTAAAATCCACAAACAGGATACAAGAGGCTGTGTATGGTGGGGACATTCAGGTCGTTCAAACAGCTTAACACATTAAAAACAGGCTTTTGGAAACATGAGACCCCACTAAACCAAATGGGGGCCAACTCCTAAGAACAAAACCAGCTTGTTATAGGAATCATTGTAGTGGTTTAAGAAAAATAGGAAAATGAATGGCACTTTTTCCCATAAAATAGAAACAGAAATGCACTTAACCCAAAAAATAGAAACTGAAAATGCAATTAAATAAACAGAAAATCCACTTCATCATTGCCTAAATAAACAGAAAGTGCACTATATCCTATGAAGTTTATCATTTTTCTCTATTCCCTAACCCTTCAAAATAGCGATTGTATCGCATGAGTAAAAGTCTCTTGAATCTTTTATCCGACAGCCTGCTCCTCCTTGGGGTCAGAACAATACTGCCCAGGCTGAAAAGCCTTTCGACAGTGTTGTAACTTGTTTTATTACATGATTTACTCTTATTGTGAAGAGCATGTAAACAAGAAGTGCTTTTACTTTGAAGGCATAAAGTACAATGATACGTGCTTGTTGACGCTAACTAATGTTGATGTTACGTGTGGAAAATATATACATGTCAGGTGCAAGAGCGCGTTCTCAATGCTTTAACAGTTGTAATACTGCAGTTCACCAGTAAAGTGATTCCGTTCATACCAGACGTGTCTTGTCCTCATTAGAAGCTCCACGTCATTACAGACAGGTGCACTTGATGGTATTGGAGTGTTGTATTGCTTTGCAATATCCTTAATCCTAGGGAACCTGGAGAGAACCTCCCAGTTGGATCCGGGCACTCCGTCTCCGTCTCATCCATTCCCCTCTTCCCTCCTCCTACGCACCAGCAGCTACGTCACTCAAATCACTCAGATCGAGTTCTGTGATAGGTTGTTCATGCAGGAAGTGTCGTGTGACTCGCGCGCCGCTAAAAGAGAACTTTTCGGACTGGTAAAAATGTCTTGAGTAACGCAGAAACGCGCGTTACTGAGGTCTAGTAAAGTAGTGTAGTTACCAATATTTTGAGTGTAATGCGTTACTTTACTTCGTTACCTATACAAGTAATTACGTTTCTGTAATCCGTTACTTTGTAACTCGTTACCCCAACACTGGTCACACTTGTCCTGCCAGCCAGGCCTTGCTGCTCTGGCTTAATGGCTGGCTTTGCGACTTGAGTTTCTCAGAGAGACTGTGGATCTTCTCCTCCAGAGCTTTGCAGTCTGAGAGCAAAGCCTTTATGCTGGACTCCGAGCTCTTTTCTTTCAGGACGCTCTTCTGCTTAAGAGCTTCATACTTGTCCCGCCAGACCTTGTTTCTCCTCCAGTTGGCTTAGGTTCACCTGAGGCTCAACCTTCAGTGTCTCTGAGCTCCTCGTCCGGGTCTCTGCTTGTCTTCTGCTCAAGAGCCTCCTTGCTCTGGCTGAACAGCTGGCTTTAGGACTTGATTTTCTCAGCGAGACGGTCCTTCTCTTCCATGAGATCAAGTATTGTGTTGTCTCTCTCCTGGAGCTGCTTCTTGAGATTCTTGATCTTGAGATTCTTGATCGTCAGCACAAAAAAGACTCAATTTTAGATGGTCTACATCTGGGGTAGATCATGGACGACCTTGAGAACGGCCTTGAGGACCTTCCTGAGGACGGCCAGCCCCGTATCTTTGGGTATTTCCTCGATCCATGTAGGAGTAGAAAGGTGCGGAAATATATATTTGTCTTAAAGATACTTGTGGTGCGTCTCTTTGTGGTGCGTCTCTTTGTGGTGCGTCTCTTAAAGACGTGTGTGGTCTATTAATGACTTTGGCGCGCAATAAAAATACTTTGGTGTTCTGTAGCTCATGGAGATGAGTGGTCGTCCTGAAACTGCAAGGTAGCCAGTTCGATTCAAGACCAAATTGTTGGTATGTAATATGACAAATAAAGTTTCTTCTTCTAAAAGTCTGGCTGTCAGAAATATCCTGGTTGTGTTGGTCTCTGTAGTAGATCCTATATTGTAATACAGTAGTAGTAGGGGGGGTGAGAAGAACTTACATAACTTGAAGACAGACTCTAAGGGGCGGAGCATTCCATCCCCATGGAAACAACAATGACTACTAACCAAGATGGCATCCAGTAAAAGACTACTAAACCCAGAAAGTCAGAGCAATGGCTGCTGCCCAGCTAAAGCGCATGAGCTGATTGGTCCAGCAAGGGAGCGGGAATAGTGTGTGTGTGTGTGTGTGTGTGTGTGTGTATATATATATATATATATATTAATATGTTATTTGAATATATTCATATTATTTAAATTAATACTAATACATTCACATTATAAAATGTTTACTAATATTTGAATATTAATGAAATCAATAGTATTACTAATACATTAACATTATTCACATTATTTAAAAAAGAAAAGCTGCGAACCTTCACATCTGCGGAGCTGGAACCATAAAAATACAAAAATATTTATCACAAATAGTTTTAGTCGACTAATCATTTTAGCTGTCCTAGAATAAACTGTTTGGTAGTTTACGTTTGAACTAAACATAACATTTTACTAACTTTTCCGTGTGCTATAAAAATCTTAATTTTTAAAATATTAGCTATAAAAATCTTTATTTCTGTAGCTAAAGCTGTCAGATGAATATAGTGTAGAAGTATAACGTAGCATGGAAAGAGAAAGAAAAGGACAATATCCAGCATGTGATGCACGGACACAGCTCTCATGCTCGTGACACAATGAATCTATGAATGAATGAGCTGCTTATATGGGACAGATGAAGGTTACAACACATGTTTACACAGGTCCAGCCAAAAGATAAGGCCCTAATTGAACATTAACCCTTTGGACAAGAAAACCTGTAGCTGTAATAACTGTTGCACATATTTTAGAAATTTCAGAGATAATATATTGCAAAAATGTTTAGTTAAAACGCATACAAGGTAAATACCTTTTCACTTAAACTTTGAACCACTTTTCGGCTTTTATTTGGTTGACAGATTCCTCGTTGGGCCGAGGCTCAGTCGTGTGTCTTGGGGGAGACTCTCTTCGAAATACAAAGAAAGTCTGAACTCGACAGCCACATTTGTAAATACATTCAAATTGAATTTGTTTAAATAAATAAATCTTTGCTACACATCTCCTGCTGCGGCCTCTCGGCAGCGTGACTACTAACGATGGTGAACTTGGGATCGCGTCAGTACAACAATAACAGTCTGGAGGTGAATATATCATCGTCATGTTTAAAAACAAAAAGGAACAAAATATACTATTTACAAATAACTACTGGAAATATATCATCCTTTTTTTAAATATAATTTAAAACTATTCATCAAAACGTTTTTAAAGTCAAATAATATCACTTGTCCTCTCCTTATATATGTAGTTAGGTGTCGGTAGGTGCCACGAGTTGCCAGTGCCAATAGTGGTCACATGTGTGCCACCAGTAGTCAGAGACTTGCCACCAGTATCAGAGTCCTGACACCTGACTGACGCCGGCCACTGTGGTGCGCCAGTGCCACAAGGAGGAGCTCGGCCTTGCTGGAGAAAGGGTGACTGTGTAAAGCTACATGCTTTGGTTAAGACACAGTCCCATAGTGCCACCCACTGCTAGGAGTCAACATTGCAGTGATGGTGGTTTGTTACAGTTTATTCTTGTGGTCCTCAGGAACCTCAGTCGGTAGTCCTTGTATGTTGAAAGTCTTGGAAAAACTGGTAACAAAAGTACTGGGTTGGTTTCAATCTTGAGCACAGAGCAGATAAAACGCCCAGACAATAGTCAGTACTTAAATGATATTGTTTTTAGAAAATGTATATAACACTGCGTTCTACCATTTCATTTTAAATGGGGCTCCAGTGCGTGGTGTTTGTATCTTATTCAATTTGTATCTAAGTATTTCTTATACCTCTACATAAGCTATTTAAAAGTGGCAACAGTATCTAGTGGCTCTTGGACTGTGTCGGTTAAACATTGTAAGAAGAGATACATTTTATAATCTTGAGCTTAGTTGTGTTTTTACTACCTTGGGTCGGCGTATCTGAAATACTGGAGATAACTCAAATAATTATTTTTGAATGTAAGCTGTTGTATCACAAAATAAAAAACAAATAGATAGGGAGGATATATGATGCTGACTTTAGTCGTCTTGTATGTGTCATTACTGGAACACATAACATAATAATAGCACCTATAAAAAAGACCTGGTTTCAATGTCACTTGAACACAGCACTTGGTCAACATTTTCAAGAATGATTACATAAAAAGATAGATACTGCTTCAAGGAATGCATAAATAAATTGTTTATTTTTGGAAATCATTTACATATTTTCCATATGAAAACTTTATGGCACAATTAAAAACATTAAAAATTCCAGTGTATTCTTACCAATATACTCAAATTCAATTTTAGTGGTTGTTTTTCAAATCTGTGATTAAAACAGTGAGTGGAAAAATATACATGTTTTAACTAAAACCTTGTTTCACCCTTTTATACAGGAAAGAATGACAGTATAATACAAACAATCTGGATATGTGAGTGAAAGTATTTATACAATATAAGTGGTATTATGAACTGATCTGAAAGTGTGAACTTTAGGATTTGCACACTATAAAAGTTAACTGAACTGCAGGTCACATCTTACAAATCAATCAACACATTCAACAGCCTACTTGGTCACATTGATACATGAAACAAAACTCAATCCAATAATCTACTGATGGTTAGATAATTTAGCAATGCAAAGTTCTTTTCACTGCATTTAGCACTTGAATACAGGGTTTCTGACAGCCAAAACAAAAGCTACTCTCACTAAAAAATATGGCATTGCTCGTGTGAAATAGCACCTCAGCTCATTTTCCCTGAAGTTGAAGGTTTTGTTTGATAAAAGTGAATACATCATTTTATGATTTCAGCAAAGATGGTCATTGTTTCAGTTGATAAGTAATATCTAAATGTTGTAAAGCCTGTTAAAACGTATAATTTACAACGAAAGGCATCGTCAAAAGGTAAACTGATATACAATTACCCTTACTACGTTAAGATTTTTAATTTACATTTTCTTTCTTTAAAATATATTGGGAGAACTTGAATGTTTGTTTTGTATGGGTCCTTCACTTGAGTTACTGCTTTTTGTATTTATTGTCTTATATTGAAGGGTAGATGTCTTAGTTCAACTTTATTCTATAATTTACGTTTTGGAGACAAACAAGCACAAACTTTATAAAATAAAATAATAAGCAACATGTTTTCTGACTATGGCACCAGTGAGATTGCAGAATTCAGCAGGACATTCAGTAGAGCTTCGGTCACTTATAACTTAAGTTTACTTAAAGTACATCTGTAGCAGACTTTACAGCCCCAATAAAGTATGACTGCAGGTATCACAGTCAACACTTACGTGACTGTAAGTTCCAGCTAGGCATAAGAAAAACCCATACTCCAATATGAATTAATTATTCAAAAGACCCATGATATGAATTCAAATGAAATGCCCACATTCAAAAGGCACTATATCTGTACTGACAAATAATACCATGTCAATGGATGCATATCAGTGCAGAGCGTTGTGGGCCAATGGACACAAATAATGTAATATAATATATAATACAAGTATACTATGTATACTCCCACTGTTAAACCTGGATGTCTTCCTATTTTTTCTTCAGTATTATGGACACATGTACTGTAACCATTGTTCAAACTCTTGATTTGACAGTTTGTCATCTTTTAACATGCACATTTGCTCTTATCAGAGCCCTCTGAGAGGTCTGTGTTGGTGGATCCATTAACTCGGACAGTCCCATCAGGGATCCAGGATTTATCGACACATCGTTCCATCCTCTTCATGATAAGATCCAGCAGGACGTCCACAGCCTGGTTGACGTTCTGCCCGTTTGCAGCACTCGTCTCAAAGTATGGGACTCTGCATTGGAGACAATATTGGCTATAGTAAGACTAATGCTGCCAATTACAATGAGACACAAAATGTTTGGGTTAGGCCATCTCTCAATACTCTCCAACTTTTTTTTAAACAAATTCAATTCCATTTGAAGAATCTTTAAATACTCATCACTAAATATATGGTTTCAAACTTTATAATAAATCACCTCTGGCCAGATCCTCTGTCAACAGCCCTTGCACCACTTTTGTTGTCTTTATTGGGGGAGTTTTTCCTGATCCGATGTGAGGTCCCGGGACAGGGATGTCATGTGTACAGATTGTAAAGCCCGCCGAGGCAAACTTGTATTTGTGATGTTGGGCTATATAAAATAAACTGAACTGAATTGAATAGATAGTCACTGTAGCGTACATACATACATACATACATACATACATACATACATACATACATACATACATATATATAGATAGAGTATTTTTCATTCCTCATATTTGTTTGTGTCTTCTATGTAAGTTGCTTGCTACTGTGACAAACTAATTTCCCCTTAGGGAAGAATAAAGTATACATCTATCTATCTAACTGCTGGACACCGTTGTTTTTTTAAACATTACTTAAACAGAAGTAAATGTTGCCATTGTTGAGGACTATTTTCAGCTGCAGATTAATACACATTTAAAGCACTGGTGAGTATTTACAGCAGTGGGATGGTCTATGTGTGATCAACTCAAAATACATTACAGTGCCCATGACCATTGCAATGTTTATACGTTTTCCCATTTTTGGGGCAACGATGGAGATCTATGACACAGACAATACTCAGTTTTGTTGGTTTTGGTCTTTTTCTGGGATGTGTTGACTTAAGAAAAATATAGAAAAAGAATATAATAGACTGCCTTATTATTAAAACTATAATGATCAATCATACAATGCGGTGCTCTGAGACGTATTTGCTCCGAGACATATTTGCTTCAAAGTCCAAACAAAAGTTAATTTACTATATTTCTATGGATTCACATAACTTAACAGTAACAGTTCAATACAAGCAAAGGAGAACACTAATTACTCAAAGAACTGTCAGCTTGTGGAGTGACCCTTTACATTTAATACTGTGGTTTATTCTCTCTTGAAGGCATTTAAAATGTTGCATACAGTGCATTTCCACGACAATATGTGTGTTTTTAGTAAAGGCGTGTCGTCTAATAGGTGAGAGCAGGATATTTTACACATGTGAACAAATATTAGCTTTTCAAGGAGGACCATTCTAGTGTGACATTCTCCTGCACAGACTTTAGCAAACAAGGCAGCCACTGCCTTCTTGACAAACAACTGAGGGAGAGGTTCATGTACAGATGGATCAAAACTGAGACATACCCGTACTTCTCTGCCAGCTCACGGGCTTCTTCCTCACTGACTGCTCTCTGATCTGACAGGTCACATTTGTTGCCACATAAAACGACGTCTGGACTTTCGCAGTATGCGTGAATCTGTAACTGACCTGAAAGACACATTCAGCAAGTTATTATGTATTTTGTCCTATTTTAATATGTTATACGTTTGCTTCTTGAAAAAGAAATCAAGCGATTTTTAATATCTTGTATTCACATAAAATAAAACAAAGTTGAGCACAGTAACAGCAGTGGTATCAAATTTGCTGAGAACAACATAGTGTCAATTCTATATGAACACAAAGAGTTTTGTCATCATTCGCTGGATGGAAGTTAATATTGTCAAATGTCCTGTGCACTTGAATTTCTCTTACATAAAATAAGTAAAACAGTTGACTAAAGGTTCACATGTAGAGTGATATATCAGAGGACATACTCATCCAGTTTCTGACGTTGAGGAAACTTTGTTCATTTGTGAGGTCAAACAGAAGGAGGAAACCCATTGCATCTCTAAAGAACGCGGTCGTCAAACTCCGAAACCTGCCACCATTCAGACAAAAAACACTTCATGAGAAAATAATATTTAGCGGAAAAAACATGTTTGAAAACGACAGAAGACAACACCAGATTTGAGAGATTTTCAGAGGTGAAAAAGCGCTATCTCGTCACGTACCTCTCCTGTCCCGCAGTGTCCCACAGCTGCATGTGGATCTTCTGTGCTCGACCTGAAGATCCATCTGGATTCGTGGATTTGTACACCTGAGTGAAAGAGAGATGGGTGAAGTCAAACCAACTAGTGTTCTCTGCACCAATGCTAACAGATTTCAAATGTGATATAAACAGCTATAAAACAAAGCCTAAAAACATTTAATCTCAATTCGAACCAGGCGTGCTGTGGGAACATGGTACAGATGGGTTGAAAGAGGGAATTTCTAAAGTAGTGCGTAGTTTAGTGTCATTGCACATTTGCCTCCATTAGATAAAATAAAACAGGAATGACAGGGCATAATTGGCAACCTTCACCCAGCTAGTCTTGTTTATTAATCAAATAAATTATCTAATTACGGTTACTTAGCTAGTTTTGATGTTGACGGTGTTCAGCTCACAGAAGAGGTGTGGTGGCAAAAAACAGTACTTTGTCACACTAATTCAAAATGGGTTCAAGGCAAATTTGACTTCAGTAAACTGAAATCAAATGTGTGTTTGAATTCATAATATTCATAAGACATACATACATACATACATACATACATACATACATACATACATACATACATACATACATACATACATACATACATACATACATACATACATACATACATACATACATACATATATATATATATATATATATATATATATACACACATACACACACACACACACATATATACATATATATATATATATATATATATATATATATACATATACATATATACACATACATACATACATATATATATATATATATAGTCTTATGAATATACATGTAAATGAGGATTTACATGATTTATTGTCTATTTGTATGCCATTACCCGACAATCAATATCCTGCATTGTATCTCTTTTATTAATTGTGCATTTCAGTAGTTTCTAAGATTGACCTTTATTTGCAGCATAGCTGGCAAGCTCCTGTCTGATGAATCCCATTATATGTAACTTCAAAGTCATGTCATGGATCAGGACAACCAAGACTAATTCATTTATACACTTAATGGATTCTAACAATCAAAGGCAGGAAGTACAGATCTTGTTTGAGGACTCACTATAATTTTGCATTGTGCTTAAACCATGACGACTAGTTACAAAAGCTATTCTGTAAGTGCAACTTTTCAAATCACAGCTGTCAAACAGATTGTTTCCTTATATATCATTCACTTGCTGTAGCTTTATTCTTTTTTATCATAAGTGATGGAAGTACTTCTAATAAAAAGATGGTCAGTGATGGACATTTAGTCACATTTTCTTGGATTGACTGAACCTCCAGAATAGCTGATAAAACTGTTAACAGGCTATATTCTTGGAGCTTGAGGTCAGAAGCATTAAAGACGTGTTAAATACTGTGTAAACATGAACACTGCTCTGTTGTTTGCCAATGGTATGAAGTGTTTATTCTTAAGGAGGGTGCTGCCTGCTGTTCACCAACATTAGTCATTACTTGGATTTCTGTTGCAACATTCATCAGTAGTCTTTTGTTACAAGAGAGTTGCTTAATAGTGTGGGAATGCATTTAAGCCCCTATTAGGAAGCCATACATAATTTTAGCACACAACAGGAAATGTTACGTCAGTAGTACAGAGCGTAAACTCCAAGTGTGCTTTGACGGAAGTATTGAATAAAATAAATCCAAACTTGACTGAACTTACCACCCTTTTTTCTCGAAAGTCTATTCCAACTGTAGTGATGAACTTGGAGTTAAACTTGCAGTCTGTGTATTGGTAAAGGAAGCTTGTTTTTCCCACGCCAGAGTCACCGAGGGCTAGGAATTTGATGAGGTAATCATAGTCCCCATCAGACATAGTGAGCGCTTTTTTCTGAGACACACAAAAAGAAAAACAGTCAACAAACATTCTGAAAAAGCAATAAATCAAAAAATTGAAATAGTAATAGTTTTTTTTCCCCCAGTGTAGAAAAATTCATTCTGAAGCAATGACGGAGGATCATGTCCATGGTGACACAAATCCACACACTGAATAGCAGTCTACATCTCATCGAACTATTTAAACATCAGGGAACCCTTCAAATGCAATTGGACATATATGAGTTCACAATGACCAATTAGTGCATCAAACTGAATATAGAATTATAAACATCCTCCACATCTATACGTAGCAAATGAGTGTCTGAATTTTCACATATCTGGAAACAAGTGTTAATTCATTGCCAGTTAACATGTTCAACAGTCAGTGAAAACGTATCTTAGTCTCTCTTTTGCTTCCTGAAACGAGAAGGCTCAACTAACTAAGTCGTCGAGGTGGGAACGAATCTTTACTCCCCTCATACCGAGCAATGTTAAGGATTGCCTCATACATCTTTTACAAGGAGCCAGAGACAAGCCAAACAGTAGGGTGGCAAACTGATAAACTTGACCTCAAAAGGCAAACTAAAGAAACTTTCTAGGTTCTGGGTGAACAGGAGCGTGACCCTGAGGTCTGTGGAGGTAACCAGCTGTCCTGGAATAATAGTCTGAAAATGGTTGATTGTACAAATCTGAAATGGAAAGACTTTCACATACACATTCAGTCTCCTTAGGTATTGTATCAGAATGAAAGAGTTGTCTTGTTTGGTACCAGGACATATGTTGAGTTATACCCCATCAGCTGGTTACATTCTCGCCCCTACTGGGGTCGGCGAGGTGGAGGTTGTTCACCTCTGGGTTGACGGCAACTGTCTGCAGCTGTATTGCCAGGAAAGGGGTACTGAATTAAGGTGCTGGGAACAGAGTGTGCCCATACCCATACCCATTTCCTGGAGCACTGAGCTCCCATGCCCTAACCTGGTGACCCCAGGCTTCAGAAGCCTCGATAGATTGCTTTCAGCACTACAATGCCCTTTCCGCCTGTGGAAGGCAGACCTGTGGTTGTGTGACGACGAGGGTGGACAAGTTATCTGGTCATCAAACCGAAGACATTAAGTGCTACATTGGTGTGGCTAAATAGCTTGCAATCTATTAAATATGCATACATATGGTCAAACATAGATTTTCCCACACATGCTAAAAGTAAGAAAAGAAAGGACCGATACTGGCGTGAGAAATATATAATATCTCTTACACTTTTACAATATTATGCTAGTCTTCCAGATTCAGATTTGTTCAGTTGATGGTATTGTGAGCTAACGTGTATAATGTAAAAGCCGTTTCATCTTGCTGACACGACAGAAAGCATTTTAAATTCCTTGGTTTCTCTCACAGACAATTACTCAAGTTTCTGTCTATAGACTCACTGACAAGTAAGTAGCTGTAATTTTGATCTACATATTAAAAGTGTGTTGTTTTGGAGAAACACTTTGATTTAAATTAAGGACTTAAAGTGAAGAGGCACATATGTTCTTACACAATGAGAACCACACTATGAAATTTACTGGATGAAACATTTGACAAGGTTGATTAACTCCGGTCAAAACATTCAAAAGAAAGGGCAGATGTATCATATGACCAGTGCGTAGAAAAGACTTCAGACAAGTCTGGAATTCTTCCAGTGTAACCCTCACTGAACTTTTCTTCTGGAGCCATAAGCAGCTTATGGTCTTGTGCAAAATCAAGCTCCATGATAAATTCACTGTGATTGAAACAACCACAAAAAGTACTGATGGAGCCATAAAAAGTGAGCAAAGACCACCGACCCCAATAACTACATTGTCCAAGTTCCTGCTTATGGGCCTGATTTGACTCAAATAGCTTAAAAGATATAATGTTTTTTGGTATATGGTTTACTCGTTTACTCGCTCTTTATAATGCTTTTGAAATATGCTTTACAAATCTTTTTTTATTTTTATTGCAAGACAACTGTCAAACCCACACAACTAAGATTCCAATGCCGTTATGGTATCATAATAAGATGTAGCCATGAGTGATCAACATGTTCACAGTAGATACTTACACTTAAACCCACTGAGAAGTGGACTCAGATCACAACATTTATATTCACCTATGAGCAAGACCTTTTTGACAGCAGACATTTTGACTTGTCATAGCAGGTGTGCAACTGGGACAATTAATGCATCTGCTGTGAAAAAAGGTAATTCTGACTACCTATATATTTTTCTGTCCCAGCATAAAAACTGGAGTCAATATACGATTTCTGTTTCAGTGAAAACAGGGCACAAAAGTGACACAATCAAACAAAACCACACTATGAAGATTGTGTCAGCACCGTTCTGCAGACTTATCAGGTTAATCAGAAGTATTCTTATTGAGCTCCAATTGCAAACCATAAATAGTATAAACTCATGTAAACAAGGGAATGTTATAATGACAAGAAAGCAAATGTTCATGCATAATGTGTCTAGAATGCAAAGCTGTCCTAAAAACTTAACTTTCAAGGCCATTTCCAAAACATAGTACACCCCCCAGTATCACAACTGTGGAAAGGAAGCGAGCTCTGATGGCAGAGTAGATCTTCCGTTGGGTTAGGCAAGAAAACAAACTGCAGAGTGCAGAAAGAGCACCAGAAATCTTCTCCAAACTACCACCCAACATGAACAACACACTTTTCAGAAACATGTCCCAATCTCTGACAGGATGGCGTGTTTGTCATTCTTAAGTGATAGGAGATGCACGAATATATTGGAATATTAAACGTATAGTCAATACCAGCTTTAATATTTGCAATTGGTTGAACTAATATATTTTGTACGTTTTCTATTTAAATTGGAGTCACTTAATACAAATTAGAACCTGTTTATGCAATACCGTGACTTTCTCTAACCCATGCTAATATCTAAACACAATCTATTCTCTGCTACAGAAGACTATCTGAAGCCAGTAGTTAGTAGATCTTTTTTAATTTAGTTAGCAGTTTGCAGTGACTGAATTAATGTAACGAAGGAAGAAAGTGATTTCTCAATGTTATTGAAAGAGAAACTGTAATAATTAACGGATCGATCATATTTGACTGAAACCAGTCTACTTCAAAAACATTTTTGATAATTTTGTTGAAATTCTCATTATATCCTGACAGCAATCAAGGATGAATCAAATCCCCAATAATGTAATTCTACCCGAATTTAATGATTGGACATGTCTACCTGTATGGCTACCTGCCCATCTACCTGCGCGTATTCTACCCAGCACTCATTGCTCGTCACTGCTAGCTTAACAGCTGTGAGTACTACCATGTTCATTGTTTCGTAATGATAATATTGGGGAAGTGGCTTTGAGGGATGCCTGAAGGGATGGGCCGTCAATGTCACTGACTTTCTTGCTAGATTTAGCAACTTTTGGAGCTAGTGCTGCTAGCTACTTACAGTACTTACTTTGGAAAAGAGCTTGCAGCATTGGGCTGTTTTTTTTGAATGAATGATTTTTTAAATGTTACTAGTTTTTCCATGGTTACCAACTCTCAGTATCGGTTCCAAACACCAATCTGTGTATCAGATCTGTGCATCCAAGTCTATATTACCAACAGGTTAAAGTGCTTAACTGCCATGGGCAAAAGGTTCATGCTCACCAATTGGCAATTCATTGTTTTAGGGCTGCTGTATGCTCCGCTAGCGGTGGTTCTCAAATGGAGGTACGTGATTTTTTTTTACAAATAGAAAGTGTAACCTATTCTAAACTAAATTACATGTTCTGATATTTGAGTCGAGTCCACCGGATTCAGCCCAGGCTGACACGTGGAGAAAGTGTAAACTCCAAGCCAGAGTGCCGCCCGGCTCCAGCGTGCAGCAGTAGGGAGAGGGGTAGGCGGCAGAGACGTTGGTGTCCAGGCGAAATTGAGCACGGCCGTCAAGCAGCAGCGCCTGGTGCCTCTTCTTCCACATGTCTACCCTATCTAACTAGATGAGTTAAACTCACTCCTATATATAGACTCTGATATCGGCATAGAATTAACTGATCAAGAAATGCTGACATCACTGTAATGTCACTGTGACATTACAGGATGAACTGATCAAGAAATCAAAGAATCAAATAACTGTTATATGAAAATGGTGACATCATCTGTGAGGTGTGGGGGAGGAGCTACATGTTAACCAGTGAATCAGTGGTGATGAGAGTATAACATGAACTGCAATAAGAGGGGCCATAAACAGCTGCAATGTTATCCAATGTTGTGACCCCACTTTAGCGAGGGGCCTTAAGTTAAAATGCAGTTGTAAGGCCTTTACTATTTCTGTATACAGTGTGGTTAACTGGTGCATATTACTATAAACATGTGTGCTTAATTAATTGACCTGAACTGTATTACTAAGTGACACATATACAATGTGCAGAATGCAGAAGAAAATAGGGTTAATTGGGCCCTGGGTGCGTCCCTATTAGAAACTGGTTAAAGTGCACAAAAACCTATTTTAAAAATGTCTTGATTACCTTCGTACAAGAATGAACCCGTGTTGCACCTGCATTCACACATAAAATCCATATCTGTATCGGCTGATATGAGTGCGAGAAAATACTGGATGATGATATCATTAAAAAAATAAAAAGACAGACCTATTGAGTCTGGTGAAAGAGATTTTTAATCCCAATGAGATCAAATTTAAATAAACGTGAATCTACCTTCATATCTGTTGCCATTTTCTGCTTCACTGGGAGTTAACTGAGCTGTGTTTCCCAAGTCCTACCAACCCATGCAGACCAGCCAACAAAAAGCAGCTTTAATAGTTTGCCAGGGACAAGTGGAAGACCCACCCTGGGCAGCGGTCCAACACGGAGGCCCTGGCAGCTCCTTGGGGGAAATCCGGATATGCACATTCCATACATTTGAAAGGGTGTAGCACCTTGATATATACATATGATGTACAATCTTGAATAAAATAATTTAGAGACAGGCACCACGTATCTTTAAGACTTCGGCTGCCAAAGCTGGTATCCGTTTCATTAAACTTCCTCGTGAGAAGTTATGAGCAGCAGCAGCAGCGTGGGGCTCATTGAACTCTAACAATCACTCAACTCGATTAACCGAAGTAAAAAACACCCTCAGGTGTCCGTCACTGGAGGCTGTAGGTAAGAAATAAAAAATAAGATGTCTTTCTTTCTTTTTTACTTGATATGGATCCAGCCCAAAAGGCTAACGTTAAATAAGATGAAACTTCCCCGCTTCCTCTGTCAGACATATTGCAGCCAACATATGGATCCAAACACTGTGACAAACTTGTGTTTATAACTTGTATAAACAGTGGTGATGGTCTTTAACAGTTGTTGAGCAAGTGTGGAAGAAGCTAACAACTCTGAAAAGAGGAAAAGTCAGGTGGGACAATGTTTCCTAACTTGTTGCGAGGGTGAATTTGAACACGCCAGGTTAGTAGGGAAGCAGTCTGGCTCTAATGCACATAATTAAAGTTAAAAGAAAATCTGGTTTAACAAATAACGCGAGCGAACTCCTGAGAGAAGCTACAGACGGACGATTTCGACTGACATTTCCTGAAAACAGTGTTAAACGCAACGTTACTCACCAGCTTTGGGCCGCTGCAGCTGCGCACTGTGTCCGGCTGCTAAACAGTAGGTACAGAGACTTAATAATAATAATAATGATGATATGAATAAACGATGGCTTTACTTTCTCCTTCGCGTCTCGGCTCTTCGTGGACATGCGACCAGCTGCATTAACGTGAACACATCCCTTCAGTTTCCGTGATGGCTGAGAAACAGCTCCTCCTCCTGTCAGAGGGAAACACCACCCAGTTAGGCTGCTCGAGGTACTCTGCTCGAGTAGTACTACCTCCTGGTACTACCCATCTCCTGCTACTACCCATCTCCTGCTACTATCTCTACTTTGATACAAGTAAAAGTACTCATAAAGCAGAATGGTCAATTTCTCATAAATTATATTACTGTACTATAAATATTGATGGATTAATTTGTTCATCCCTTTAATGTTGCAGCTGGCAAATGTGTGGCCTAAATAATAATACATCATCATCATGTATTAGTTGATTTATATATATGATCTAAATATATTATCTAAATCTGCAAAATAACAAGTAAAGCTGTTAAATAAATGTAGCAGTAAAAAGTACATTATTTGCCTCAAATGTAGTAGAGTAGAAGTAGCCTAGAAAATATGTAAATACTCAAGTAAAATACTTTAAAATGCGCTAAGCACTTACTTGAATTAAGTAAATGTACGTGCTTGGTTACATATCTACCTTAGTAGGCTGCATTTGCTCAAGTACTGCATTGCTGTAATGGTACCTTTACTTAAGTATGTGAATACTTGTCTCACTCGTCAGATGAAATAGATTTATGCTGTAATAAAAAATACTGGACAGCATCACATTAATGTATTTCATGTTGTAGAACAAAACGTAAACTATTTCAGACTCTAGGGGGCACTTTACAGTACCTTTAGTCATATTTGATGACATACTTAGACTTGGTGCTATCAGAATTATGCTTTTTTTGTGGTGGTTGCAAAGCCAATACGCAACAACATGTATCTGTTTAATTAATAAATTACATGTTGTATACAGAATTAAAGTAGGCAAGAAGACTCTGGAAATGTGTTTAAAACGACCGCCCTTTGTAAGCTTTGGAAATGAAAACAGATGTATAATTAAACTTTGACGCACATCCTTTTGAAACAGATGATAATTTAGGGTGTCACATTAAATACTTTATTTTGTACATTAAAAATCATACAAAAAACCCCAAAACAAGCAGGCATTTATCCATGCTGGCCTTTCCTTTGGTCCAGCCTTCAGTTCTGATAGTCAAGCAGCGTCTGATGTATTCTTCTGGCTTCTGTATGTCACATGTTTTCTGCGAGTGATGAATAATCTCAGTCTGTTTCATTTTTTTTCTTTGGCACATCCTGGTTTTGTTGACCTGCGGTCTTCAGCACCGGTTCAAAATAGGGTCTGTAAATATAAACACCACTCGCAACTCCAAGCAGTGTGACAAAGGCGATCTGTGGGAAGGGCACTCTCCTTCGAAACATGGCTTCTTTTAGTATGACACGTTGAGACTCAAGATGATCCTGAAAGAGGAGTAAAGTGGTGTTATCCAAGACACTTTATCTTGGCCATATGAATTATTTTCTCTCTTTTTTAATTATCTTTGATCATTTTGTATCACCTTTGGTCTGTTGAAAGTTACATGTTCTTACAAAATTGTAAGCATTACTTTCAGCATGGATGTTAGATACTCTACATACAGGCAGAGGAGGTCTGTGCTGGGTCATTGCTACTGATTTAGTCGCACATCCACATAGTATTTCTGCATAAATTGTGTGTGTACGGTAGATGTTTACTTACAATCATTATCAAAGACACAAAATCACTAAAATCCAAGCAGGACTAAAGCTGAAAATTGGACCTGCATTATTAGGAATCTACACCAGCTGATTGAGGATCTGTATTTAGTTGATGGATTTGGAACAAGGCTGATGGCAGTATAATCTTAAAAAAAGTATTTGAATGTTGACAGGTGTAATGATTAAGTATGTGTTGCTCTAGAATAGAAGCTTTAATCAAACAAGTTTACTCAATAGAATCATTAGACAAAACGTTGTGTTTTCATGGTCTTTTCCATGACATTAAACTATTTCCAGTGAATGAAAGAGGTTTTAACGTATCTTAATTTGAAAAGCCCAGACCGGATATGTCAACTGCATCTGCTCGCTTGACAGTTCCCTGATCATCTAGCGTTACTGTACACAACTCAAACGCGACAATGAAGCTGCTGTACAGGCGACCATCAAACAGTCTTAACTCACCGAGGAAGCGGTTTATTCGCACTGTATTCGTCTGTAATCCCCAAACACAGACAGACAAAGGGGCACAGAGGTCAAGACACGAGACACGACAATAAGCACCCGAAGGAGGCGTCTGTGTTATGTAGTCACGGGGAAAGCGTTCTTCTTCTACTGTCTTGGCAGAACTGCAAAAGCTATAGTCCGCCACCTGGCGGAGTATTCATTCCTGGCTACATTTTATATTTCATCCAATTCAACATTAATTTAGTAATGATATATTTATATGCACAGTAGACAATTATACATGTCGCTAAAGGTTCATCACACGTCAAACGTTAGTAGCATTGACCTTTTACTTTGAAGGCAGGAAACAACGCTTCGCCGGAAGTAAGTGTGAGTGCGGAAGCGCAGCCGAAACTTGAGCATAGCTCACTCTGCGAAGTGAAGTTCAGGTTGATATACATTACTTTTCGTTTAGTTGAAGATGTGCAAGTTGAATAATGTTGGTTAAATAAACCTAAATATTGTGAAGGCTGTTCAACCACGCGACCAACAACTGTATCTGACGTAAATCTCATATAATAAAGCAGCTTCTGATTGAACATACTACGTTACAGCCTGACCGGTGATACTTGTACATAGTCCTGACAGGTGATACTTGTACATAGTCCTGACAGGTGATACTTGTACATAGTCCTGACAGGTGATACTTGTACATATTCCTGACAGGTGATACTTGTACATAGTCCTGACAGCTGATACTTGTACATATTCCTGACAGGTTTACTGTGTTGGCAGGCAACAAGCCGAGAGAGACACAATGTCCTGATGGAGAACATTCGAACACGTCTTAAATTTGGAAATAAAGTTGAAGATGTAAAATTGAGGAAGCGAAAATCCCAACTATATTCAAAGGAAGATGAAAGTCCTCTTAACGACGGTGAGTTCCCTGTATGTGACATTTAAAATACAGTAGTAGACCAAACAACTGCATGCTGTGATGAAAGTACACCAGTAATACCACTAATATGACGTGATTCCTCCACAGGTGAACTGAGAACCAGAGTTGTTGTGTTTTCTGTGGCATTCAGAATCATTAACTGCTTCCTGGTTCAAACCAGCTTCGTCCCTGATGAGTACTGGCAGTCTCTGGAGGTTTCCCATCGTATGGTCTTCGAATATCCTTTTACATTGTCATCTGCAACTATGCGACTGGACTGTTGTGGATCATTGTGGATTATTATTTATGCTGATTACAAGGTACTGTGATCAACACTATGGATGTGCAGTCGGTTGAATGACGCGAAGGAAGAGTCCACTTCTACTGTGATTTATTGTAGACATGGAACAGGTGGTAGGGCAGGGGAGGCTGGTTTTATCTAAAATAAAACATAAAATATGTACCATTTATTATCACCACACACTGAATGTAATACATCAGGAGAAAATATATGCCTACACTAAAATTAACACAATGTTCATCATTCTAACTTAACCGTCTTAAACCTGCTTTTCACAACACACATTCTTGTTTAATTCATTTGTACTTAATTCCATCAAGGTTGGGAACCTCTCATGCAAAGGAGACTTGGCCAGGATGACAGTTTACAAAAGTGCAGACAAACATAATTAAATAAAAACAGGCAACGGATAAAATAATACAAAGGATGATAACAATGTGAAGAAGGCTAGAATATGTACCAAAGAAATTACAACCGTCTTGAATTCCAGCAGATATTCCTCAGTGTCATTTTCTTTTGCAGTCAATTCCAAGTGGCAGGAGCCGAAAACACCAAAGCTTTCTGTACACCAGGGATTACATTTTTTTTTTTTACTCTAACCAGTAAGAAATTGCATTTAAAGAAACACCTCAGAATGTATTTTCTATTCTTATTCTAACCTTAACAGTGTGACTTATGGGTATGTGACCTGGGAATGGAAGGAAGGACTAAGAGGATTCACCTATCCACTCTTATTTGCATTCATATACAAGTTATTATACTTCATAAACTACGACTCAGTCTATCTCCTGGCAAGTTCACATTTTCTATCCAGACAACCTTTACATGTCTATGACCAAATATATTTCCTATAGTCACTTTTCTTCACTAATCCTGGTCTGGTTTGTTCTACAGATATGGCTTCCACGAATAATTCAAGCACTATTCGCTGCGTTTGCAGATGTAAAATTCTTCTTCCTCATCCGAACGTTGGAAGGTTGTGATGTTGCAAAATGGACGGTAAGGAGTTCACCTGTAATGCTGTGTGAGTCACTGCAGATCATTCGTCAAACAGAGCTTCATGTCTGTTCAGATCTCCCCGAGCTTTCATTCTGTCTCCGTTCTATAGCCTCCGAAAACACACAACTTGTCCTACAGCCTCTTCTTGTTTTGGTCTCTAGTTCTTCTGCCATATGTGCTCGTGGTTCTCGTGGTACTGCTGCACCAGGACTCTGACTAACAGCATGGAGACAACCATCACCTGTCTGGCTCTTTCTTACTTCCCACTGCCTGGAACCAAAACACACAGCAGGTCTCGACTTGTTACTTCTTTCTCGTATTCATATCTTCCCTAAAATATGTTATTTACAGACACATTGTTGATGTTTTTACAGCAAAATATATTTGACCCTGGTCGCCTTGGCAGTCATCGTTCGACCGACAGCCCTGATTGTCTGGTTTCCTCTGGTGATGTATCATTTCTGGCTGGAAACTAACAAACTGAGGCTCATCACTCATAGCTTAGTTCCGATAGGGTTTGTACTTGTAATCTCCCGTCAACTGAATCTGTTTATACCTCACCTCTTTCTTGCATAATATATTTTTCCTTTCATTTCCAGAGCTTTAGCTGTCGTGAGTTCAACAGTAATCGACTGTATATTTTATGAAAAGGTAAAACCTAAACTCCATCATATGATTTTTAGATTACAGTAACAGCTGCTTATTCAAGCAAGCACTTTACAAACGTGACAGCTGCTCTCTCTGTTTCTCAGTGGACCTTGGTGCAGTTCAACTTCCTGAAGTTTAACGTCTTACATAGTGTAGCAGACTTCTACGGCTCTCATCCTTGGCACTGGTACTTCACTCAAGGGTTTGCTGTCGTGATTGGCCCTCATCTTCCGCTCTTTCTTCATGGGTGCAGTATCGCCTTCAAAAGATACAAAATTCTGTTGGCAGCGATCGTCTGGACAATCGTGGTTTACAGGTAAAGATAAAAAAGTCTTCACATTCATGAGCCCGTATTTATCAAACTTCTCAGAATGACACTTAAGGATGCTCCACAGAGCCAACAGGGACTCACTCGCTTCTCATTACAGTGAAGCGTTGGAGTGTGATCACATGATCAATCACATGTATGCTCAGAGTAGGGATAGGTAATCAGAAACAAGGATTCATTCCACAGATGGCATCTTTCATTCTTTCAAATGTCATCCTCATTTTCTCAGTGAGATGTTATTCTGCAGAAGAAGAAACAAGTTTGTTCAGTTGGATTTGTTTGTGTAATTAAACAAATATCTCCAGTGGCAATAAACTTGTTAAATATACAATGTCTAATAAGAATAAGATAATATAGGTGTTAAGTAGAGTAACATCAAATGTGTGTCTGCAGATGACGGCTTACAAGAAAGCAGCAGCAAATAGTATTCTGAATCACTCGTGTTGCTTCAGATATAACACATTATTCATCTTGATATATCATAGTCATAAAAAAAATTCATAAGTCAAAAGTTTGTAAATTGGAGTAATTGGAGTTTGTAATTTAATCTTGTACTTCAAGGTGCCCTGTAGCGTTTACTTGTAAACAAAGTTTTATTTACATCCAACAAACATATCTTGATGGAGCATTTGGAAAATTATTTTAGATTTTGAAATCTGCTTTGTTAACATCCATATCTACGTGCTGGCAGTCAATTGAACTGCCTTCACTGGCACATTGCTGCGGTTGTTGGTGTGTTGCTGACACCCGCCATCAGTGACCCACTCATAAAAATATTGTCATCAAAAACTCCACAGCGTGACTTTAAAACCAACTCTCGACCGCTTACTGACATGTTTGAATCCTTTCCTTCAGTTTGCTTCCTCACAAGGAGTTCAGATTCATCTATCCGGTGCTGCCTCTCTGTATGATCTTCTGTGGTAAGTTTTTATGTCACATGAAAAATATCTTTGTGATAATGAACCCGCCAGATGTGTCTTTTAATACTTCTTCTACTTCAGGGATTTCTTTGGCTAATTTGAAAGCGTGGCGACAAACTGCTGCATTCCTCGTGTTAGTGAGCAACCTGGTTGCAGCGCTGTACACCGGCCTGGTCCACCAGAGAGGCCCTCTGGACGTCATGGGCCACCTCCAGACACTGTGTGACGCCAGCAGCACCGCCACACCTCCGCAGCCTGATGTCCTCTTCCTCATGCCCTGCCACTCAACTCCTTATTATAGGTTAGGACTAAAGCAATTTTTTTTTAAATTCTTAAGATCGATGCTCTGATTCTGAATTTTCCAAATAAACCTTTTGAGAGGTGATGACGAATTAAAGATAATGGACATTAGGGCATTGTCCGAAACTTACAATTGAAGCAAAAACTAAAATCAGGACGCTTGTATAAAACCTGTGCACTTAATCTGGCTTTCGACCAGATCATTTGTTCCATGGCCATTGTGCAAACTGAGTCTGCCGATGACGACTGTGTCGTACAGTCGAACGCTCAAGAACAGCAATTAAAGGACCTAACGATGATGTTTATTTTCAACTGTACACTAATGTACATTAGTAGCTCCTAGGGCTGGTTATAACATATTTTATAACCCATAAGCGGTTCTGATAATGGATGGATGGATTTGACCTTTCTGTGTGGAATAGAAACATGTTAAACCTTTTTAAATAAAGAAAAGAAGTATGCTACATTTATGAATGCAGTAGTGATGGTTTTCTTTAATAAAAGCAGCTGTACAAGAACGTTACCTAAAAAAAATAAAAATAATTGTGATTGATTTCAGAAAATATATGACCAAAGTCCCTTTCTGAATTATAGGTTTGTGTAGACTACAAGAACGTCTTACCTTGTGATGTACTTCATGCAGCATCTGACTGTACTCTGTTCGTAGCCACGTCCACTGCCCGATGAAGATGAGGTTTCTCGAGTGTCCTCCAGATCTTGGAGAGGAGGGTTACGTCGATGAAGCCAACGGGTTCTACGACGATCCTCTCCACTGGCTCAGAACTTCATTTCCATACAAATCTTTTTTACCGACCCATCTGGTTTTGTTTGATGTTTTGGAGAAGGTCAGATATTCACAAATTATATTTCTCCATGTATTTTTCAAAATGTATGTGTGATTTGTATGTACATGTGTTTTTTTGTTGTAGGAAATCTCCGTGTTTCTGCAAGGGAATAAGTTTGTGAGGACAGCAGAGATATTTCATACTCACTTTCCAGAGGGAAGAGTTGGAGGAAGCATCTTTATTTATGAAAGGCACTGACACGCACTGGAACAATGGCAAGTTTCTGTCCTAAATGAAAATGTCACTTTATATGGATTTGCTACTGAAATAAATATTTGAATAACTGTTATTTTGTAATACCAATTGTCAGATGTGTCAAATGTATAACACAAACTGTATTTATTTTCACACTTGCATACAATTTGGTGACATTATTTCTTGTTATTTTTTGCCAACACGTGCAAATAAAAACAAATAAAACTGCCAGTTAAAACAAGCATGAGGTGGAATGTTAGAAAGCTGCATCTTAAATGAGTAAATTACAATCACTTCACACACTCACTACATGGCTATAGACACAAACATCCCATAATGTGGCATGCCCATAGTTTCCATTTTTGTTAAGAAAGGAAATCCCAATGAAGATTTCTCTGCTCAATAATTTCATGTGTATTTAACCAAGTACAGTGGTTGAAGATGGATTTCCATGGTGTTTGAGAAATAAATCATCAGGTCCCCAATTTACAGTTGCAGAAGAGTTTTTTTCTATAAAACTTGTGGATCAGATAGGCCACATCTTTTACTCAAACATAACGATTACTTCACTAAAAACAAAAAAGCTCAAGGACATTCAGTAGCATAGAAAGTTGAACATTGTGCAAACTTCCAAAAAACACAAGACGTTGCTTCTAAAACACAACCCAAAAAAGAATTTGCAAATATAATATTAAACCAGTTAAGATATGTTTAGTATTTGGGATCAAACGGCATCGGACCCAGTTCTATTTTGACGTCAGCCATGTGTCTGTCTGCGTTTCTTCCTGATCGGCTCCATTTGCGTTCACTGTGTGGTCGAGATCTGGCTCTCTGCTGCTTTCGCTGTTGATGCTTCGCCCTCGAGCCCTTAGAGTCCGTGTCTGGTCTTTCAAATGGCCCACTGTGTGGTCACAACACAAAACAACTAGGGCATTAAGATTAGAGCATTACACTCATTTATGTACAACCTGCAGCATGATAATCAGGCAGGATTTAAAAAAAAACTAAAACACAACAACAACTGGCTAGTTAGGACAAGCATCTGAAAATAAGGGACGTATCAGAAAAAACTTAAAGGATAACTTCAGCGGTGGTATTTAGACCAAACACTTATTTAAAAAGGGTAACTTTTTCCCATATATTCTATCAAAGTCACTAATGCGGACAACTTTTTTTTTTTATTGTTCCAGTATTGAGGAATAATGCAGCAGCTCGAGGCAACTCCTATAAGTATCTGACAACATTATGGAAAGGACCCAACAGAAATGAAATGTTTAACCTGCTCAGTCACAACAATCAGTCAGCTGTACATCATGCGCCTGCAGAGTGTGTGTATATATATATATATTTGTTAAAAGCATGAATTTATATCGATAGAGATAATAAGAATCTAGCCTTGTGGCACTCCTGTGTGTTGATGAATATGTTATTTAATATTTACTGACACAAACCGGCCACTTGACAATCACATTAAGCGAGCTCATTAACAAAACATTCTGTCGTGCATAGCAATGGATCAAACCCACCACTTCTTAGCTTAGGAGTTTCCTGCAGTTTCATTGATTGAAGTATGTAATGAAGTACACATTTTAAGGAAAATATAATAATTTCCTCGAAAGAATTTAAACCCATGTGAATATGCATTCATCAGTGGAAACATGATTGATCTATATATATGTAGAATTGTATTTTTGCTGAATAAACAGGTACTGCCCACCGTTTTCTGTAAACTAAATGTGATGAAACACTGGAGTTTTTTGCATTTTAATGGTTGAAAGCAGCTCAGCACACCATCTACTGTTTTTACATTTAAAAAAGTCTTTAATTCCAGAAAAACTACTAGAAATTATTGATAGAGGATTGAAAAGCTCCAATGTAAAGGTTAACTCTTAAGCGGTAACTTTCAGCATAGAGTAGTAGAGTAGATTCCTACTCATACGGGACAATACTTTTTAACTTACGTTGGGCCATAGTTTTTTATCTCATCCTCTCCAGAGAAGTGCCGGTAGAAGTGATCAAAATCTCTGAATAAGTCTCCATTAAGGCCATGATACTCAGACTCGTGAATTCCAATCAGATAGTTTTCCACGACGCTGACAAAGTCTGTGAACAGCATCTGGTCGTGGATGAACACTCCGTTGTGGAAGAAGTTGCTGATGAACACCTCCAGCTCTTTCCAGTGGCGGAAGTGGTCGACTTCTTTGTGCACGTAGCTTTTCAGCAGCTGGTAAAATTCATCTGCTCTGATTGGCTCTGTGGCTTTGTCGAAGCGGTTCATGGACTCCTGAAAGGCGCAGTCAAAACCGCCGGAGCATCCTTTCAAGTTGATCTTGTGGGCGTCTTGACCTCGACCTTCGTGAACTTTATCCCCTGATTTTCGAGTGTTGTGGTTGCTCTGGAAGGAATCGTCAGATTTGCGTTGAGGTTTGTGGAATCTGTGCCTCCACGACTCTTTTGTGTTCTTCTCACCGCGTCTCTTATCATAAAACCCACTGGCTTTGTTGATTAATGTCGACGCTGAATCCTTGAAGTTTCGGAAAGTTGATTTGACAGAATCTGAAAACTTCCTCAGGTTCTCCTTCACAGATTCCTTTGCTTTCTTTATCTGCTCTTTGTGGTGATGGACAAACTCCTTAGTGGAGTTCTTCACAGCATCAAATGTCTGCTTCACTTTCCCTGCCATGCCCTCATTTGTTCTTTTCACTTTGGACTCTGTGTCTCCTTTAGCTCTGTCTTCCTTGGTTTCCACATACAGCCTCTCCCACAGGTCCGAGCGTTGCTGCTCGAAGCTCAGTCTCTTCTCCAGCTCCATCAGTTGTGATTGGAGCTTGTCTGCCTCTGAACCAGCTTCCTTTCCAGCTCTGGGGATGTCATTTCTCAGCACATTTAACTCTCTCCTCAGCTCATCTGTAATCGTTCTCTCCTTGTCAAGTCTCTTATTCAGTGTCTGTGCTTCAGCCACCATGTCTTCCCTCTGGCTGTGGAAGCTTTCGATGAGCCGTTTCTCCTCCTCCAGCAGGTCTTTCAGCCTCTGTATTTCTGACAGCAGCGAGTCGGTACCAGCTCCCACCGCCTCCCGATCTCTAATCTTTGAGCGCAGGCTTCTCAGCTCCTGCTGTAGGGTGGAAAGGGACTTTTCTTCACGTTCTAGGGAGGTTTTCAGCAGCTGGTTCTCAGCTGTCAACTCCTGCTGCTGAGACACAATGTCTGTCCTCTCTTCAGTCTGCTGTTTCAGAAGCATTTCCAGGTCATCTCTTTGGGCCTTTGTGGAAAAAGAAGGGACATTTATGGTTTTTAAAGCGGTAGTTTAAAGTTGATATGAGTCATGACTCATGATTATTTAATTTAATTACTTATTCAGAATTTGAGCAGTAAAACAAAAATACAAGAGTACAAATTAAATGAGTTTGTGCTTCAGTCTTGATTTATAACTCATAACTTTGTTACCAAAGAAGTTCACAAGTTACCTGAATATGCTTCTGCTTGATGTTGAGCTCCTGGTTCTCTTTCTTTATCTTCTCAATCACTTCTGTGAGCAGTGAAATCACTTTTTGCTCATCTGGGTCATCCAAACCAAACTCACCCCTCTGGACCTGAGTGGTTAAAGGAAGACAAGTCATGGACCATTAAAGTTCTCGCTATATGGGTCATAAATGTTGAAGGTGATCAGAATGCTCACTCAATATTTTAATTATCTATAAGTAGATGAGTAGCTGTTCAAATCCCAGACACCAAGGCCGACTTGATATCGAGCTCCTGGTAATATTTTAATCTGGTGTAATGCAATGAGATACAATAATACCTTACTTTGAGACTTCTTTGTGTTAACTCAAGTCAATGATAGATTTGATGTCTTTGTGAGTGGATTTGATTGCATTAATGTTTAAAGTTGTTTTTGAGTATTATTTTATGTACACACATACATAGCAAACAAGATATAATAATTACCTTACAATGTAATGTTATCTAATACAACGCCACAAACTACAACCTCAAGAATAACCATGTTTTTGGACAGAGTATCAATTAAAAATGATACATGAATCATTTTATTGTTGCATTATGAGACTGTTGTTTGGTTGAACAAGCATTTAAAAATAAAGAAACTACAAATTAGGGTGAGGGTTTAGATTTATGACAGACGTGAATGAGTAAATGATTATTGTAATGTACGTTCTGCCATAAATGAGCTTATTGTAGCTTAGGTTGTGACCTTTGTCGTCACTTACCTCTTTTATACAAGCTTGTTCTCCAACATGTTGTTGAATCAGATCCCTCGCAACATCAAGTTCATGCACTCTGATTTTATCAACAGTTTTCTGTCTTTCTTGAATCTGGACTGTACCTGTAAAACACACAGATTATTCACATATTACATATTTCTTTAACAATACATCACAGTTTGTAGTGGTCTAAAAAACTCAAAGACCGTTATGAGGAACAAACTGTTTACATTTCACATAAGAATTGTAGTTCCCACCAGAAATAAGAACCGCTGAGATATCTCTTGCACGCTTGGTCTTAAAGTAAACTAAGGATCTGTAGGAAAATAAACAGCCATTTCTAAAGTTGCAAGAGGAGACTGATGACTCAACAAAACAAGCACAAAGTCACATCTGGAAAACAAGGGCCATGAACCGAAACCAGATAAATTCCTTTGAAAACCAGTGTGATTATTTGATCGGTCACAGATGATGATGGTGCTACACTGTCAATCTTCTGGCAAGAAAGAAATATATATATTAATGTCTGTAAAATGGAAATGACTGTTTAAGTATACTTTCTATGTTTACGATAACATTCAAATCATTCAGTTCTGTAGTGACCTCCTTACCATAGAAGTGGCCAAAGCCCATACTGATGGCGATGACGAGGGCGATCAGGATACAGCTGTTGAGGATGCTGCTGCCCTGGCCTCGAATTCGGAAATCCAGACTAACTTCTGCTTCTGCTTCTGCATCCTCCTCCTCCTCCTCCTCCTCCTCCTCCTCCTCTTCCTCCTTCTGCTGCTGCTGCTGCTGCCACTTCTGTTCTTCAACCTCCTCCTCTTTCTCCTCCTCCTCCTCCTCCTCCTCCTCACTCTGGCCGGACTCCACCACCTCCTCCTCAGGCTCTGTGACGATGCTTGTGGTATTTTTCCTCAACCTTCGTCTCCGGACCACAGTGCTGGTGCTTCGTCCTGCCTCGTCCTCACTGCTGCTCGAGTTTGTCGCTGTAGGCTGCTGCACTTGGAAAACTAAAGTAAAAATACTCAAAGTTATGGCTGCAGTGATTATTTGCTGTAAATAAATTCCCAAAAAGTCAAATCAACTCTTTCAGCAGACGGCAAAAAAAAAAAAAAAAGTGTAAATACTAATGTAAACCGAAATGAAGAAAAAATTGTTCCTGTTCAGTCGATTCACTGTCAAACACATATTTTCTGATATCAGACCCTGTTTGACCAACCTGAAGACACCTCTCTTCACGCCTTTTTAGGATGATCTGTGAGACGTATGTGATGCCCTTAATAGAGTGGTGCAGGAATGAGTCCTATAACCCAGAAGAGTGAGCCTTTTTGCACTTCCCTCATCTCAAAGTCATTGTATATTTCTGAATGACTTTTGGGTTAGATGCCTTAAATAAGGTATATGGTTAACTCAAGCTAAAATAAATTTTGACGCTTGGTTTTACAATGTAAAATACATCAATAGATACCAGTCTTGTGAATGTTGAAGCTGTTAAATAAGGCGGTTGCGGTTAAATAGAGAGTGACTGGTTCAGTGGTAGAGGAGGGTCGTCCTACAATCAAGGGATCGGCGGTTCGAACCCAGCTCCGCTCGTCCATGTTGGTCTGTCACAAACTCCCATTTACCAAATGTGCCGAGGCACTAGGAGAGTGGTGTTAGAATTTGAGCCTCTCTTCATGATTGGGCTCTGATGACGGACTCCGTGGAGCAGGCAGCGGCGGCGCTGCTTCTGTCCCACATTCAAGCTCCAGGCTTTTCAGTAAATATGCAGAAGCGATCGTTAACCCTGAGTCTAATTCCTCTATGTTGACTCTTTGGCTGTGAAATAAAAACAGCTGGCTAAAGCATTAAGATAGTACAGTGTATAGGTGTATGTGTTGTTGCAGTCCTACCAGTCTCTGCTGCAGTGAAGGCATACTGGCTGCTGCAGGAGGTGCCGAGGTAAAACTCTTCATTGGCTGCCGCCTCGACATGCTGGCCCTCCTTCAAATCTCCAAGAGTCACAATGTCTGAGTGATCGCTGGAGGACAACAGAGCGACATGCTGTTTCCCTTTGGTGTCGTCTCCGGCCTGGTGAAGATACAATATACTGAAGTTGGAAGGCAAAGGGAGCAGCATCTGAATTATTCAAAGACACCCTGAAGGTTATTTGTATAGTGTTCTCACCTCAGAAGCACACAATGTCTCATCTATGGTTTGTTCTTCCAGAGTTTTGTCAAGTGACTCAGCAACCTTCTCTTTAACACACTGAGCTGAAAATATACCATTCGAAATAAAATGAGTGAATTGTTATTATTACAAAGTAACATTTGACTTAGTCGTGCAGCAAAGATATATGTGATAGCAATGACGGTCATAATTCTAAACCGAAAGTCAAATATTTTCACTATTGATTAGTTGATTACTTTCTTGTTTGTCTATAGTTGTAATAGTTTGGTCTATAAAGAAAAATAACGCAAAATGAAGATCACAAAGTCTAAGTTGGGAGCAATCTATTCAAATTAGATTTTCAAATACAATATTCAGATATTTATATACTAAATTTCGAATCTAGCATCTTTAAAGAATTAGGCTACAGTGTAACTTTCAGATGAAGGACATTCTCACTTGTTTTTGTCTGAACATAAACACCTGATGTACCAAAGAAAACATTTTAATCTTATATCATACTAATTACATAATTAGCTGTTAATATTACTGAGTGATATTGTTAAACTCAAGCAGAAAAAAAGAGCGTATTATGAAGATGTTTTACTATTATCCTGCAGCTCTGCTTCCTTCACTGGAGGGCGCTCTAACGGCTCAGCTTCCACTGCAGCCTCCGATCCCAATGTCTCGATATCTGAACCCTGTAAACACAATAAGCATACACTAAAACTGAGCATAATGAAAGAAATACATATCTATTTATTCAAAATCACAACTACTGCATAATTTGATGAATATCAATAAGTAAGTATAGTAAGTATTTGTATGAAAGATAGTCTTTATAACTTAAACCCTGGCTTGAATTTTGGTAAATAAAATATATTTCTGTATACAAGTTGCTGCAGCTCATTCTAGGGAATTGCAAATGTCCACTTTTATGGGATTTTTTTGTGGTAATGGTTGTATGTGCTGTCACATCAGTGGACTATGTCTTAAAGTATTTTACTACAATCAAATGAACGGTTCATCATAAAAAAAGTAGATACAAGTTTTCTCAACAATTCCAAGAATGAGTTGGGAAGAAGTTGCCAAAATGTTTCACAGATGCTGAAAATTGTGAAGATGTTTGAGATAAATCAACCTGGAGTCTCATTTTGATTAAATGTGATGCTGGACTCCACTGATCTTGTGAATAAATATTTTATGTCTTTAGTTTCCTTCACAGACATTTTGTTCATAATTTCACAAGTTTTTATACATTTTGTTTTGTTTCTGGTTTAATTTTATATTGTAATAAACCCCACTATCCTTGCTGCCTCTTTAAAATAAAATACTATAAATACAACAACAACAACTGAAAATAGCTGGGATTACAAACAAGAAAAGGATTTATACCTCATTACTGATAATGGTCCAGCCACAGGACGACTCTGCATCACTTGACGTCTCTGACATTTCTGTCAGTTGTCAGCAATATACAGGGATCTAGAAGAGATCATGAGGTAAAACACTGGAAACAGCATGTGGTGGTGAAAAAAATATAGTGTGCAAGTGTAAGTCATGAATCTTCAGTTTTAACAGTCCAAAATGAGCTTATTATTGTACATAATCAAGATATGAAATACAATAATAAACTTCAAGAGTGCTCTACGAAATTAAACCGGTTTGCTTTTCTTCCTTTGGGTGTATTTGACAGTCAGATTAGTACACTGCGATAAAGGCATTAAATAGCAGGAACCGGATAAAAGCATTTGCTATTTTCCTGCGTTCATTGATGAAAATGAACAGATTGACCGTGCCTGTTGGAGTGGTGTCACACAGACAACGAATAATGACACTAATATCCATTTATTCGGGGGGCCTGATTGAGCAGAAACCCAACCTGACCCCAAGCAGCTTGTAACTGTTTCACGATTGACTATTACTACTTTACTATGTGGAGTACTGGAAAGTACCCGTCACTGGACAATTTTGTTGTATTGTTGTGTACCACAAATGTATAGAGATCTATAAGATAAATTAACTCTGAGACAAATCTGGTTGTTTTAGAAAATATAAGTGTTTTTAACAGATTAAGCTGGATGGCTAAATCGTGTTTCATTCACCACCAGCATTACGCCCTTTCCAGTCATTAGTTCATAGACTTGAGACTGAGTACTTGTATGCACCATTCAAATAAATAATAACAATATATAAACCCATCTGGACAGCGACCTCTATCGGTGACAAACCACAACAGTAGTTTACACATTTGGTCAGCTCCTGCGGCCCGACAATGAAAACAGCCAACGTTTCCCTTAAAAACAGTCGTTACCTGAAGCAAACATCCGTTAACATCAACCACATGGGGACATTAAGCGGTCTGTTCGCAGCTCGTTCACTAACTTAGAGGCTAACGTTGGCTATTAACATCACCTCTCTGAGTATCGGTTAAGAAGTGCCTTGTCGATATATTTATCTTTAGCAGGTTTTTAACATTACTAGCTTGTGACAAACATGTGTAGAAAATGTACTTAACGCACCGGTATCTTGTGCCCAACGACGAAGCAGCTGTTTACATGGAGCTCAAGAGTTGTTGCAGTCTGCCCCAGCCCAGGTTATCCGTTAACAACACCGAAAAACTGACTGTAGACGGGAAATGTAGTTTTTAAGTGGCGTGGGTGGTCACGCAGCGCCACGCCTGCAGCCAAGTCTTGGAACTACATTTCCCATAAATCAGCGCGGTGGCCCAACGTGCTCAGCAAGGGTGGAAACAAATAACTCCTGGGCCCTATTTCTCGTACCTGGCTTACTGAGTTAGCGGGCTAATTGTCAGGATAAGATGACGTAGGTCAGGCGTTCTCGGTTTCTCGAAGCAAGCTTAGATTAATCACCATAGCAACACATCCAAAAATTTAAACCTGCTCCCGGGCAGGTTTACTGAACTTCACTGGATAAGCTGGACACTCCCACGGACAAAAAAAGCAGCTCACTTCCTCATTGATGAAGGAGCGATATTAATTATATTAGTTTTATAGGGAGAGAGTTCCCTATATCATCATGACTTCCTGTACGCGGCGCTATAGATTTTGCCGGCAAGAAATAATTTATTTATTGATCACCACAGGCGCAGCTGATCGCCCGTCTCAGACACAGACTATCAGCCGCTGCATGCCGCGCTGTTCTTAAGTTTATTTAGCTCTTAAGAAACTTATGGATGTGTTGAAAGCACTCATAATTATATGACAGTGCTATTAGTACACCATACATATCATTATTGTAGAACATGATTAAGGTGATCGTGATGAGAATACAGAGAATCAAACATAATTTATTTTCACTGCTTCAATTGATTGAATTTCTGATTATGAATAATGCATACTACTGATCCGCCCATACACATATTCAAACTCATATACACATATATAGTACATGATTCATACGTGCATACAGTACATATATCCTCATAAGTATATACTTATTCGTACATATAATCTGATTGATTTGGGTGATGAAACACTTCAACTTAGCCGATACATTTTCTCAACACTGACGCATTTAACTTGTCTGATATATTTGCGACGCTTATGTCTCGCAGCCGGGGCTGTTAAAGTTGCGTTTACGGCAACAATGTTGCAAAAACTTTGGAATATTCGCAACGCGTTTGCTGTGAATGACTACGGTATTGACGTCCTCATATGCCTTCATGATCATCTCCTGCTTCTCATTAGAGAAATAAAAAGAGGTTCCTCTGAGTTTATTTGCCATTGTACTGTTAGAACATCGTGGTGTCAGTGCTCCATTATTATCCCTTCTGAAGAGGAGCGGGCGCGCGCATTCATCCAGATGACTGACGTCTGACTAGAATTAACGAGACGTTTCAGCGCGGATCAGCCGTGAAGAAACCCAGATAGCCTGATGTCAATCATCTCGCTAATTTAAGATGGAGATTAGGACATTTGCTTGACTTTGTTTAGCCATGTACGAAGAATACCCCCTGCGGCTTCGTAAAAAGCATAAACAAGGAAGCGTGACAAAGCAGACCGCCAACCAATTAAAAAACTTGGGTGTTTTTGTACTGCGTAGTGGCGTTATCAGAAGTTGTATAAAGTATTTCACTATATGCAGCCGTTTTCAGAAAGCACGTGCTCGTCATTGCTATGGGCAGTTGGCGCGTTTTGTCGGCTGCGAGCCAACAGACTGTTTGTTGGACGAATACTAAGTTATGTTGCCCGACTGGAAGTCAGTAACTTTAGTATGTTTAGTATGCTGGTACTATGAGTTAGTTTACTGGGCAAACAAACCAATTTACTGTGTGTGTGTGTGTGTGTGTGTGTGTGTGTGTGTGTGTGTGTGTGTGTGTGTGTGTGTGTGTGTGTGGTAATTACTAAAATGTTGTACTTTTGTCATAGTTTTACATAATAGCCTAAAGAGTATAAGCTTATACATGCAGCAATACGGGAACTTTAATTTCTAACACTAATTGTTGTCGAGAATGTTCATTTTAGCACAAAAATGTATAACTTTTCCACATCATGTGTTTGGGATTAAAAACGTAGGCGTGAATTGATTATTTAATTATGAGAGAATTGTTGTCAAAGTATGATGCAGTTTCATGTTAGATATTCAGATTATTGAAGTAAGGGTCATAGTACCACTAAAAATACTCCATTGCAAATCCTGAATTATAAATATATCTGGAGAATACAAAAATATGTGGAGGAGCAAAAATAACATCTCGCTGTTAACTAAAGAAGAAACAGGGGGAACAAAGTAAGGGCCTTGTACTTAAATACAAATGTTAGGTACCTTTTACATATAAATACATATGAAGAGCTTAAACATGTTTTATGCTTTGTTATAAATTAGAACACCCAACGATTAATACAAGTTGAGCTGAAGCGGTTAGTCAATGATCGAAAATTAATCAGCAAATACACTGATTGTAGCCAAATGGGATCAAACCTTGTTACTAAATATGTACACTGAGTGGCGCTGTCTGTGTTCCTGAGATTGGCCTGCTATATAATCAATCAGAGCATGATTGACGGCAGGTGTTGGACCCCGGAAAGGGCAAAGGGTTTTGACCGCTTGCACGGTACGGTTATACTTCGAGCAACGTCATTGTTGGCATCTAGGGACCATATTCATGGGCCGAAGAGAATAAACTCATCTTATATAATACAACATGTCCGTGGATCGTTGAACCGAAGCGAAAGAACGCAAGGTGATTGAGGCGAAGCTAGAGCGCGCCAACTAGATCAATCCAGAGGGGAAAGCGCCCCAGTAGGCCAGGTATTGTGGACGGGGCTCCTTTAACACTGATAGTCATTTAAGTCTATTTTTATGAAAAAATATATTGGACAAAACAAGCATTGAGAAGAGTAATTTTGGGCTCTGTGTCATTTATGATGCACATTCTCACTATGCTCTTTTTTTTTTTTTTTTTAGGAATCAAAGTAATCAATTATTTCATTAAGAAAATAAGCAGCTGATGAATTCATGATGAAAATAATTATTAGTTGCAGCACTATGTAAAATAGTTTAATCTTACTACTTTAACCAACTCAAAGATTAAATGCTCACAAACATGATGCTGTATAATTCTATTCAAACCACTTTAATGAGTGTGTGTTCAAATGTCTCCTGTCTGGAAGGCCATTGAAGAAGTTAAAGGAACAAGTTGGTTTGTAGGTGAAATTACAGCCTTTGCGGTTAAAAAGAAAAAAAGACAGCAAAAACAAATGAAGACGCGTTGCATTTTTGATACTTTTATTTAAATTGAGAATCAGACATTCATAATTAATAATCATGTCTAAAACCTCCTAACTAAACTTTTTTTGTGTGCAAAAAACAACTTGCACGTGGCTTTGCTGACAAGGTCAAAAATATAACAACCTTAACGGAACATATCACAAAACATAATAATTACAAAAAGGTACATTCAATTTTCCAGACTTGAGACCTGCTTTCTCACTGAGGAGCAGCAGCTGTCGGTTCCCCTGAGTTTGACTAAAAATGACCCACAGCGCTTCACCTCATTATCAAAACGCAACAGTACTGCAAACAGTGAAAACACAATTCCGTGTTTTATTCCTAAATTCACACGTTTGGACAGGAACATAATTCCAACATAACACCATTCATGATGAAAGACAACAGACCAACATCTCGGGACATTCGCTTGAGGATCTTGACCTCAATCTTACAGACATTAATGATCCAAGTGAATTTCATCTGCACCTTTAACAGGAACATGGAAAAATAAAAAAACGAAACTGAATGAACTGAAAAGGCCCAATTCAGAACTATGTGTGTGTGTATTTCAGATTCTGGATTGAGCCCTTAGCTCTAACAAAACCGGATATATGAATACATTACGGATCCAGTTCAAATGAAAATGTATATTCTTCTTTTACTTTGCAACTAAAATCATTACTCCACTGTATTAAAAAGTATCTTGAAAGACAACAGCTTAAAAAAACACTTGATTTAGTGGAAATAAATGATGATTAAGAAACAGCTTTCATCCTGCTTTCTCGTAGTACAACATAGTATACAGGAATACAATTAGTATGAGAACACTGACAATGACCACATTTCACACAAAGAAAGGATTATTTTTAACAGATCTCTGTCAGTATGCCAATACGCAACGGTGACCTTTGAAAACAATCTTTGGTTTACATTGTTTGCTTTTCAAAAGAAAGTTAAGCTGATTGTGTCACTTTTCATGATTGAATCCTCCGCAGAATCCTCTGATTGAAAATACAGAAATGTGAAAACATTTGTGGGCCCACCGACTGTTCTACATTCTTTGTTACGATAATTGAAAAAAATGGGTGAGATCTTCAAATTATCTGTATAAAAGGCATGCCATGTAAATACATGTATTTCTTGTTTGACAGGTACTTTACATTAGTACCATGTGAGGAAATCTCGCAAATACAAACTTTAAAATAATTTTGTAAAATAATGTTTAAAAATCAGTGGGTGCTCATTTTCACAAGACTGCACTGTTGCAACACAGACACTACTCAATATAGTATACTGTACTTCATCATTTTCATCTACAATTTACAGATATCTGTTTGCAACAGTTTTCGAGGCACTCTGCGACAGAATAATTTGATTTGTGTACATAAAATTGATTCTTAAATCGTCCCTATATCATCATTATGTACCTGTTAATCCTGCTGGCACTTCCTCAGAGTTTTAACCCGCAACACTTCACTCTTTTTGTCGTGGGTCAAGGCCACTAATGTGCAAGGCTTCGTTTGAGGAGCTCAACTGATTTCAAAGGCCGCGTTTCATCTTTGGTCTAACGTGTTCTTCGATTATTTCACATTCCTCAGTAACCTTCTGCCAGAGATTAGTTGAGAGACTAAAATAAACTCAGGTAGCAAACAACTCTTTGGTTAATAGCATCACAGTCACCGCTGCATATTGGCAGATAATACAAAACTACTTGGCAGACAAGTGCTAATCTTTATCTACTCTACAACAAAACAAAAAACTACTTGGAACAAAGGTAACTACAATGTGTACTCGGAACTATATTATCTTCTAACAAAAATATAGTTTTATGGTGTTCATTCAATTTTTCACTTTCCTCTTTGATTAAACACTTACATTGCTTTTACTACAATCATTCTTCTCGTTTTGCATCCTCACGTGGAGCTTTTCCCTCAGAAAGATTAGGCTTTGGTTTCCACATCTGAGGGATGCTTTCCCACATTAAGGCCAATTATAAAGCTTTTCTGTACCGAAACACCGCTGCAAGCACTTCTGGTATGAATCTTTACACAAATAAAAAGGAAGAAGTCAATAAACAAAAGAGTCTGTCGTAAAAAAAAAACAGACGTTATAGGACCTGAGGAGATACTACAGATGGGGTTTTCATCTGTGGGGAGGTTGGTGCAACAACAGATACATTCATTCTATTAGGCAATTACACTCTACAACAGTTTAGTACTGAGAATATACCCTGTTAAGCATGTAACACTACATGACTTTTCAAATGTACTAAACTTTGTTCCCTGAGTTTAGGAAAACAATAAGATAATAAAATAAATTCTGAATTGAGGTAGTATAAAATAGGAATAGCAAGGGCAGCTGCACACTGAAATACAACACAAAAGCAGACATTCATTATCTTTTCACACCATAACTCAATAATGGACAAAATGATCAAAAAACACCATTAATACTGGCTCAGTACCTCAGCAACATCTGAGGAGATAAATAACAAAATGTTCCCATCCTTCAGGCCACACAACAGGTGGAGCGAGAGGAGAGAGCTGCAGCGCCCTTACCATCCAGTAAAATCAGGACAAAGTAAGAGAAAAGGACAAAAATGGATGACGATCAGAAGAAAAGTCATCAGGAAGTATAACATGTAATGAAACTGAGGCAGCCCATCACAAAACTTAGGTATAAGTAGTTATCAAATATACAGCGGAAGTTTACCCAGAGGTAAATCGAGGTAGATAATCAGTGAAAAGGACTCACACTTCCCTTTCACTCCAGTGATAAACTTTCTTAAATAATGTCAGAAATGTCACTCTTTGTAACATTTTTGACAGTCTTTTTAAACATTCATGGTGGGTGTGATTTTTTTTTTTAAACATACAAACACAAATAATGAAAGAATAAAAAGACATTCATTGAATGAAAAAGAAATAAGTAAAAGAAATCAAATGACCCCTCCCTGCAAATATTTTATACTGTAAAAGGCATTTGTCGGCTTTCTGTTCATTGTGTGTTGGACCAGGATAAAGGTTGAAAAAGGTCTCTCTCCTTGTTTCTTTGCAGCTCTCTCTCCCACACTTACATTCAGGCCTGTGGTACACTTACAACGGAAAATAACTGCAGGAGGTTTATATGGATGAATTTTAGAATTGTGTTGGTGGCAGCTCCATTGTTAAAAGATTCGTTAGACATTTTGAAAATTACACTAGAGTAAAGTAGACAAGAGTTAGATGAAAACATTGAAACTACTCTTATATAAGTGGTATCAATCTTCTCATGCAAGTCTCACCAGAAGATGAATAATTGAGTGCAAAAAAACAAAACAAAAATAAGAAGCTGCAGTGAGCAGACAGACATGTATATGATCTGCTCAGCTGCTCTTCTACTTCAGTGCAGTTTGACTTTTTTTATGAAAGTGTACCACTGTCTTCACATCGTCACGCACACACACACACACACACACACACACACACACACACACACACACACACACACACACACACACACACACACACACACACACACACACACACACACTTACAGTCTCTCACACACACACACAGTCTCACACACTTGGAGAGAAAGTGCAGACTCAGAACGGCTCTGCGTTTCTTGATGACAGCAGCCGTTCTCGACAGACTCCATTAACTTCAGGTCAGCGGGACTTTCCTCCATCAGCTCGTCTGGGTCTTCAGGTGGGGTGCTGCAGTCCGAGCCTCCTCTTTCCTCCGCCGTCAGAGAAGGAGGGCGGCTACTGGTTCCAGACGAAAGGTTGGTCATCTCAGTCTCGTCGTGAGAGTAACGACCCGAATCACCTGTTGCGTGGCTGCCCTCACTGCTGGAGGAGCCCTCCGAGTCACCGTTGGGACGCCAGAGCAGAGCCTGCAGGGTGGTGGGCTGGTCTGGACACATCGAAAGCTCCTCTTCATAGGTCAACACTGTGGTGCCAGGCTGGTGGGCGGCGGAGCTGTGTCTCATATTCTACAACACAGAGAACATGTCGCTTCAGTTAGTCTGAGTCTTTATTTGTTGTTGTGTAGTTGCAGATAGCTGCAACCTATCTTGATGTCACTAGCAAACTTGCTGTACATTATCTTATTCTGCCTTCACATGCTGTCATCCAAAATATACATAGGACCCTCAGAAGACCTTTTTGCAGTTCCTAAACAAAGTCATTTTTATAATACTAATACTTTTTAAAATACTAATCAAATGCATTTCCAAATAAATAACATCTATACCTTCTTTACGTCCTTCATGGTTCATATTCATAATTACTCAATTATGAAAAAAAAACCCTGAGAATGCCCTTTAAATATCAAAATGAATGAATGAATGAATATATACTTTATTAATCCACAAGGGTATTAATGCACTCACAAGCTTAAATTAGAAGGCCTTCTTTGCCTGGTAGTGAGCACAATTTAGCTCAATTCAGGCTGAGTACCTCCAACAAGCACCACCAATCAAATAGATCTGCTTAGGTTTAGGCTGAGGTTTGGGTCTACTCTTTTTATATAGCCAGGTTCATATGCAGCCTGGGGCTCCATTAAGGACAAGAGAGTCCCTTGTAATCTACAAACACTGGTAAGAAATTAATTGGGATCTTAATCTTAATCTTACCTGGACTGCTTGACTGTCCTTTTCCACATTACTGCTGAAGGAAAACCATTTCTCTTTCTTCTCAGTGCTGGGCTGAACAGGGCCGAGATAATTTATAATGAGATTTGTTCCACCCTACAAGTGAAAATATATAAATATATATTTGAAAATGTATTTAAGTATGAAAACTTATGAACCATAACCAGTACTCTATTGTAAAAATAAATATGATTGGAAGTGATACTCTTGCAACTGCATTTTATGTAGTTCTGATACACAAATTAGTATTTCTGTTGCAAATACAATTTGGTTGGCAAAAAACTGAAAAATATTGGACAAATTTCCCCAAAAACATATTCCACAATTATTTCAGGATTTTGGTGAGCGTGTATGCTGTACTAAGTGTTAAGTACCTTGGCGTCAATGAAATGGTTTTGGCTCATCATTGGGACGCTCACATCAGCATGTTCAGCTTGTCCTTCAGAGGCCAGATGTCCTGCAGCCGAGGCAGATGTGTTCACTCCTTCTCTGCATGTTTTAACAGCTGAAAATTTCCTAGAGGGAAACAAACATGACGTCACTACAGACAGAGGCTACTCAAGGAAATGTGGATTTTGCTGCTAGAAGCAGCAGCCAGTAAATAACTTTTCGAAGCATTCAGACATACTAAGTACCTATTTTTCCCTCTGCAGACAATGATGAAAGCACAGATGATGATGCAGATGAGAGCGATGCAGACTCCAACAGTGATCCCTGTCATTGACTTTTGGTCCAGGTGGTAGAAGCCACCAGAAAAGCCTGTGAAGGATGAAGCAACATTGGCAACATTGAGTATAGATCATTTGCCAAAGCGTAGTTGGAAAAAGCTTGTGCCTGTTAAAGGAAAACCCCAATCGTAAGTTATGAAGTGATTCTGTCAGGATAACGTTGATATTACTGACCTGTGGAGTGGGTGGAGCCTCGAAGATCATGACCAGAGGATAAATCAGCTTGGACCATCAACTCTATCGTTTGAGAAAACGGCCCATCACCCATCTTGTTGGACGCAGAAACTTTCACAAAGTAAATCTGGCCAGGCTTCAGGTTCTCAAGCAGTGACATGGTGATGGTTCCTGTTGGTGACATTTAACTCTGGTGTTTACCTGCACACTGCACATTGTGAAAGAAAATCCAGAAAGTGAATACGTTTTGAGTTTCCCAAAATGTTCAACTATTCCTTAAATGTCAAAATATATTTAAGCACTGCAACATGAGTTAATCTTAAATAAACACACATAGTTGTTGTACTGTTACCCCAATATGCTACTGTAAAGATACATGTAAACCTCTGACTTTTTCAGTCAGCTGACCTTTAAAGAGCAGGTCTTTGTGATGCAGTAAAAAGACAAACATAAAAACAATCCTCACAGATGAAAGATGCTATGTGTAAGAGCAGGAGGTCAGGGGATCAGGGCTAAACACATCCCATTATCCAGTACCACCCAGTCTACACACCACCAGGGTCCCATCAGAGACCGAAGAGAGGTGGGTGTTCAGTTGGAGGAGATGGGGGGCTGGGCTGAGCTGGAGGAGCTTTGTGAACGGCTTCACTTTTGACCCCTTCACCAGGGGGTATAGTGTGTCTTTTTTTGTTTCCTGAGGTCATGTGCCCTAAAAAACAGCTCTACTGCCTCAGAAACCAGATCGAGCGACAGCTTTTATAATGCCTGTGACTGAGTGGAATGGCCGCTTTACAAAGATTTCTCACTTTATTGTTGTTGGGACAAAATCAACCATCAACATAAATGTCTTTCAATATGTTTCATATCATAGTTCCTGCACCATGTTCATAATTCAGAAATTAAATTATTAATATTCCTGAAATTCCAATTAACCATTATACACTTACATTATGGCTCTTACATATTGTCTTAATCATTCAGAATATTTGTTGATATTGGTTTTCTTTCTGCCTTAATCTTATATAACAATATATTTTCTATGAACAGGTAACACCCACTTGCAGTTTATATCTCTCTGAATCTGTTCATTTAGACCTGCAGACAAAATGTCTTCTCTAGAATACACAATGAAACGCATTTTTAAAACTTAATTACATAGTTATGGACAGTTATCACTTAAATAAACTGTTTTAAGATCAACCAGAACCAACATAGTGACACAGTCGATGATGTCTGTATATTGATTATTTTAGTAAGTTTGAACATAATGAAATTTACAGCAGCGCAGAAAACATACAAACTCCTGTGGAGAGCCTTCTTTTTGCTTGTTCACAAAGAGAGAATAGATGCATTCAACACTACTGTATTTGCATAAAGTGTATCAGTGGTACAGATATAGTCTGTTTTTATAAATAGAAGTGGTTCAAAATAGTCTTTGTGTGGAAAAAGGTCAATAAGAAAGTAAATCAAAGTCTTTGTTGTAATGGCATTAAACCTCCAAACTGGGCTATAATCAGTAAAACAAAAGCAGTGAGCTCAACCTGTCATGGCACCATTCAGCAGTCACAATGAACAGAGACAAGGAGGAGAATTAAGAGTTACTGATTTCCAATGGACCATGTGTGCGGGACAGGAGGACGTCTTTGTGGTTCCCCCTGCATACCTGCACAACCTCTTTCTCTCCACACTACTTCTTACCTTCTTTTAGCAGTGCTTGCCATTCCCCGGCTATCCAAGCGTTTCTGGAGGCATACAGGATGGTGTAATATGTCACAGCTACATTGGGTTCATCTGGGGGTTTCCATGAAACCAGCGCAGTGTCTTCTTCAATCAGAGTCACTTTCACGTTGGTGGGGGCCAGACTGGGAGCTGTGTGGGTGCAGATACGAAGAGCATGGTCAAATAAAATGACATTGTAGCAGCAATCACAAACTCCTGGTACACATCATAGATATAATTATTACGATTTAAATGTTTGATAATTTTGCACTCACCAGCAGGGAAAGTGCTCTGATAGACCACAGGGCTCCAGGGGCTGGACAGTTGGTCAATGTGAAGGCGAATGGCAAATTCATACTTGGTGTTAGGCTGCAGATCTCGCACCAGAAGGTTCTGCTCACTCCTGTAGAAGAAAGACATAACATGAGGTTTTTAAGGTTTTGAGATATCAGTGTAGATTACTCCAAATTAGTCACTCTAAAAGAATACAATCTATGGCAATTGTGTGCCACAGAATACAAAAATACATAAAATAACTTTAAAAGCCATGTGTCCTTCATGATATAATTATATTAATCCACATGTGTTATGAAGTTGTATCGTGTTTGTAAACTGGTCCCTTAACAAAGGATCTTGCCCAGCAGATGGTGATATGGAGCTGTGCTGGCAATGGTGGAAAAGAAACAACTGAGAGTTTCTGGAGACCAGTCAACTTTCAAGTGTTAAGAAAGTATTTTTATATTTGTGTGTGTAAAGTGTTGTAAATAAACCGTTTTGGTGATATGATTCAGATAAGGCTGTGACATGTCAATAATATAATATGGTGTTAAGATGAGAGCTGAGGAAGATACACAAACACACATGTGTTTTACACCTGGTTTTACGTTCCATAAAACCCTCATGTTTAAGCAAGAAAGCATCATATAGAACTCCCAACAAATGTATTAAAGCTGCATTCATCAATTAATAGTTTAAAAACAATTCAAAACCAACCTGAAACCTTTTCATTTTTTTCTGTGTGTCATCTTCATTTACTCTTAACCAGTAACATATAGACTCATATGAACACATCTGAACAAAATCTCACATGTGTAGCCTTTTATTATAACACCAAAATGATTAAAATAGCCCTAGTGGTTGCAGAGGTACTCCCTTTTTTAGTTTGGGTATGCAATTTTCGATGAAAGGGCCTAAAAATAGGTTGTTTTCAAACTTGTAAGACGATGAAATTCTTACGTCAGCAGGTAGAGCACCAGCGAGGCGTTCTGCAGGCCTACTGGGTTGCAGCGGACAGTGTAGTTGACCGCATGGCTGGAGGTGAAGGCAGGTCGACCCCAGCGCAGAAACACGGCGGTTGAACTGTTAGTCTTGGTGTACACATTATGTGGAGGAGGTGGAGGGGGCACGAGGCGATCTCTGATAGCTGAGAGACACATTAAGAGTTAATGTTATTTAATGTTCAAGTACAAGCGACACTATCATGCTTCAGAGTCAGGCACACTTAAAAAATGGCTTGACAAGTATATTACGGGACTTACAGACACATCCAGGAGTGCTGATAGTCTGGTCAGCCTGGTAGCCATCTCCCACAAAATTATAAGCCAGAAGTTTAATATGGTACTTCTTCCTTGGGTCTACATTAAGAAAAAGAAAAGAGACCAACATGTCCAAATAAATCACATCCTAGAAATGTGAAACACACAACTTTCTCATTAGTCTACTAGCAGTCTCAGATCTTGACTTTGGTCAACACCATAGAGATTTATCCTCACCAACACTCAACCATTCACCATGGACCACAACACCAAGACAGATGACAACGTGATTCCTACAGCTAACAGGAAGCAGGAGTGATACATGAAAGAGACTTGGACTGTGTGGGTGTGGGGTCAGTGAGGTTCTCCGGTTTGATGGTGCGGTGGGAACCAGAGGTGAGGCAGTGCGACAGATGTTCAGTGCCTTGCGTCCTTTGGTCAGTTTCTGCATCACTCAGAGCAGCAGAACAGAAGAGCTCCACTATCCATCAAATCACCCTGCCACATAGAGTCTTTTGAGAAAATAAAAAGGCCCTTTCTATGGCCCCAGTCAGGCCTGCTGGTCATTGGTCAGTGGACACTCCTATTCAGGTCCAGAATCTGGGGGTCAAATCGACGGACACAATCCACTGGGAAAGATATCGCTGACGGTCAACATCAGTTGCAGGCCTCCGTGACCCTGAAGACCCTGCGCTGAACAAAAGCCATCTGACCAAGTGTCCCTTTTACCCATAAAATAATAATGATCAGGGTTTGATTTGAATGTTGCATACAATTCTGATATTCTGGATCATATCTGTCAACTCATACATACAGTAAAATAAATGCACAATGATCTTCAACCTTTTCAATTAACGTAACTCAAATGCTTGGTCACACTTTGGTGGAAATATGAAAATCACTGTAAAATATGATGCAATAGATGCTGCTCTAGAGCAATACACTTGTTGATTATGGAAGCAGTTAAAGAAAAGTATAGATCAAAGATGAACATTTCTATTTTATTTAAATTGACTAAATAATCTTGACTCTGTTACCATTATTACAGGCCTGTCTATCTTGCCGAAAGCACACTTGTACTGGTGTATGAGGCGTTTTGAGGCAGACCACAGGAGATGAATTTGTGTGCATGGAGCTTAGAGAAGTTTAGAAGGGGTGGAGTCTAGCTTCTTGCACCCCCATACAGCCCCCAGGAGTTTCACTGGAGCCAGACCAGGGCCAGCAGGTCAGGCCGAGATTAAACTCTGAAAGAATCTGAGGTCATGGTTTCGGAATATGAGATGAGCCTTATTATTTCTGCTTAGAGATCCTCCCTGCCGAAAACTATATAGCTATTTGCAATGACAATTAAGAATAAAAGAAAAATACAAAATACTAATAACCGTTTGTGGGCATAGCAAGACTAATCTCAAGGAAAGTAAGTTCTCTTGATACGTTTATTTTCTTGTTGCAAGAGATAAATAAAAACAGAAAGCCTACACGTTTGTACAATGTCCACCTTGTTATCCAAAGTTTTCGGTCCAGTTTGTTATGCCTTAGTGTCGGCCTCTAAAGAGGAGCAGGCGCATAGTATGCACCTCTACCCATCCCCACAATACAATGGGCCTGTCGTAATTATGCAAGAGAGTAGCTCTGCGAGGGGGGAAGCTGTGACATCTGGGCCACAACCTTTGACATGGAATCTGGGCAAGCTAAATCCTGCAAAAGGAGGGGTGATAGGCCTCTCTCTGAGCGGGGGAGGGTCAAGCAGATGAAGTGAGTGGAAAAACAGGGAAACATTAAGAGTTAAAATAAAATGCCACTTAACAGGTGATAACACAGTGTCCTGATCAGAGAAAACTAGGAGGAAAAGTTAGTTGTTCACTCACAATGGACCTGACAGCTGAAGCTCTGACCGTAAAACATTATATGACGGGACCAACCCAGTGAATACACTCTCTACCACAGATAACAAAATAGTTATAATTCATGAATGCATTATGCTTTTCGATACTGCAACCAACATTTATTTTGACTATCGGTTCGTACCACAAATTCTCAGAGCCAAAGTTGTGTGAATGATATCCAGATTACAGTGACATAAAACACAGGAAAGCAGCAATCTTCACATTTTAAAATCTTTGGCATTTTTGCTTGAGTAAAAGACTTACATTATTATCCATTATCAATCGTTATGGTAATTAATGTTCAATTAATGTACTAATTGTTTCAGCAGGACCTGATATAGCAGTGAATGCAGAACTAGAGTTACAAAACATAAATGTGGCTGCATCACCACACATTTCATTCTTACAGTGCTGCATTTCGCTAGAGTTTCCATTCCTTGAGCGAAGACATTTTCCTGTCCTTCCCACTGAGATAAATCTCACATGACCTTACTCCCATAAATTATGCTGTTGGTATTAAAAGACATATTTGAGCCATTTGTGGTAACCCTTTTTTTTTTTTTACAGCCAAAATGCAGATCCTGTTGGCCTCTGAGCTTTTTGTTCTGCCCTGCGAAAGGCCCCCCAGGCCGCGGCAAGCCAGGCCTGAACAGGGGCCATAAATGTCAACTCCTGCATGAACCCTCATACCAGCATCTATCATATCTCTATCTCTCTCCTCCCCCTCTCTCTTTTGCCCTTCGCAAATCAACACAGACACACACTGACATCTGACATAATCTTTGAATGTTGGAGTTCAAATCTAGTTTTTACAGTAAGCATGCTTTGCTTTGTGAAACAAACAAAGTGGACAAGATGTAAGATGGCCTGCAGCTATGAGGTAAATCAACAGTTGTGGACACAGCGCAGCCTGGTGCCAACAGGTATGAGAGGTATTTAAGCCTCGACTACTACTACATGTTCATCTCATGACCCAAGCAGAGAATACACACGCGAGGAAAGGTCACAACACCGTGTCATTTATACCCAACTGGAGCCTCTCAAACACATTCCTGTCTCTCAGGGTGTGCTTTCAATCATCTGGATCGGTCATAAGTGATAATTTAACAGCCAGCTCCAAGCATGTCCTTCTGCAGACTTACAAAGAGCTAAATCGGCAGCTTCCAGTTTTGCTACAACTGGCAGTTCAGAAATCAATGTTATTGGCAAAAAAGGGATGGCTTCTGTTGGATTATAGGAATGGCCATTTACAGTACGAGCAGATTTAATTTACGAAGCAATCACCTGCTAAGAAAATTCCAGTCAGCATTTGATGGTCGCAAGGACACAACATGTTGACTCTTAGGATACATCCCTACTCCTATGTTTCCATTTTAAAATGCATATATTTTGCAACTTTGAGCGTTCACACTAGTGGTTTAGAGTTCAGAAACTCTACCGAAGCCGGGTGAATTGGAATCATTTAAAAGTAACTTTGATGTGTGTGTGTGTGTGTGTGTGTGTGTGTGTGTGTGTGTGTGTGTGTGTGTGTGTGTGTGTGTGTGTGTGTGTGTGTGTGTGTGAGAGAGAGAAAGAGCAACAGCTGCAGCCTTGTAATTAAGTCTGAAAAATAAAACTTCTAATACGTTCTACAAAATGTGTCTGAGTTAATAGAGGAAGATCGTAAGTATCAAACACCATCGTTTCTTATTACCTTTTATAAGACTACTATAATTCTCGTAATAGTCATATTTTCTGTAACTAAGCAACCAATCTACTTCCTGTTTACACCGGCACCCGCATGCCCAGTGTACGTGAATAGTCATGCGATATTAGTCCTCAGGCGTGCCACTAGTATGGACGGAAATCATTTGGAAAACGATGATGAAATGCCTTTGTGAATGGAGATCATTATAATTTTTAAAACCCTGGTTTTAAACAAACTTATTAGTGTGGAGGTAGCCTCACATTAGAGCATCTGCAGCTTAAATTCTTTAGGGAGTAAAATGCAATTACAAACATTTGCAAATAACGCCTCAGAAGTAATCTGCCAAAAAAAAGAGTAATAAAATGAACTATGTAGTTCCTGTTCATCAATTTCACTGTAACTGTGACATTTCAATAAATCAAAGCCCAGTACACTCTGTTTCCATTCAGTTCATGTGCTCGTGAGTAAATATCAACTTGTTGTCATTATTTGATGCAACCGGCTTTCAGTGCATAACATGTTGTAGCAGAGACAATCATTGTATTTATTCATAATTAGTCCAACAGTTAATCCAACATTTCCTAGAATGAACATTTCCTTTATTATCATTGTAGATACAGAGCATTTACTGTGCGTAACACTAAGGTATAAGGTGTGCCCCAACTCATCAGCAACTAAATGTACACTGGCTCAATTAATTACACTCAAAGGTTTTGCTTCCACAGCTTCACTTTGTCTGGTATGACCAGCAGCTTATGGTGGCTAATGTTAACTAACTTTGGATACGGTAGACAATCGAAACTGGAAGGTTGTCAGCTGACTCAGCTTGCTGGTGACATTTAATTAATTAATTAATTAATTAATTAATGGTGCAGCTATAATAACAGTAAAAAGCAATGTCTTAAAAAAGGAAGTAATAATGAGTGAAAAGCGCTAAAGCCATTTAGTCAGATTCCTCACAGCACAGCAGGGTTTTCTCTGATGCAGGATGTGTTGCCACACAGGGGGTCAGAAGCTTTTGCACAGTGCTGCAGCACTAATTAATGAGAAAGAAATCTCAGACCTGCAAGATAGTTTGCTCACAAGACACGCTCATTGTTTGGGCCACAGCTCAGTTGGTGAGAGGTTGCATTTCCTTTAGGTCTTGGCTAATAAACTATCTTTGTGGCTCTCAGAGCCAAACACAATGAGTCTTTGATGTCATTGCTCCTCCAGCAACCCTGCTCAAAGCAGTCATAAAACACATAATAAATATGCCTCCACAGAACAGCTTCCCTCTCTTCAAAACACAGCCCTGCAGAGCTTGTTGATTTGGCTTAATATTTATCAGCAGCTGTGACTGCATATTCCTTTTCCTCCCAGAACATTTATTCAACCTTTAACACAATCTGATGAAGTAAGAAAGAGCACTTAGTGAACTTTAATTAGTAGACATATTAGTCTACTAATTAATAATAATAATACCAATGTTACCATAACATAAAATAATAGAACATTCCAAAGCAGTTTTTTCTTAAGATATCAAACTATCATCCCAGGCATGACTTTATATTTAATTAAAATTAGTTTAGTAATCATTGCAATTTTATAGAAACAAGAGTAGTGTATTATATCATTAATAGTAGTGGTGTTTAACCTATTGAACTAAATATCTAACTAACTAAATGCCTGCAGCAGTTGGAGTTAACACCTAAAGTAATTTATAGTGCCACCACATCTTTCTTTCTTTCTGATCCCATACAAGCAGTCAGCTTCCTGATTTACAAGTCAGCTGCTGACCACCTGGTTGACCCCTCTACCCACAGATGGTCAGTTGTCCACTGCATTGGCCTGAGCCCCCTCTCCTCACTCTAACAAAAAAAGCCAAAATGAAGCTGACCTAAAGGCCAGAAGAGCTGTGATATGTCCAAAACACCATCCAGCAGCTGCTACAAAGGCACACTCTGAAATCCTGCACAGAGGTTGAGAGGTCATGGAAGTGGGATGTGGTACTTTTCTGTTGCACAGCTCTGCTCAACACATAAGCCAATGTATCCCTCATGAGCTTAGCTGTCAATAGATGCTGCTGCTGGTTTTAACCAACACAAACTATTTCCGTTAATGTTCTGTGAGCTTAAACATTTTAAATGACGATTAATACATGCACATTTGTTATTACAAATCTTTGGGAGTATCACTTATTTGTAGAAATATATGGGTACATGCTCAAATCTTGCTTCATATACTCTTATATGTGAAAAAGAGTACTGTAGCTGCCTCATGATTAATCACGAGCATAATGAAATGTTATGTGTTGTGCGTTAATTTAGATAGAATTGAAATAGATAGAAAAAGATTACCTTTTCCAGATCACAATCAGCATTATTGATATGAACTTGTACTTTAAAGCACTAATGAGTTATAGGAGTTCTTTTTCATCAGCAATATGCAAATATATGCAGCAAGGTGCTCTAAAATCAGATAAACCACCGTATAAAGGGGACGTCCGATGTAAATATGAAGCTTTTTTTTGTTGTTTTGTTGTTGAGTGTTGGTATTCACGAGTAGACTATGAAAATACTGTATGATGGCCTGCAGAGGTACTACAGTGGCAGCAGGTAATTAAGTGAAACAGAACTTACCAAGGCCTCCGAAGGTGTACGTATTTTCCATGGCACGCAGCTGAACCGGGGCCCTCTCTGATTGGCTCTCCTCATGGTAGAAGAGTCTGTAGCCTTGAACACTGGCTGAGTTCCTGGGTGCTAGCTGCCAACGTGCCAAGATAGTGGTGCAGTTTAAAGGTGCCAAATGCAGCTCGGGAGCCATAGGAACTGTAGAAAGAAGAGTCAGAAAAACATTCATAGTTAGATAATATGTCGAGATTGATCACAATTGTACACCAACAAAAGTGTACGATTGGTCCATGAAAACAAAAGCGCTCCAGATAACAACCATGTAAATGAAAACAAACAGTGACTTGTTCTTGTTCATCAACTTGTTCATTGAAAACTGGAATCTCTTCATCAAGCTGTTCCCAGACTTTAGAGGAGGTTCCTAACTAGGAGTTTTCTTTGAAAAGTGAAAATACCATTGGATGCCTTAGCAGCTGTTTCACACACAATCCAGACCAGAGACAATCACACTAGCAGTCAGGGAGCAATTTCACAGATTTATATTTATGAAGTTTGTCAATAAAAGATTCCTGTCTGAGTTTGAACTGGAGACAGAGGGCAATAGAGATGGGCAGGAAAAACAAATCCTCCCTTCCCCTCCCCTCCCCCGCCTCAAAGCTTCAGATGTGGCTCTAAACAACCAAATACTTGTTCCCACCCAGAGGCCTGAGTCGCTCCCTTTACGACCCATGACTGAACCCGTCCAATGTTACTGACAGTGCAGGGCAAAGGTCAAATAGTAACAAACGCAATGTCTTAACAAGATTATTAGAACAAGCTCCTCTGCTGATTCCCTCATGGCTTAAGCAGAAGAGAAAGGTTCAGTGATAATTCACATTTTTGCACCATCCGTCTGTATTTCTAGATGTTAATATTTTGTGCCTGCATATTTGAAAATCAGACAAATCTTTACTTCATCTTCTTTAATAAATCCTGAAGGCAACTCTTCCAAAAGTTATACCTCGAGCACTGGATGTCTTCGGAGTGCGGTGGGATGTCCAGACAGACTGCTCACCCCACCCAACGCTGGTGGCAGCAACAATACGCAGGAGGTAGATGGTGTCAGGCTGCAGGTTTTCCAGGAGATGCTGGGTCTTGTCTCCAGATAGCTCTATCTGTGAGACTGTATTCTCAGTACTGATGCGATAGGACAAACGGTAAGCGGTGACTCGGCCACGACTCAGCTTGTCTGGAAGGGGTTGCCAAGAAACTTGGATATCCATGGGACTGCGACTGGTGAGGCTGAGCTCAGGGGCACGAAGTGGAACTGTAGATCGACAAGATGGGGAAGTTAAGACCAAAAGAACTCCTGGCTCCTGTGAGCCAAAGAAAACAGGAAAAGTAACCAATGATGCTCTGAATATCTGTTACTTCTAAAGGTTTGTTTTCACAAATAGGAAAGAGGGGAACTGTAGGATTGGGGTTCAGTGGCTTAAATTTTTTCCAAACATGGTACTTAATAGATAACAATATACATTCAGTGGCCTCCCCATGAGCTGCTTCAATTGGAACAGTAAGAGCTGAGAACTTGAGTTATGCATGAAAATCAGCTCAAAATAATTATGAACTAGTGACCATCTTGCAATGTGATTGCACAAGCCGCAATTGCAAATTGAACCAGGGTGTAGAACGGGGGTGGGGTCAGAACTCAGCCTTCATTTGATGTCAACTACACATCTGCAAAGTTTCGTGACGGCATTTCGCACGGTTGTGACGCTAACGCGGTGACAAAATCTGTCACAGGCCATGAGCAAAGTTTGCCTGGAATTTAAAAAAACTCGAGCAGCATGGAACATAAACACAGACATACACATGGATGTGTATGTAGGCATAAACATGAGTGTATGTATGTAGGCACACACATTCATGTATATACACCCTGTACAAATCATTTGATTGTCTCTTACATATACAAAGCTCTTTCCCTGCAGTTAAAATATTCTGTAAACAAACATCCTCTGAGCTCCCACTTGGATAACATAGAGTCTTGGGGTCTCTTTAAAGATCCATAATATCGGTTGGTTCTTTCTCTGACCATCTCCCTGTTTATATATGATATGCTTCTGATTTAGTTTTTTAGTGTGAAGTTTGTATCGTTTGTGACCTTCAGTAAGTGTAAGCCTCACCATCCTCGAGCGTGTGCTGGAACACGTTGTCCGACATACGACTGGCTCCCATGGGCATGTAGGCCACCACGTAGAAGGTGTAGTTGCGAGCCGGCTCCAGGTCATCAATAATGTAGCGAGTTGTATCGTTTCCAATGACAACTTGATATTCCTCGTTGTTCAATCCTGAACAAAAGACATTGTAAAAAGAGTTTTATATGAAATCAAAACAATGCAATAGTAATTCAGGACACAACAGGAAACATCATATCAAGCCCGCAAAAAACTTCACGTTGTTGATATGGAACAAAATATAACAAAAATGTTTTGTTAATCTTTTCATAATCAAATATGTGTACAGTTTATTCACCAGTGAGGATACAGTTGATGTTTTCTCTCATCAAGTAAAACAGATATAGATCCATTCATCTCTTCTTATTTCATTAAATTCTTATTTCATTAAATTAAATTAAACTCCAAAGGTCAAATACAATTTTCCCTCAAGTTTGTTTCCCAAAACATTTTCATGCATATTTTTGTCATTCCAAAATATTGCATAGCTAGAGTCTTCACATCCTACAGCAGTACCTTTTTTTACATTCATCTCCAGATGCACTCACTTTTTCAAATGACCTACTGTGTACAGGTTATTTAATTAAAGTAGATTAGCAAAGATGCACAAAAGATGTATTTTTTTCCTGAAAAAGAAAAGACCTGGTCTAATTTCTGGTAAAAAACAAGGTACTTGATAAGTAAAAAAAAAAGCTTTCTCCGTAGTCTGAATGCAACAGTAAGCCTCTCAGAAAAGTGTAACAAAGTCTTCCTTCCTGTCCAATTCACACCCTCCACAGCCCTCACAGAATACACACTTTTGGACACTCCATCACACGGGCTAATTAGTTCCTCCTTTCATTAGAGCTTCCATTTAGAGCTGAGCTTCTTTCTCTGTAACGTTAGGTACAGAGCGTACTGACTGATATTCAAGGTCAGTGAACAGCCATTCTCTGTGACTGGAACCAAGGAAATTGTGTCACTAAATCTAAATCAAGTGCAGAAAATCTCTGACAGATGCTAGTTCTTCAATAAACCCGAATTTGTTCAAAGTGGCCTTTTTATGTTGATCTCCTTGTCCCCAACAACATATAGCAGGTGTTCCTTTCTCTCCCGTTGAATTCTGTACATTTTCTCCCCAATGGAAGTTAGCGACATTATAATTAAGTGCAGTGCTTGAATGAACAAGCTGATATTTTTTTCTCAAATGTTACATTGTTTGAATGTGACTCTTGTTGTCAAAAGCAACATTTCCCAGGAAAGCTGAAAGGCTTTTCTTCTGCCACATTTCAACCCTTGTGCTTTGAGTGAATAGTTTTGTGTGCATTCTGCATTTTATCAGTCAAAAGAAAAGGAACCTGCATCTTGAAACTCAACAGGGCTATAGAGGGTCTATAGAGGACTACTCCTGTTTGTCAAGAAAAGGCTTGTTGTTCTTTTTTATGTTAAAGAAGCATTTATTGTTTCTTCCCTTGACCTCTGCCCACCAACATAGCATGAACAACACATGGCCATCAGCTCCCACAATATAGTTACTAGACAGGAAATGGCAACATTTAAGTTCCTAAACTGCTATTTCCTGATACTTTAAAGAGACAATGGCTTTGTGTCGTTGCAATGTGGCTAGAAATGAAAGATGTTCGGCATCCCTCCATGTTATCAGTGCCCCGGAGCTACACGCTCAGCTGCTGGAAAAAGTCAACGCTGAATGAAGCGGTTTGCAACCTCCGCCACCGTTGGCAAATTATGTATCATTGCAACAATACAAAGCCTGTTGATACTGAATGTGTGTTATTCTCTGTTAAAGGCCACAAACATGAAATGCCTAAATAAATAACGATAACCTTTCACTGGAGACAGTATCCCTGTGTGACAAAAAGAAAATTATAATCTGATCGCTGTTATCTCTTGTTTGTTTAAACGCCACTCACCTTCAGCCCTCATGTAGTGCACTGAGTAAGCAATAACTTTATCCGAGTTATACTGAGGCCTTTCCCAAGCCAGAAGGATGGCGGAGCTCGACACGGTGTCAGCTGCAATATTCCTGGGAGCACTCGGCCGATCCTCAGACATCACCACAATGAGCCTTGCCATGGAGAGGACCGATCCCTGCTTGTTCTCTGCCTGGCACTGATAGATGGCATCGTCCTCAGGGATGATCTGGTTGATGACCAGTTTGCTATGTGACACAGACACAAAGATGAAGAGCGTGCCCACAGATGGCTTCATCTTAAGGCTCCTTTACCAGGATGTAATCATTCTATAATTCCCTTTAACAAGCACTGACAGTTGAATAAGGAGCCGGATCAAATTCTAGGGTAACAAACTAAAACCCCTTTTGCACTGCGGTAAATTATTCAGTTTCCTTTCTACTGTAGCGACGGTAGTGAATTATTTATTTAAATCGTTTTTAATTTGCCAACAAAGACTGTTCAACAAGTGTTTCATGGTACAGTAAAAGGAGTTAGGGTTCCTGTTTCCATTATCTCTGTGCATACAGACACAAATACCTAGAAAATACCGGGATTCATTAATCTCAGGAATTATTCCTTGAATATCAAGACGAACATACCTGTTGTACATCTTGATTCGACCATTGGAGTGAACTTTCTGTCCGTTCTTGAGCCAAGTGATTTTAGGCGTTGGCACTCCTACAGCTTGACACACAAAGCGGGCGGTACCGGCACGTGGACGGGTAAGGCTCTCTGGCCACTCGACCAAGGAAGGTGGTGCTTTAGAGGAAGAACAGCAATGAGAATTTGGAACTATCAAAACAAAATCCAAACACATATATACTGTATATATACACATATATACTGTATATATATATATACTGTATATATATATATATATATATATATACTGTGTATATATATATATATATATATATATATATATATACTGTATATATATATATATATATATATACTGTATATATATATATATATATATATATATATATATATATATATATATATATATATATATATATATATATATATATATACACATATATATGTATATGCGTGTTTGGATTTTGCGTGTTTGGATTTTGTTTTGATAGTTCCAAATTCTCATAGATGGCATCATCCCTTGAATCTGTTATTTTGATATATTTGTAAATATGACTTTTTCCCATCACAGAGGGCCATATTCATTGAATTAATCAACACATATTTGAATAATTGTTAATTTTCCCCTTAGGATATGATATGACTGGATCTACCTGTTTTAATTAATAGGTATTAATTAATTAATTAATTAACAATTATTCAAATATGTGTATATATATATATATACATATATATATACACACACACACATATATACTGTACACATATATATATATATATATATATATATATATATATATATATATATATATATAGCGAAACTACAGTGTATCTGTACCTAACACAGTGATATTGGCTGAAGCGACTGTATAGTTTCGCGTGCCAAGAGTGGTGGCTCTGCACATATAGACTCCTCCATGCTGGGGCTTGATGTCTGTGATGATGAGGTTGCCGTTTCCCAACACTTTGGTGTTGTAAACATCAATAGACTTGCGGTCTGCTCGGCTCCAGGAAATGATGGGTCGGGGATTGCCTGTGGCCATGCACTCTAGGACGGCACTCTGATGCAGCGACACTGAAATGTTCTTTGGCCCAGCGATGATGCATGGCCTCTGGAGAAGCTGTGGTCTGGGAGCTAAAGGCAGGAAGACAGCGTTAGTGCATGTACTGTTATGTGACAGACATTGTATATTCGAGGAAAACACTTTCAGCAAACTATTACTATATGATGTGTTGATGCTCTTTACACAAAGCATTTGCAAAAAGAGGTTTACTGTCACACCTGGGGCGACAGTGAGGGTGGCCTCTGTGCTTCGGCGCCGACTGACAATATTGGTGGAGATGCAGCGGTAATTTCCAGCATCTGCCCGCTGCACTCCGTGGATCTGGAGAACACCACTGGGCAGGACTGTGATTCTGGATGAGAGAAATATGATACAGCATTTATTACTTACAATATGGAACAATTACACAACAAACTTTCACAAAAACTGATAATGGATAAGAATGTCATAGATCTGCTGAAATTTAAACCATGAAATTAAACTTAAACAACAGAGTGCATACCTTTCAGTGGCAAGGGGTAGTGTGACCCGATTGAACTCCCAAGTGATGATGGAAGGAGGGTGTGCACTAATTCTGCAAGAAAACCTGGCAACTGAGCCTTCAGTCACCACGATAGACATTGGCTGGATTGTAAAAGCGTTAATACCTGCAACAAAACACAGCAACAAGGAACAATTTCAATACATTTTTCCCTACAGAGTGAGATGGTATAGACTATCTTCCTCCCTCTTCAGCCGCATATTGAGATTGCACATTTACGATGAAGGCAATGAGGAGAGCAGTTGGTAACTGCTTCTACTAACACAAAAACTAAATCAGTATCAATAACACCTATATCACTATTATCTAACTGCTTTTATAGACATGAAGTGTGTGTGGCAAGTATTACAAGATGATTCAATCTTATTATCTATTTATGATTTACCTCTCTTCCTTTCCAAACTCATTGATGCATTTCAAACATCCATTGATGGCTATTACCTAAAGCTACAGACCTGCTGAGTGCTGCAAGAAGGTGATGACTAGAGTGGAACAGCTACATCCTGCGTGGATAGGGTTTCACTGAAACTGAGCGGTTGTCAGCAACCAGCTGAGCAGCAAGCAAATACGGCCCAACATGAATTACGATAAGGCCTTTTATGGTGATCCGAACAGCCAACAGGAGTGTATGTATTTTATAAAGGTTTAGGTTGTGTTAGCATTTTTGTTAATGAATGCTCTTTTTGACAGTGGTTCCTCCTGGGCCGTATTAGCACTAAAAGCCATTAAGATTCTGTACAGTCCCCATTTATGCTCGAAAATCTGCAGAAGCCTAAGGTCAATCATTTGTTAAAATAAATCAATTGCACTGCTGTTTGGGACAGAGAGTGAATACTGTAATTATCAGAAAACGTGAGGATCACAGCATGCTAACATGATATTCATTATCATAAAAATAATACATGGTACAAACAGAGATGGACAAATCAATAGACTTAGATAGATGGACTTGAAAAATAAAGCTGTACAACTTTCCCAAATTACAAAATACATAATTTCATTAAGTCCTTTTCGAGATGCAAAACTGCAGCCTGCTTTTAGGATGAAACTATCAACCTCCAAGTAATGAATAAACAAACACACTGTGGTGTGCTCTTTGACCTCCGTGCACACATCCAAAGCACCATGCTGCAGTGAGCCATCAGCATTCAGCAAAGAAGACACAGAAGGGAGCAGGAAGCAGAGCATTAAGTTTAAGCCACATCTGTCATGTATTCAGTGCAGGAGAAAAAAAATTCTCTTTTATTCTGCCGCAATCTTTTAAGATCTTCCATGGAACCCACAGACACACATGAATAACTGTAATATTGAGAAATTAATTAATTATTTACTAAATGAGTAACTAAACATGCAACAAATATAACACTTTGTTTTAAACAATGTTCTATTATGGTGTAAATAAATACAATATTTAAAAGGAAACCTTGTGAAACCAAAGGGGGAAAAAACATTAATGGTCTGACTTGCACATTCCCAACCAAAATTATTTGTACTAAATTGGATATCTAACACCCTAATTAGTATATTGTTTTACAGTTGCATGCAACACCATGCTGTGGTAACTTGTGCTTTCGAGAAAAGTCTACAGGCAATCCACCACTGCCATAAACACACTCTAGTGTCCATGAGGAACATGATGGATTGCTGTGTGCAAGCAGTGTTGCCAGGTGTGGTGGTGCTAAACAGCAGGAGAGCTCTAAATGCCCCCAAAAAAACATACAATGAATTATGACTTTTACACAACTGGCCAAATCTAGCTGACATCTGTGGAGAAAAGAGCGTCTCATTTTGGCCAAAGGAAGGGTAGTAGTTTTGGGTTCTGAGATAAAATTATGAACAATAATGTATGGTATTTCTGATTACTAGATTATTTTAAATAAATGTAATGATTAGATAGTTTTAGAGACGTATTTTGGCTGCTGGGTAAATTCCCCCCCCCCCCCACTGTCATAGTGTCGTAATGGGACCCAATACGAGAGACTTGAGAGACGTACGAATCTAAATGACTGTTAATTCAATTATTAGATGTTGTTTACAATACACTGTCTGGCCGTGTTCCCTCACAGACTTTGATGAACATGTCGGGTACGTGTCTGTTATCATTCTTGTTGGACAAGAAGCAAACTGTTGTGACAATCTGATCGTTTCGCCATTGACACATTTAATCAAATTAGTCTTGAGCTGTTACCCCTCTTAGCTCCACTGTGGTTGTTTGATGTGAAGACAGAAGCAGGGAGAGGCATTCAGAACCCCCTCCTTCACGTGCACACCGTCTCCCACCCCCGACTCTTAACGCAGGCTCTTACAAAAATGCCATTTATGTGGTGAGGTGATATGACTGCAGGGCATGAGAGATGAGCTGCACTGATCCTCTGCCTCTCTACTTTGCTTTTCAGTCAAATAATGCTGGATTGACAAACAGCGAGATGATTATTGATTATTGATAAACTACTAAAACAAGGAGAGAAATCTATAAGTGCTAGGGTTTGTCGAGCATTGGCCAGAGCACTACCGGCTGAAAATAGAAGGCTGACCTTCTGCCTTGAGCGATAATGTTTGCCGAAGGGCATCTAATGTGCAGATGAAATAATCAGAGCAAACACGTCAAGCTGTTTGTGATTTACTTGAACTGTCGTCCTTGAGCCATCTATTCCTTGTGTTAAGTAGATGAAAATTTAAAAAAAATCACTATCACTGAGCATCATTTTCCTTTAATCCACCAAAATATATAAAATCTTTGGTTTTGTTTGCCATAACACTAAAGTCAACTGGAGGAAGAAGAGGAATATAGGATGAATAAGAATACATTCCAAAGTCTATTCCCCAAAAGCATGAAGAAAGGGTTTTGACAACAATCTCACCTCCACAAATCCTGGCTAGCACCCAACTCAGAGCCCCACATGAACTAGTACTACTGCTCACTGCAAACTGCCTTGAGATGTCCCAGTTTGTTCTCCAGCTGGGACGTCTTTAAATGCTGCTTTGTAATAATATCCTTTTCTTCTGTATCGATGTCATGCGCCAGTGGATGCTACTACAACAAATAAAGCAACACATGAGGTACAGCTGTTAAATGTTCACCCACAATGTTAAACCAACTGCATGCTTGACATGAAGGGACAGCAATGTCCAGAGTCCAAAATTCAAAGCTAAAGATATACAAAATATGAGTCTGTCCACATGCCTTATTTATCTCTGTATGTTCCCCTCACATCAGCTTGCAACAGATGGGCCTGCTGATGTCAGTGGACAGGTCAGGCCCAAACAAAGGTTCCCTTACAAATACCAGGAATTAGTTCAGCCCTCTCTCCTCTGGTTGCTGTGGTCAGTTTCTCAGCCCGAGCACAGCAGAGCATAGCAGAGCATAGTCTAAGTGCAAGTGAGCTTGAACACAGAGAGCATATTTCACACATCTCATATTAAACATGTGCACTGTTCTCTTATTCAGGCAAGGAAACACACTATGTGTCAAATAGATAGCACTTTAAATCCCACTTATAGCAAAATATTCTGGAATAAACTAAATACTTTTCTGTAAACATTGTCATCGACAGTAAATGACAGTATGTTAACTTCAATCTGGTTTTAACATTGTGGCTGAAGCAGTTTGTGTTCAGTTATGTAAAGTTAAGCTAGTTCAACTAAGTGGATGGCTATGACGGCCCCCAACCCAACCCACCCCCCAGAGTTCAATCTTGTAGGAATACAGTCAAATGTATCATCTTCTCCTGATCCTGCAAGCTGTATGCTAAATTACAACAAAATTAAAAGAAATCAAAGTTTTTTTAGTACATTTACTCATTCCACAATTCCTCCTGAAAAACACCACTTTCTAACTGATTGATGAGTCCTTTAAAATGTTCAGTGACCCCATTGAACATTAATAAAAGGCTCTTGGCAAAAAAAGAAAGCTGATAAGAGAGAATGAGAAGAAAGCAAAGCTGAAAAAGCCCACAAATCAATCACTAGCTGGCTGGCAGATGTGCTGTTGCTAAACACAGGCTGCAGGACAGTCAAGTGACCACTGGCCTGGCTAAACAAAGAGCTATTCCCATGAGCAGCGTGACCTCTGAAAGCACCGTGCGTGCGATGGGGGAGCGGGTCGGAAGGAGCATTCATCCCCTCCTCCAACGCCTTATCTCTGCTCCAAAGTTTTCCAATCATTCAACAGCGACCTCTACTCACCACAAACAGTGGCTTCATTGTCTTTAATCTCCATATCATAACAAGTAAATCTGTAAATAGCTACATTCTGTTTTTAGCAACAGCTTTATACTTTGTCATGACGTATTAGAAAAATAAATTGATGGCAGATGACAAAATAAAAGTTGTGTTACATAATACGACAGATAAGTGAGAGAGTAGACCCAATGAGGACTATTACAGCAACTGATAAAACTCACGAATTGTTGGAGGAAAGATTTAAGTCCTGCGCTCTGTCTCTTTGCCCTCCATCTATTGAACAACTTAAAGAAACCTTTGACCTCTGGGCCTGCCGTTTGGGGGAACCATGGTAACATTTCGTGTCCAGCCGAGGAGAAAAACAAGATTCCAGGCTTTGAGTTGTCTCACATCAGGCCATTTCATTCATTCACCCCACAGCTCACACTGTGCAAGGTTTGCTCTCGTCTTATTGGTGTTTCTAATTGTGCCAAGCGAGTGCTAGTAAGAACCATTCCGTAGCAACTTAAAATAACGCTGTGGTCCTGGCCTGAATGCCTTAAACTTAAAATAAAATAAACTTTGTACATGAACAGCAGCAGCTCCTTCAAATAACTCCTTTGAAGCTCATTCTGATCTCAGATTTATAAAGAATAATAAGCAGTATAAGATATCTAATTTCTGCAACTTGCTAGAAACAATCACACTACAACTTTAATCTAGGATGCCATTACAATTCACTGGCACTTATTCTGCGGGAGATACAAAGTTGGATCGGTACATGACAGTGAAGTGGTCACCACAAAACAAGCACTTTGCTAAATTACTTTTCATTCATTAAGCAGCAACAACATACACTTTAACAAGGCACTTCATGTCATGTCAAATGTAAAATCAGCACCCCATCAGTGTGAATATGACACATCATCATGTCTGAAACCATCCAGACTGCAATGCATACGTAAGACTCAACAACTCTGGGCACATTTCACCATCTGACAGTGCCTACTTTACACCAACATGCGGGCCAAATCCCTTCTCACCTTTGTACTTTAGCAAACTAATGTTTAAGGTTACACTCTATCATCATCATCACATTCCTCAAAGAACAGCAGGTTCAAAGCTTCAGTACATGAGCATTGGATTGAAAAACTCACCCAGGGTACTACTCCTGCAGACATAAAACACCTTCTAAAGGCTATTGGAAAGGAAATGGCAGCATGAGTCTGATAAGGAGGGATATGAAATTGGCTCTGAAAGGAGGGACTGGAGGGTACCCACTTGTTACACTATGCATCTCTCAGATGAGGAATTAACATGTGAAAGGACCTCAGGAAACAGTGACACTTGGATCAAATTCATGCTCAGTTAACATAGATCAAATTCAAATGATCACATATTGACAAAATCTCAGATTTGTCCTGAACAGGTCAGCACAACAGGCAGGTCTTAGAACAGAGCCATTATGTTTAATGAGGATTGCCACCCTGACGTTTCAATCAAAATGTAAACTTAGAATCAATCTTTGGTGTTTAACTTTTGCAATACATGTAATTAGCCTTTCAGTGGTGAACAGATCCAGCTGTTCTGTCCACTGATATCAGGACAAACAATTGCCCCCCAAAGAAACTCTTTCCTTTTGCGAGCATGGGAGACAATGTGGACAAAAAAGGCAGAGTGAAAAGCTTTTCATCCTTTCACCAGAGAAGTGAGGCAGAAAACAATTGTGTGCAAAGCCTCCAGCCCCTACTGACCTGGTAGGACCTGCAATAAAGTTAGGTAATTTAGACACTTGCGGTAAGGCAGTGGTACTGGGAAACAGCAATTCACATTTGTGTGTGTGTGCACACCTCTCTCTGCAACCCCCACTGATACCTCTGTGTCCTTCAGCTGAGCATTTCTCAGGTATGTGCAAATTTTATGAGCTTCCAGATAGACCCTTAAGCAGGCCTAAGTGCCATTTTAAACTAACTAGTAAAGCTTACTGGCAGCCGTTATCACCTCTTAACTTCAAACTATAAAGCAGGTATACCACTCAAATAATTAATGAACTATATATAATATATATACTATATATACTTTGTAAGTACCAGAACATATCTGACTTAAGACTGGGCAATCTCCCAGAGAGCATTGCAAGTAGTTATGTACAACTTTAGAATAATTCATGCAAACTGGAACAATGAACTGTTATGTAACTAAAGATAATTGCACCTCATTAAATCAAAGTTCATTAACAATTATCCAAAAGTGCTGGCAATGTTATCAGCTCCTATTAATCGATGCTGGTCTTTAGAGGACTTTTTTTTTAACATGACAGCAGACTTTGTTTTTCTTTATCATCTGTTAAAAGAAAAGCATCAGAAGTACTTTTCAGCAACTTGGATCACATTCAGGTGGAATTGACAAGTGAACGTATTGCTGGCAGGGTAAAAAGGTTAACATACATTCTGCAAAAGTGGCACAGCAAGATGCATGTCCTGTGGTGTGGGAGGAGGGGATGTAAGGTCCCAAAAGACCAACTCTGCCTAAAGCTTCTCTTAAAATACGAAGCCAACTTCGGAGGAGAAAGCATTCCAAAAGGACAATTCTTAAAGTGATCAGGGTGCAATAACATGAAAGCCCAAGCAAGTGAATAGGGGTCATCCGCTCTTCAGCATTGGAGACCTGGTCTCCTGGACAGCTCCTAACCTTTCAAATCTGCTGCCCCTTCATTAACACACCAATAGGCATAGTCCTCTTCCAAACAGCATCTTTTTTGGGCTCTAACTTTAAAGACTTTGTTCTCACTGCTACCACCAAAGCTGCCTCACTGAGCAGCAAAATAAAGCAAAGTGTAAAATGCCATGAAGAATTTGTGCAGGGAGATTTGAATCTCACCTGATGATTATTGAAAATAAATAGGAGCAAACAGCTAGAATACAATATTTTACACTCTGCGTGAACATGATGAGAGTTCGCCATCACCTAAATCCCATCTCAGGTCCTCAACACTTCCAATCTGACTTCAGCATCATACTCACTTGCGATTGTAAGACGGGCTTTCTGGCTCAGGATTGCGCCATACTTATTCTGAGCAAGGCACTGATAGAGCCCTTCATCTGATTTGTCTCCTCTTCTGCTCTCCACCTCTGAAATATAAAGGGAGCCATTGGAGAGATGGTACACCCGTTCGTTCTCCACCACTTTTACTCCATTCTTGAGCCATCTGACGTTGATGGGTGACTCTCCATGTGCCTGACAGTCCAAAATAACAGCTTCTCTCCGCATGACAGTGACATCATGGGGCTCCTTGATGAAAAATAACTCGCTGAAGCATAAAATACCTGTAGAAAGAAAGAAGAAAAGCATGTGAGTGATTGGTTACTGGCTTAAAGTGATTTAAAAAGGTGAATTTTCAGTCAATAGTAGCACTTATTGGAGGCTGTGGCTCAGTATCCCCTGGATCAGCCTTTATAGTCTCATGGATACAAATGTGACACAAAAACGTATAAGGTATAATATTACATTTAAGAGGGTTGGAGATCTACTGTCGTGCGCTGTAATCCCATTGTAGCTTTCATTACCACTTTAATCCAATTACTTACAGCTCATAAAGTCACCAGCTGAAGGTGAAACTGTTGATCCGATTAGTCCCTATTAGTATACACAGAACATATTACTGAACTCAGGATGAGCATTATGTAGTTTCATTAATGTGCTCTTCGTGGACCAAATCAAGAGACAGTGTCATTCCTCTTCAATATATCAACAGAGTACAGTGCAGTTACTTTGAATTCAAAGCAATGACATGACAACCTGCAACATTTTGAAGCATGGCCTCAGTATGCAGTCTTTCCTGAGCAATATCTCCAACACCAGCTCTGTGTTTGATATGATGCGTTTTGATTCTGGACCAGAAACTTGTTCTTTGTTGGACTGACACACTGCTGATCTCTCATTTCAGCTCTGTAATTGGATGATCGTGGTAAGAAGATCAAGGAGGCCAAGTGGAACTAAATACTTTGTAATACTTATCAATATAAATAATGTCAGTTTACGCTTGCTCAGCCAAAATACAAATTGAAAGCACTGAATGTGACTTTATAGAGAATATATCCACCCTATTAACGTTAGTTTACCCTCATCAGTAACAGGATATCTTTATATTTAGCTGTAGCTCAGAACAGTGTTGAATTGAAGCAACGTTAATTTTATAAGTTAACAAACCTTCCAGCAGTTAGAGACAGTTAAATTGAGTAAAACGACTGAGAGAAACATTTTAACCGTTAACTATTTAATATACGTGACTGTTATTTCAGATATAAAGAGAGGACATTCAAAGAAAGTTAAATGATGGTTTGTCGGCCAATTGTACTGTAAATAAGTAACCAGTAGTTAATTTATTAGACAAGGTAAATGCCAAACCCGGTTAATCAAGTTATCAAGGTGACATTCTCGTGTATTCGTGTAGGTTACGGACAGTTACATGCTCCTAATTGTTAGTATTTTAACGACTTAACTCTGGAGCAAAATATAGCTGAAAACTTTCCTCACCTGAGATTGGAAGAAACACGACCAAGAACAGCCACCGCTGGTATAGTTTCCTTTTGATAGGCGCCATTGAACTACATTAATTGTCTGTGCATGTTCGCAGCTCTCTCATGGTTGTTTCCTCCAGATGCACCGCGCTGCTACTGAGGAGGACCGGCGGTGAGGAGCTGCAGCACGAGTGTCCCCTCCTCTGGGACGGACATTAGTCAAATCATCACGTCGGTGGGTCTGAATGGAGCGTTTAGTACAGCGCCCCCTCGCGGTAGTGTAGCTGACTGCATTCACCTCTGGACCTGATGCAACTGCACTGGTCATTATGGTGAGCGATAGAAATACTAGGACTGCTGAAGGTATTCCAGCACTAGGTCTGTGTACTTCATGAAACGTTTTGCATTATGTGTCACATTCTATATATCATATTAAATGTGAATGACTATCTGCAAATAAACTAATGTTTGTAGCTACAGCTGTTATATAAATGTAATGGAGTAAAAAAAACACTGAGCAATTGTTATATAAAACTGTTAATTAATAGCTTGTTTTATGAAAAAAAAGAGCCCAAAACTGCTGTATTTGGATGTATTGAACACCATAAGTAATATACAAGTGAAATATATGGTTTGGTACATGACAAAATGTAAATGTCACAGATTTGCGCAAATGTGCCCCAAAGTAAATTTTGGAGACCTTGACTGAATTTTCTCTGTACTAAAACCCTCTCTAACTTTGTTCTGCTTCACTTTATCAAAGTCAAGGGTTATCTTACAGCTGCATCATTTAAAAGAAATAATCATCCTGAAAGTGCTTTTTTTCTAGGCGGACCTTTTCATTTTTTTCTGTGTCATCTTCATTTACTCTTAAGCAGTAACATATAAACTGATATTAACACATCTGAACAAAATCTCACATGTGTAGCCTTTTATTATAACCAAAATTATTCAAATAGCCCTAATGGTTGCTGAGATACAAGTTTAGTTTGGGTATGCAACCTGGACCTAAGCCAGCCTTGATGATGATGTCTCACAAAATGGTGGTAACTATGTAATGTTCTTATATATATCTGTAAATGTTAATTATATGAAGATGAGGTATACTAAGAAAAAAGGATACTCTTCTGAAAAGTAGATATGTTTGTTCGTATTGGTGATATCTCAAATGCTTTCAGTAGTTGTCGTACATTGGCAACATCTGCTCTTTACAGTATTTGCAAGAACAGCAACCTATCAGTCGCATCACGCTGAGGGTCACCTGTGTACTTTACAGAGGTGGAAATCCTGAAGTAGCAAAATAGTATTCTTGTGTACGTTACCGTTTTTGAGGATATACTAAATCAGTAATCCTTTGAAGAAGCGGATTTTTGATTATGTATTTTACCAGTAAGTATTGCATTGCATAGATTGAACCCTCCTTTCATTTATGAAGAAAAACGTTTTTTGTAGAGTGGGTCTGATGAGAGAACATAAGAGCAGCCTTTTCCCCTCTGTGCAGGAGTTGTTTCTCAAGTGGGTGTGTGTGCGTGTGTTTTCTTTTTTGTGGTTGTATAATATGTTTACCAAAATAAAAAATAAAATCACCAAAATGATGAATGATTTGTACATTTTGTAACAATGGGAGTTCAGCACCCGTACACCGATATTCTCGCCTCACTTGTTTCACCAAGACCCTATACCTCTTCCTTATCAATACAAGTGAAGCTGCATCGATGAGACTAACTTTACACCAAATGTTCTCTGCAGACTGAAATTTGTTTTAATGCAAATTAATGTCTTTTAAAACTGGGTCCTTCAGGTAAGAAGAAGCATTGATAGGAGCAGGGCATCTGCTGTGTCAGTGTCTGTATTGATCCAATGTCCATCACTTATTGTGGAGAGAGATCAAACCTCCCTCCCTCCCACAGTCCCACCCTCTCCCTCTGTGAACCTTTTTCAGCAGCACGCAGCCCAGCTGTGATGTCCAGTCAGTCAGAAAACTAAACACACTCCAGAAACACTGCACTCTTCAGTAAAGAGTTATGCAGAAATACTCACAATCAATTTACTATCACTGTTGCAAAGGTTTTTTAACAATATATGTTTATGGTATTAAAAAAACAAACATTTATGCACTTAAATACATTTACAAATATGGAGTATACTGTATGTGCAAAGGTTCAAACGGCTTCAATTAACTGACATTTAGCCATTTGTGTACGTTTCCACAAAACAAATGAATTAAAAAGGCATTCAAAAATAAATAAATAATTGTCATCAGCAAGATTTCTTCAAGTTTTCCTGAATACGAAACAGGAACAGAAATTTGTATTTGTTGACTTTAGTCAGAAAACAAATTACCTTCTAAAACTGTGCGACTTTTCATAGTTGGCATGAAGAAATGTGGACAAAGAGCTTAATATAAATGTAAATGTAACAGTTTCTGGTTACTTTTTTTTTTTATTCCCACATTTGTTCCAAGGATGGCCTTAATAAATATTAAAATTAATCAAAACAATCTAACCTCTTTTAACACAAGTTGTTAAAAATAATGTCTTGTGCCACAATACACTCTTACACACACTTTTTCGAAGTGTACTGTGATTACAGTTTTATGTAAAGTGCATATACTATATTATATAACCAAATGATAGTGCACAGCTTTTTTTGCAGATGGCTGGCACCTCTCTTACATAACGTGGGAAAGTGAGAGCATGGCCCCATTCATGGTCAGTGTGGCTCTCCCCAGGGTGTTTAATTTATAAAATATTCAGTTTCGCCACCTGCCACTATGGCCGAGTTTGTTGGTGAAGTGATGGTCAGCCTCATGTGAACTCGGGTCAAGCTCTGCGGCCGGGTCAATGGAGTAAGAGTAATTATCAGGTTATGAATGCTGGTAAGGCTGTGGGTAAAGGGTAGCCAGCTTTCCCGGAACCTGCTGCCATTGACTGAGGTCTGTGTCTTCCTGCCGGCCCTCATGCCCATCCCCACTGACCCCAGAAGTGTCCAAAAGGCCGGCCTGAATGGTGTGCGACCTTTCCACTGACCCTGTGGATGAGAGGGGGCTTTTAGTGCCACAACAGGGGGGTTGTGGAGAATATAGGAGCTGAGTCACATAAAAGGCTCCGACTAGAGATGTTGATGAGTCCACTCCACAGAGCCTGTCAAAAGCCAACACTACGTATGAGTCAACACTCCATACTGTAGGTCAACAAGCACACAGACCCATATTGGACTGCAGCGAAATTAGCTTGAGATAAACAGGCAGACTGTCCTCCCAGCTCCTCCATGCACTGAAATGTAGTTTAAAATAAATCCCAATATGCGAGACAACATTTGGACATAAAAAGCAGAATTGAAAGAGTCAATCCTTCCTGCTAATATGATGTGAAACAAACCAATTATGTTGGACAGATGTAAGTTTAAATGTTTAAAAGTTGGGTAATGCCATTGACAAAGAATACATTGTGTTTTACTTCCCCCAGCTGGAACAGTTCAGTACTACAAACACGTACTGTACATCTGTTCAAACCACAAGACTCTGGTTAAATCATGTGTGCCACCCTAAAGAGAAACAATACAGCTCATGACTGAATTTAAGAACTCACAGGATACTCTGAAATAATGGAAGCAAGACATCAGTATCAATTCTCAAAAATAAAATGTAAAATGCTATTCATTAAATCAAACCCTGAAACAGTTGACATTAACTATTGTTTTGTAATTGATAGTATATCTGGAGTGGAAACTTGGTCTGAATTCATGACCAGACCAGATGTGCCAACTGAACTGATCCGTATGATTAGAAAATTGTATTGTAGGCACTGTCCGTTATATAACCTGCCCAAACTTCATCCTTTAGAGTCTTCTTCTGCAAGTGTGATGAATGCATCACATCTGTGCTGTATGCTCTACCCTATAATTAATGGCTACAGCATCTAGTCGAGGTTAGCATTTACAGGTAGGGAATCCATTTTTGTGTTAAATATGTCACCTTGTTAAATTTCAACAAATATTCTGCATTATACACTACTTTTCCTCATGTTCTTCTAAATCCCATGTCCAAGGCAATCTGCAACTATTCTACATTTATCTTCTTAAAAGGAATAATTGCTTTCAAGCCACATTCAGATTTTGCAACCACTGTTGCCTCACTTATATGCTAATACTCGCTGAGGGTAAATGTTTACGCTTTGTTTTTTGAGAATTGGTGAGACAAACTCCACAATGAATGTTTTTGATTCAGCAAAGATGTGTCCTCAAAACTCTTCATACAACCATCAACAACTCACACTGAGTGCATCATGTCATAAGCCTGCTGTTGTGCAGTGTTGAAACACAAAACTAAAAACTAGATCAGCAACATATTTTAGGCTGTTTGTTCACGGCTCTATATCTGTTCTTTAGTGTCATTTACACCAGGTTGTTGATGTTCATTCACCTCCTGTCATATAGACTTGAGATAAACATGTATATGTAAGACATCCAACTTTAATACTACAAAGTTGGACTACTATTGTCCCTCCACTGGTTTTCCCACATAACACTCCTACTTCACAGCGGCGTCATCGCCTCTCTTTGCAGGTTACCAGCAGAGTGTTTCTTTTTACATATGACTTCACACTGAGAATTAGAGAATCACATGCTTTGAACCTCGACATAGTCTCGCTCTTATTATTACACACACACACACAACAGAAAGATTGTGAGACAACTCTAAGGTGAATTCTTCATTCAAGTTCTTGTACTGGTGTTAAATGCTCTGCAAATCATGTTTTCCATGTGGTAGTTGTGTAGAAATACAGACAACTGGTTAACACTACAACCATCATATTTAACATTTGTAAGGGGTATATTAACTTTGTGTTTAACAATGTACATTTTTAGTCAGCCATTATAACTCAAATTAAGACATAGTTACATTACTGGTTATTAGGGTTGGTGTGTTTAGTGGGAAAGTTAGACATGAAGACACTGGATAACTGTTTTCATATTTCTTTATTTTTCAAATATATTTGTATTGAATTTGGTGTGCTATGTCATCAAATGAGGATTCAAGAGCTACAGTTCATTCAACCCTATTAACTGTGTATATGTATGTTGTAATGCACTTATAGGTGTTTTAATTAATTTCTATAATAATACAAATCTGATATATCAGAACTTAAGTGTTGATCTATTCAATATTCTTCAGTAGACAATGGCTATATAACAGTACTTCCATTTAGAGATTAAAACATGAACAATCAAATTCTACAATACATTACAAACGAAGGCCTCTGTATTTAACTTTAAATATAAGTGAAAGAAGAGAATGTGCTTATTTTCAGCAATGTTCACATGTAAACATTTAAAGACGTGCACTCGAAGCATTGGATAATTTTCTTAAAGAGCAATTCAAGCAGTCTGCAGGTGACAGATTGGCAAAGATTCAGACAGTTTAGAAGTAAGACTCATCGATATCAACAAAGTGCTTGACTGTATAAAAGCATAAAGTATAAAATTGTGTTGTCAGAGACAAGAACCAGCCCACGATATATTCTTTTATCAATGACCTGTAAACATGGCAGGCAGTGTAAACACGTTTTGCCATTCAGAAAATGTTAAAACTACTGCTGAAGAACAGTTACTTTCCTACAAAAGGTATTAACAAGTAATTACCCATTTTGAAAACAGACAATAATCTGTGCATATTTTGACAACCAACAATTTTTTAAGTTGTACTCTTAAAAATAGAGCACCGTGCTGAGCACGAGGATGAGTAGAGGAAAACAAAACAATACCACTCATTGACAAAAGGCAACGAAACAGAATTTCTAACATACTGTTTACAAAGTGTTTGATAAGGTAAATCTGTCGGATATTATGCGTAAATACATTTGTTTAATTATCTGATAAAATATGTATTAATGCAGAGGTGCACCAATAACCACTATTTGCCAATTTCACAATTTCGAGTGAATCGTTTTAACAATAAATGCTTTTGGATATGGTAAAGTTAATTCTGTATGTACAGTTTATTTATGTAATAACAGAAGGAAATAAATTTGATGATATTCAATTATCTCATGTCAATATGTACAAATTATGCCTAGTAATTTAGCACAATCTAACACTGCATGTAGTCAGTACAAATGACAGTATAATAAATTTAGCCTTTCACTGGTCCTGGTATTGGTGCATCGCTACTATAACAATTCAATAATACACGCTCCTTAAGTGTAGTTGCTCAAACTTGTGTTTAACGTGCACATTTTCTGCTGTCAACGCTTTTGAGGTGCATATGTTTGGGATTAGTGTGATGGAATGAAAAATGTATAATTATGTATAGAATTAAATGATTGGAAAACATGTTTAATTTAGGTTAAATTGCCAATTGATTATTCAGGTTTTGCCATTAATTTTTCTTTTTTACACAATGTTGCCTCCAACAGCAAGTTAAGGGATTTAGTTTGGGAGCAACACAACCTACATTATTTTCTCACCAAATACAACGTAAAGACAAAATGTCACAAATACCTGATCAGAGCATAAAGTGTTCTGAGGCAATTCAGCCGAAATTAAACTTTTTCTTTAGGTTAGATCTTTTTGTTATACAGTATTGAGATTTGCATTTTTGCTTTGTAAACTTTAAAACATGTCGAGTCATTAAATAACTCCGTCCCTCCAGATGTATTGTCCTTTCTTCACATGTGGCTCAACAGAGGACCAACGTGAAGGTTGTGTGACTGTCCTTCATCTGTCACACAGCTTGCAGGTTAAGACATCAATCTCTTGCACAGCTTGTTTTTCTCATCATTACATGTCTTCACCGCATCATGCAGTAATGTCAGCAGAAGCTCTAATCCACCCCATCAAAGCCTTGTGCGTTCTCAATGGCGATGTGAAGTTTCTCCCTCAGCTCCTCAAAGGACTCATAAGGAGGCAGGTCCAGTCGATTGAAGCTTTACAAGGTGAAAGTAAAGACAATGAGGAAAACAAGGGAAAAATCATATCCAAGCAAAAGTCATAAAACATAAACATTTGCAGGAATCAACTGCAGCTTATATGTGTTCATTCATAATTCTTAAAGGTGACAGTCCAGTAAGTTAGTACTGCACCTCCATCAAAATGAGGGACTTTCCAGAGGTAGATTAACTAAGGAATGGTCAAAAATCTCCAAATGCAACTCAATTGCTACCATTGCATTCTCTATATGACTTACTAGAAAATGTACTTTGACATTCAAAATCAGTTGAGTTCTCCCTTAATAGTGAGGCGTCTTTCTGATCCTAATGAATGGATGTATTTCTCAAAGAGCAGAGTGAGAGCTATGACTGTATCCAACCACTAGAGGGCTTCAACCCACTATATACTCTAATAATGATTATCTTGTAGGTCCTTTTTGTAAAAATCATTATCATTCATTATCATGGCCACACAAAACCTCAGTGTAAGCTAAGATAAAGAAAGGGCTGATAAGTAATGATGCCATGAGGGCAGCTCCCTCTTAGCCAATTAGTCAACTAATTGGCTGATTTTAGTCTTTGATATTCTTTAGTCGATTAGACATTTGAATGCTTTTTCATGCTGAATTAATTATTTCCTAGGTATGAGCAACGTATGAGCACAACTCTGGTTAACACAAAATTCACAAAAACTTTGGTCCGGCAAAATCGTATGAGTGGTAGTTGACTCAGAACGTCTCTAGAACAACCCTAGAAATCGTTTTATGGCAGGACATCCTTGTGGCGCGTCAAAGCCCCAATATATATATATATATATTTTTTAATCTTGCATGCCCATATTATTATCATCAAGATGCTTTGTGGGCTCTGAACATCCAACACATTACAGTCAAATGATAAGATCTGTGAATGTCTCACTACAAACCTCACTGCTCAACATGACCAACAACTCAGTAGCAAGGAGAGCACAAAGTTATGGAAGCAATTCGTTTTTTTGGCAAAAATCAGCTTCAGCCTTTTTAAATGAGGAAAATATTAACGAAATAATGTGAGTGAAGTGCTCACCATGTGTGGGCTCGAGGGAGTTTTTCACGTGTTCCCCACTGCTCGATGGTGAACAGCTGTGGTCCGTTAGACCCTGGAAAACAAACCCATCAAACATTAGACAAACACATACAACCTGATTTTAACTGGAATTAACTTACAATAAAACAAAAAAGTCCCAGCCACCTGTGAATTTGCACAGTATAGAGGTAAAACATGTGATGAGTCATCATGTCATATCATAATACACTACAAGAGTGAATTATCTAGCCTAAGCAAGAAACAAGTTTCTCATAAAAATGCAGTAAAAAAAAGTGTTATCGCACCGTAGAGTTCAGCAAAGCCATTCATCGGGACCCTTGAAGTTCCTGTCACAAACTGCAAGAGCCTGATTCGCTTTTCTGCATCCATCAGCAGCACCGTCTAAACAAAACAAACAGATATACAAATAAATAACAAATACAAAGCTCTTCTTGAAAGGACAATAAACTCTGAAAGGTCCACAGCTCAGCTTGATGGCTCCAGGCATGGAAAGTTGTCTTACTTTCCAAAACCACTGGATAACAACGTGGTTGGAGCAGTAGCTGTTCTTGTACTTGGTGTTCTCTCTCCAGTCATTCACATCCACATCTCCAAGACCACACATGAGCAGCTGAGGAGGAGAAGACGGCAGGGGGACACATTGTTATTAATCTGTCTGGAATAAATCTACAATTAACCTGAATGGTCATTTCAGCACATCAGACAGACTGAAAACTTACCTCGAGCTCATTCTCATCAAAAATCTTGATCACATCTTGTGGTATCAACTCAAAGAATCCCTAAAACACAAACATATGACTATTCTACTTTATATTGTTTAATAGTGTCTCTACCATGTTACAAAAAGAATGTATCAAATAGCTTGTAACCTCTTTGAAGGCAGTCATCTGCTTCTGTATCCTGTTCACAAACCTCCACTGCATCACCAGACTGTCAAACACAACACAGCCGATTAGCATCAAATCATCATTTCAACACTTTGAAGATTATGAGAAGTGTTTTTTTTTCTCTTTCTTACTGGATGTATTCCTTCTTGGTGTCGTTAGTGATGACAATCTCTGAGCCGCCCGGCTTCAGTTCATGCTGGTGAGTCTGAACAAGAAGAATTACATTTATAATGCAAGTTACATAGTTAACCACTTATGACGAATTAAAAGTTGTTGAGGCAAAGACGACATGTTTGAACACACCTGTCCAAACAGCTCTTCATCAATGGTAAAACTCAAATCCAAGTCTGTGGGGTCGTTCTCCAAAATCCACTTCAAGGAGTTGAAATATTCATTGTCCTGAAAAGACAACACACAACATAAATATCTTCAAGATTACCTGATCCACCTAATTATTTGCAGTGGAAACATGCGACACTCACAACAGACTCCATGTCCTGGAGAGTGATCGGCTTCTGCAGCATCATCTTGTAAAAAGGCCGTATGAAGAAAGCTATAAAAAGGACACAAATAAAAATGTCAGGATCTATAAAATCACCATCTGCTCTAATCCCTTTGATCTCCCCTCTGCCCTACGACAACATGAATACAGGTGGCACTCACCATCCAGCAGTTTGCCATGATACACGGCCATGCCTGCCACGCGACCGATGAACTTGAAGTAGGACAGGTGGTCCTCATTACATAAACCGGAGTTTGGGTTAATCTGCAGTGTGTAGTTGTCTCTGGAAGACAAATCACAAAGTATGAACAGGAACACATATTTTCCTAAATCTGCTGTCCTGGTTTTGGCAAATAATTACAGCTTGTTTGTGTGTATTCTTAAATTGCTGCCATTATAAGAAACAGAATCCTGTAATTGTATGGGGATCTTGACTTGACGCTTGTATTTTCATTGATGCTCATCACAAGTTATGTAAATACTGCTTATTTTCCATCTCACAATTACAGTTTTCCCACCACATATTGTAGGACAGTAAAGGAAGATGAGCAATTTGAATCGTATTTTGGCCTGTGCCACTGTGTAAACATAAATATCATACACAGAGTATGTGTGCGCACAATACAAACAGTGATAAATTATTTGTATACTAAGATGATATTTTCTCATATTTCCCTGGCCTTTCCAGACTTAGAGGCAGAACAATGGCAAGAGCCCTGAATGTCCTTTATTTACTGTTTCTTCATATAAATCAGAGCACCACCACATCTAAACCTCTAAATTTAAATGGCTGTGCAGCAATACAAGACGGCCTTGTCTAAACACAACTTAATGATGTATAAGACCATTAGAGGAAACATAAACATAGGCAGTGTGTGGACTCACGTGGCAGAATACTCAAAGAGTCCGTAGTACGGGTTGAACATCTCCTTGGACATGAGGAAGAACCACTCCCTGGCTATACCACCATAGTCCAGTCCTTTTTCTCCTTCAAACTCCACCCACAGTCTTGCCTTCAGCAGGTCTGCCTTTTTCACTGACAGGATGCGTCGGTATGAGTCCTCCAGCACGGCATTTCGCCTCAGCTTCATCTCAAAGCGGTTTGGGATGTCAGCCTACGCAGAAATGTATTGCGTTCATTAAGAAGAGAGTTTATGATCATCTACAGGTTGAATAAATACAGCATATGTGAAAGTGACAAACTGATATCAGAGGTTAAAGCAACACCAGTCCTTATTAGATTAAGTAGAAGTAGTTGTAAAGAAGCAACAGTTATAGTTGTTCTTTCAGGACACTCACCGGTTTCTTCAGCTTCTTCCGGAAGTAGTCATACTTCTGTTTATAATCTCTGGAATAAGGCACTGCCTAGAACCAACAAAGGACAGCCTTTAGTGACAAATTCACCGTAACCTTGTGACTTACACTTTTGTCAAAGACACATATTTACAGGAAACCAGCAAACATGGTATTGTGTGCTAATATCATATTACTGAAAGATAATCTGTCAAATATAATCTATACTCACTGGTCCGGTTATAGCTGAGTTCTGCAGTCTGGGATCATCCCATTGTGTGTTCTTGGTGTCTGTGAAATATAATCAGAGGCCATTCATTCACATGGAAATCTACACAGAGTTTAGTCCAAGATGTAATTAGTATCAAACGTCATACGCACTGTGATCTATGTAGAATATCCTCCCATCAGTGTGGATCCTCTCTTCCCAGCCAGGCTAGAAAGGAAGAACATTTTACATTTTAAATATGTTGCCTTTTAGATTATTAAATAAAATAGACCGTACTTTCTGCTCTGATTATATATTACAACACAGAGCAATTATTAACTCATATAAGATGTTTGCCTGAGATCTAAAGCCTAAAGTTGATAAATGTCTTTCAATTGATTTGTTACTGATATTCTGTAACTGTTGAATTTACCGGCAGAGGGCCGAGATCAGATGGGTCGAGTGAGGGTCTCTTCCTCATGTGCACAGGAATTTTGGGATGCCTGGGATCTTCCTGTTCAGAGGAAAACAAATAGGGTGTGTTTCAGTCAAATAGGAAATACTTACACAAGAAACAGCATTGGGTATACTGCAGACTAAAACCCATTAAAAAAAAAGCTAACTTTGTCTGGTCACTAATTAAGATTGAAGGTAAAAGCAAATCTAAAGTCTGCTGCTTTCTCACCCAGGTAGTAGTCTTAGTCATGTGGTTAATGAAAAAGGGTCTTCCACTGGGAGCACTGCGAACCTCCCAACCACCCGGCAGGGAGCCAGAATCATGTGTGGCCTCTGGGCTTGGGATGTGCTGAGAGGGAGAGTCCTCGGGGGACATGGGTGGTAAGGGTGGAGTCTGGCTCTGGGTTACACCTGCACCACTCTGTGCTGCTGCTGCTACTGCTGCTACTGCCGCTGCTGCTGCTGCTGCTGCTGCTGGTGGTGGTGGTGGTGCTGCTGGTGTCTCTGTGGTTTTCTGTCCAACAATAAAGATAATATTGAGAGGTATGGAGAAATGGTGGTTGAACAATTGCCAGTTGAGTGTCAGTTTACATACCTTTGCCCTCTATCAGTATCAATAGGAATACAATAAAACACGTTGTACCTGAATGAGGGGTCGTGTCCATGAAGTGGTTCGACTGTTGTGGTTGACAAAGTAGCGTCTTCCTTTACTGTCTCGCTTCTCCTCCCATCCTGGAGGCAGCACAGCTGAGGTTGGAATATGCTATTAAATGACATAAAAAGTGATCAATACTAAAAACCCTCAAGCTCATTGAGAAACCAAATACTGACAATGAGACGCATCACTAAAACTATTTCCTAACTTCCATACCACAGGAACTGGTATATTAAAGAAAACAGCTGTGAATCTTGAACAGTGCCATCTGTCTACACAAACAGCAACATTCTGATGCAAGACAGGTTTAGTAAAAAGTAGGAAGGAATGATTTCATAAGGGAGTGAAATACCCACCACAGGATTAACAGGATGTTCTTCTACCGTTGAAGTCGGGGCACTTCCTCTGCGACTGGAATGACTCGAATTACTAGCATGATTCTGCAGCACAGAGGAAGCATGTCAAAGACAACAATGATCACTTGGCCATTAATGTGTTATACACTTTGCACTGTTCTCCCTCTCTCACTAAAAGTGTGTGGTTCCTATCAGTCTCTGAGCCTCTACTCCTCTGACTTTCCAGTAAGCAGAACCGTATGGCGGACAGAAAATGACTCACCATCTGGGAGGCGCGCAGCTCGCCAGCTGTGGCCCCAGAAAAGTGAGTGTTTCTCAGCTCGTCGTGGAACGGCTCGAACTCTGCAGGCCCATGTGGTGGAGGTGATGCAAGTGGGTTATTGTTGTGGAACAAGGTGGACTCGTCCTCCGTAATGATCTCCCAGCTCTAAACGATGAGACAGATGAGATTCATCAAGAAGACTCGATGGGGGGTTGATCCAAGGTTAGATCTGACAACAACAACTCTGCCAAATTACTCAGTTTACTGGACAATTTAACTTTTAGGTTTACGAAACAACAGACCAACCTAAAAGTTTAATTGTTTAGAAAGTGTATGTCTTCAAGTGTTGAAGCCAAAGCCCTCAGACGAGAAGCCAGAACTACACTGCTATGACCACCAGTGCAACACCTGGCTTCAACATGGCATCTGCATAGCTATCAGAACAGACCTTTCCCGTCCTTCCCTTGTCGATTCACCGAAAAGGATTTTTTAAAAACAGTGCTAAAGTTACCTCAGGAGACTCTCGTGTGGGGTTCTCATCTGGGTCTGAGATCTGTCTGCGTGTATTCAAAGCTTGCTCCGCATCCATATTATTGTTCTGTCTTCTTCGCATGTTCACATCACCTTCCCTGTTTAGGATGCACGCATGCACGCACACGCACACACACGCACACACACACACACACACACACACACACACACACACACACACTCAGTACTGCACCAACAAAAGAAAATTATGTAACTTTGCTGTGGAGAGGGGAGCAGTCTTACTGGGTTGTGGGTCGTGTCCACTGTGTGGTTCTGCTCTCATGATTGACAAAGAAGGTTCTTCCCAGGTTGTCCTGCCGCTCCTCCCAGCCAGGGGGCAAAGCAGGCAGCAGCTGGCTTTGTCTGGGACCTGACATGTCCTGAGACTCCAGGAACTCCCATCCAGGCTGCTCAACATGAACAGAAAGTGTTAAAGGGCAGCACAAGCAGGGTGGCAAGCACGCACCAAAAAACGACTTGCAAACTACAAGAAAATGCACTGGCTAGGATGAAGACTGAGGCCTTGAGTTAGATTAAGTAAAAAAAAAAAAATCTGCATATTTTACAAAGGCCCTCATGGATTTTAAGTTAAGACCATACTTACATTACATATAGCAGTAATATGAGTTTTAAGAGTTTTTCCCTGACCTTTGATTGTATAAACTGTGGTCTATGGTGAAATCAAACGACCATGCCTAAGCTTTATTATATTCAATATGACGCTTGTCATTCAAATAATCAGAGGTTGCAGTTTAAAGACATACAAGTTTTTCGACACAGTATTTAGCTTTATAAGTTTAATGGAGACTTGTGGCGTTATTAAATGTCCAGACACAATGATTTCAATGCGCAATGATGCTCAATAATACACAATAATTTCAGCTGCAGTGACTGATTCCATGGAGAGAAAAGGTAAACAACAACCAGAATTGAGGCCGCCTTCAACTTGTTTTTAGGTAAGAACCTGGTTTATTTTTGGCTCATAGAAATTCAGAGTGACTGAACTAAAACTCTCAATCTATTCTAAAATGTTAACTTGAGGCTGCAGGTGATGTATTATGAACAGGGAAGAAGAATCACTGCATAGGCAAACCAAACACAAGAGGATCTGTGGGATCATGGGAGATATCTTTTTACTCAATAATCACGAGCAAAACTTACGTCTATGTCCTCAGTCTGTTCTGCCGTTTCCTCTTCTGAGCCGGGGTTTTTTGGCAGGTAAGTCATTTTGAGACGCAGGTGACCTTTGACTCTGGACTTGTGGCTGCGTAACAAACAGATTAATACAAAAATGTAAACAATGAAGAAATAAATATTGTCATGACAAAACATTTTTTTAAATGAAGTATAAACTGTGGCCTATCATTTCTCCTTCAAATTAACATATGTGAAATGGAATGTAAAACAGGAGAAGACAAAGGATTAAAAAGCCATGAAATCATGCCAACCTTCGTGGGTGAAGCAGAAAATCCTTGAATGTGTATGGCCTTTCTGTATTAGGATTTTCTGTCTGAGAAAAAAAATAAAAAATAAAAATAAATCTTTAATTCTCAAAACATTTTGACAGTGAATAAATCTACTGCATGGCAGTGTATCAGAACACAGTACTGTATATTTAAAAATACTGATGATGGTGGACGTGGACCACGAGGGCTTATTTGCGGGTGTTGTATTTATAATGAAACAAAAGCAGGAACATAACATAAACATGACGGACTGTGTTTCCAAAACGATAGACAACGATGTGGAACAGACACTAGAATAAGGGTGTGCGTGTATATATTCCCATGGTGACATGGGTGGGATTGAGGTCCAGAGCTACAGTAAAATACTAAATACATTCTAACTTTCTTGACGAGGATTTCCTGCAACCAAAGACTTACCGGTATCTGATTTAAGGGGACGTCCACCTGTCCCAGAAAGTCATCACGTGTCTGACAGAGGGGGAAGAGAGAGAGAGAGAGAGAGAGAGAGAGAGAGAGAGAGAGAGAGAGAGAGAGAGGATCATGACAATATTATCTCCTTCAAAGGCACAGAGGACTGGCCTAGACATGCTCTGTTAATTAGCCGACTTTAGAGTAATAGACACAGAAAGGAAGATGCTGTTTATCTGATAGTGATTTCTTTTGTGGTATTTTATCTGCATTAGATTTTTTCTTTGTCTGCTACATCTATTACGAGCCAAATCCTCTCACAAACTATCTTTAAGAGTTAGATTAAACATACCACTGCACCCTCTTCATACTTAAAACAATGTGATTCAGTTGACTTTTTTTCTATATATATTAATTATGTAGCCTAGATAGGAATGTGTTTATCATCCCACAATGAATGGCTAACTGTCATTTCCAGATAGACTGGGACCAAAATAATGTAGCATTTGTTAGATACACTTTTCTTTTCTCTGAACACTTCACACATTCACTGCATGCCTTTATTGCAGCCCTTACAATCTCAAAGGCAAACACACGCTGCACTGAGGGAGCCAGCTTTGTGACCAAATTAACACCCGTGTCAGGTCAAACTGTCTAACAGCAGTATAGAGTGTTTACGTGAACAAATATAGATGGAGGCCTCCTTCGTCCTGCCCTTCCATGTCTAATAGTGGAGCCAAGAGAAGCAGTTATGTTGAGGTTAAAAGATACAGTACATGCTACATGCAACTAGTTTGGTGAGCACAGTTTTCACTGATGGCCTTGGAATGATTTGTCTGACCCATTCTGGGTTTTATGTGAACTTTAACTACATCCTAAGTAATAAAAGATAATTATTGGATATTTCATAAATGAACACCTAAACAGACACACCTCTTACTACAAATTGCTTGCAATTTTGTTGTTTGAGGTATTCAATCTTACTCAATGGCAGCACTTACTGTAAGTCACTCTGGACAAAGATAGACAGCTAAAATGGAAATCACAAGTGTACAGAAGTAGGGTTACAGTTAACACTTTTTTTCATTATTGATTAATATGCAGACTGTTTTCTCAACACAATTAATCAGTTGATGTCAGAAAAGAGTTAAAAGTGACAAAATGCAATTTCCCAAAGCTCTAGTTGACCTAATTCATTGCTTATTTTGTCTCAACAACGATCTAAAAAGGCAACACATATTCAGTTTACTATCAAGAAAAGCAGCAAATCTTCTCAACTGAGAAACAAAAAATAAATCTCTGGTCAAGCTGTTGTTGTCATTACTATTCTGCAACCTGTAGTTGCTTTCCATTTCCAGTGGGGAACTGTTTTTATGGTGCATTTTGAGAAGAGCTTTGCACAGTGTTTCCCTGGCAGTGAGGTCTTCTAAAATACTGATGTTTATGAAAGAGGGACCAGTGGCGTTAATGTTGGTTTTATATATATATATATATATATATATATATATATATATATATATATATATATATATATATATATATATATATATATATATATATATATATATATATATATATATATTTACACTCCACGGTCCACAGGACATTAAAAAAAGCTCAATTTGTGTTTATTTTGGTATTGCTTACAAACAGTCAGTATACTAAAGATTTACATGAATGTATGCGTGTCTACATAATAATAATAGTAGTTCATTTAAAGCAATTGCGATGCACTCTGTACCTCCTCCTTAACTGTAAAGAAATGAAAACGCCTTGTGTCGACTGACTGAGGCATTGGACTTCACATTAAGTTGAAGGACGTTTCTAAACTTCAGTGTCTTTTCTCACATTATTACCGTTATAATCCCAAATGATGGCAATGTTTCTCATAATTTATTTAAGTCAACAAATCAAGTACAACATTTTAGTATCACATTCACATCAGCTGTGAGCACTGATCCGATCTATCTTCATCTAAACTCCACTTTCACTTTGATAATACATTTTAATAGTCACTCATTACTTCTGTACCTCTTAGAAATGTTAACAACAATATGTATTAATACAATCTGCCCTTCATAGCTTTTAACAGTCTGCTCAGATGATAAGAAACTTAACAATAAAACAACTGATTCCTCTGTCAAATTAAAACTAAGTATGCCATAAACAGCAATGCATAAACAATTCAGGCTAATAGCGATGGCGGTCCCTGCTGGTTTCACAAGTCAAGTAGGTCATTTCCGTAACAAACAGAGTTTTCCATCAAGCAAAACCGTCTCTTTCTTTGGAAAGTTAGTGGATGCAGAGGGGATTAAGCCCAAGCTTAACAAAGAGGAAGTGTTTGCTTTAGTCACATGACAAGACTGCTCAAGATAAAAAAGATAGCCATAGATAAATGTTCATAAAGAGCATCCCTGAAGGTTCATTTGACACTAATTTAAACTCAGTTCAGCATGTGGCATTAAGCAGTGCTGACCATGTACTGTGGGAGGTTGCGGCAAACAGCTACACACATGTTTGGGCATCTGTGGAGCAAGCTCAGTGATATCCATCTCAGCCGGGCTACAACAAACTGCTTTTAACAGGTGGACAGCAGCATGTGAAACCTAAACTTCTGAAGAGCTACCCAGCTAATGTTATTGGAGCAGTGTCTGATGGTAAGCCATCCTGGTCAGGAACGTATCTTCATATCTGAGAAACAGTTCTATAAAATAGGTTTGAAACAAGATATATTTTGGCAAAACCACTCATGAGTCTGCCAGAGCTGCAGAGACTATGCTTGATTATCTCAACAAAGTGAAGTCAACGCTGTGAAATGAGGAAGCCCATGTTTTCCACACCTGAAAGCATTTGCTGTCACAGCAGGAGGCAGGAACACCAAGTCTGGTGGCCTGCACTGCTCGTGTGTTATGTTGATCGAGAGTGTATAACCAAAACCTATTATTTTAACACTTAAAGGAAGAAAGGGGTCATATACTTCTTGTCTGCTGCTATATTCCGTTTTTTAAAGTTAAAGTTCAAGAGTTAAGCTTGTTATTGCTGGGATCTTTTCAATACGAGTGACTTTTCTAAACCACATGTTATCACTTGTAAAGGAATCTGAAAGAGTTCCAGCTTGAACTGGGAAATGCAACCTATCACAACCACCGCAAACACCGTGGCAGCTGCACACAACTAGCTGAGACAAGCAAATCTGGACGGTCCATAATGACATGTAGCTCATCTTTGACTTGATACGTCAGAAAATGTAATTTAATTAAATTTAATATAATTAAATTTCATTTGTGTCATTTAACCTACATTTTGGTTCTTTGTTATGAGTCACGTTTTTCCTCTTCCTTGTTTAATGTGGTCACCCCTGGTTGTTCATTAACTCGTGAGATGAGGTGTACGGGGTTATGAGGGCACTTCAGATAAGAAAAGAAGACCTGAAGTTTCCATAAAAAATTCCATTGTGGGATGTAAAAATTATATATATATATATACATATATATATATATACGTATATATACGTATATATATATACGTATATATATATATATGTATATATATATATATATATATATATATATATACATATATATATATATATATATACGTATATATATATATATATACGTATATATATATATATATATATATACGTATATATATATATACGTATATATATATATATACATATATATATATATATACGTATATACATATATATATATATATACGTATATATATATATATATATATATACGTATATATATATATATATATATATATATATACGTATATATATATATACGTATATATATATATACGTATATATATATATATATATATATATATACATATATATATATATATATATATACATATACATATATATATATATATACATATACATATATATATATATATATATATATATATATATATATATGTATATATATATATACATATACATATATATATATATATATATATATATATATATATATATATATACATATACATATACATATATATATTAAACATTGTTGTTGGACTGGTTGTAGGCATGAGGTGATAATTTGAACTGCTGCAGTAAAAAAAGAAAGGCACTCGTACAAAGTTCATTTTGCTACATTTAGTCAGGAAAATCACAACCATTACAAATTTCGGGAACATATATTTTACGTATATGTTATATTTTTACGTATGCTTCCCTGATATTTGAATTATAATATACTTATTGAGTCTGAATCACATTGTTGTTGCTTAGTTGTGAGCAGACAGTCAGAATGTTATGTGTAGTATTTGATGCAGACTTTTAACAGGGAGATGAGTGAGGTCACGTGTGATGTGCCACGTGACTAAATATCCACGAAGGACTTTGAACATCAATGTTGAAATGAAAATAATACACTTGATGCTGGTATTTCACAGGCATTTTAAAGTGAGAAAATATAATCTAAATGTACAAAAGCAAATGTAGGTCTTTAAAATTAAATGGACTGGCTAATTAGGTAAGGAGTACACCTTCTTACTTGACAACCTGCTAAATGCAGGAGGGGGGCTGACACCTGACACATCACAAACACTGCCTGGCGAAGGGAACGCGCCAACCTTTTACTGGGAAAGGCTCACGCTCCACACACACACACACACACACACACACAGACACACACACACAGACACACACACACACACACACACACACACACACAGCTGGCATGACTGTGCGCTGCTCTAGTATCATGCTGTTAAATTTGAATCCACGGGACTGGGCAGTGCTACAGACCACCAGACTATCTGGAGTCAAGGGGAATATTTCAGAAGCACTTTATTTATACCAGCAAGGGGCACTGCTTTTCCCACCACTAAAATTAGACGGGGTAAATACTTAAAGTCGATTACTCATAGCGCTAACAGAATAGTAAAACTGGAGAGCTATTCTAAGTTAAATGTCTTCATACACACCCACAAACGGACAGACTCATAAGACTCTTTTTTTTTGTAAACCAATATGAAAATGGATTTCCTGTAATGTAACTGAATACCTCTGAATGTTTGTCTACATTGGGCTTTTAATTGCATGTCTTAGCTGGAGTGATCTTCTCAGTTACTGAATGTTGCTCTAGCTTGTGGTGAGCCTAATGGCTGACTCTGAGTAAACAGAGTTTTAAGGATTTTAATGGCGATAGCATTGAAGGAGAGGACCACTATCTCAGCATTTGAATCCTGAACATTATTTAGCTTAGTAAAAAAAAAGTAATCTTTTAAAGGTTTAACTTCCCTTCAGCAACCATAAGCTAAATGGTTTAGCACAAAACTAACTATTTTATTTGTTCCGTGATGTATTCATGACAGTTTAATTTTACTCTGTACGTGAAAGAAGAAGTCCAAGTGAGGTCACCTGAGCTGTCAAACCAAAGCAGTATGGAATCTACTTGAACCAGTTAAACAACATTTAAGGTGACTCCACAGTGCTACACCATAGAGACTTTTCTGTGTCATGTAAATACTTAAGAGAGCTCTTTGCCTCTCAAATCATTGTTAAAAAGGGACAGATTAAAATCAAAAATATATATTTTCCCTCTTACCTGTAGTCCTATTTATCAATCTGGATTGTTTGACGTTTGCTGAGAAAATGTCTGCGTTTTCTTCAATATAATGGGAATATATTTTTGGCACCACAAGACGAGTGCCATATAGTTCCATAATATTCGAGAGAAGGCAGACATCTCTACGGTCGAGACAGGTAACGAGCATCAGCTAGTTCCAATGAAGAAACTTACACTCACCTTGCTGTTTTGAACCAGACTCTTTTGCATGTTAATCCCTTCGTAGCTTGTGTTTACATCAGTAAAAGAGCTAGGCAATTTAGCTGGGCAGCAAGGAGACAAATGAATGTGCACATGTGGAGAGTGAGGACTACTGAGTTTTGGATTTGAAACGTGACATGAAATTCCAGTGTTAGCGTAGGGCACCTCCAGGGAAAAGCTCCTTTGTATGGCTCGATGACAATGGTTTTCCTCAGGCATTTCCTGTCCTTTTCCTGATGAACAGACCTTTTTCTCTGTTGGTTTAGTTGAGGAGAACAAACAAGCAGAAGTACTACGGTACAGTTTTCTTCGAGGGTTGTGTTCCCCATTGGGGTGTGTGGCTGGGTTAGGAGCCTCAGGATTATCCACATTAACTGTAGCCGTGGTTGCAGCTCCCTTGCCGGACATTATTGGTCTCTGGTGGGCAAAGTGCAGCAGCACACTGCTGGAGTGACGATTCGATCTGTCTAAAGTTGACGACAGTTCCCTTATTTTACTCCTGTCCTCCATTTTGCCTTTTGGTTCTTCCTGTAAAGGAATATTAAATTGCACCATGTGTTTGGTGTCCCTTAACTCGGCTGTACAGCTTCTTTTAGGGAGACGATGGCCGCTTACTGCTGTGGTAATGGACTCTTTGCAATTCACTTCCTCATCATCTTGTGAGAATTCACTGGCAGATGTCTGTAGAGATGACTGATGAGATCCTCTTGCTGGTGGGAGAGCAGATAGAGCTATTGGACTGACTGGAGAAGCAGGTGGGGTGTTGCAGGGGCTCTTTGGAAATATAACCAAGGAGGAGCACCGTCTCAAAGGGACCTTTGACTTGCAGCGGAGTAGACTCCTCTCCTGGGTGGTCCTGTGCTTTTCTGAAGCCTCTGGCTCAAAGATGCTGTTGCTGCTACAGTACCCGGCATCGCTGGCCATGCTGCCGCTGCATGAGCCTCCGTCAGAGCCACTGCCTGCTCCTCCTTCACTGGCCCCTGGGTCTCCATCCTCTATACTGCCATCTAGCTCTCCAATAAGCTTTCCACAGGGCTGCAGCGATATCTGTAGAATGCTCTTCTTATTAAATCCTCCAGTGTTAACCCTGGGTATGAATACTAAAGAGTACCGCTGTAAATTAGCATAGTCTGGTGGCAGTGGCGTCACCTTCAAGTGGACAGATCTGTGCGCCAGACTCTCTGTAGGGCTACGAGCTGACACACTGAATCCACTCTCCTCTCCATGGCTGCTGAGGCTTTCCGACAGAGGGTCTGTGTTGCTTCTTCTTGACGCGAATTGTAAGCGCAGCCGACGTGCCATTCGGTTAACTCTCTAATCCCTGCAGCGCTGGAGAGAGCTGCATGATCAAACTTGCTGGAAGGAAAAAAGGAAAGCAAAGCAACTGCTCCAAGCTCTGCTCTGTGATCACAATCATTAGCGGCTGTACATTGCCAAAATAGCTCTGGTGACAACCTACATTCCCCTCCAGGCTGATCTCAGCTTTTAGTCAGAGGGGGGTCAGTGGTTCCATTTGGAGACATGACCCAAACATACGACCTTTGAAACAAGAGCAATCCCAGACGTTAGACACTTTAAGGAGCTTAAAGCCTATGCAGAAAAAACTAAAAATTACAATAGAACTTAAAAGAAAGAGCCTCCACTGCTGACCTGCTTTATAACCTTAGTTTAGCTGCTTGTTCACGGCACCTCCCGAGCTCCAGCCAGATTAATATCTTACACCTCGTGTCTGTTTCAGCCGCCTCACTCCTGTTCAATCCTTTGGAGAAAACAACGACATGGTAGTCTTTTTATGTTCCATCTTAGGCTGAAGCTTTGACAAACAGAAATGTTACATCTGCCTCAGGCCACTCACTCAAGACTCTACTTCCTGCTGCGGTTATGCTTCTAATGTTTCTACTGCTCTGTGCCCGCCAAAAATATTTTTACCCACTACTATTTAATTACAATAAATCAAAAGGAAATTACTGTTAACATAATTTTGTAACAAACTGGGGAGTGGGTTGCAAAATTGCATAGCACAAAATAAAACCACCGTAGCCCGCGAGTAGCAAGTGGAAACTGCAAAAGTACAAGTAAACGAACAAAATATTTCAGAGACTGTTTTTGGCTTGCAAAGAAACAGAGAATGTTATAACAGCGATAAAGTAAGCTGTGACATTATCTGCCTGACTTCGGAAAACGCAAGAAGATGAGAACAAGCTTTGACCGTGACATGACACCCGTTATATGACACCTCATGTAACAGTCAGTGCTGGTCTGATTTCCTCTCCGTGGCTGTTGACAGTCCGATTTATTAATGGCAGCCTATTGTGCGTCAGGCTAGCCTATTTCAGGGCATTAGTGTGCATCCAACCCAGTTTCAGTGTAAGGTGTAATACTGAAAAAATAGCCAGGATAAGGACATGATTCATCAGAGGACACTTCACTGCTGCAGCTGCCTATTTCTTTTTACCAACATGACAAACTACCGGGAAACCTCGTGATTGGCTATCAATCACTCATTTGACCAAAAACAGATATAATTGATGGTGGTGCATAGGGCATAAGATTGGTGACTCACACAACACAATTTATAGGCCAATCATAAAGCAAAGCTGCAAGAAATATACACATTAAATCCAGCACCATAAAAATAATGTGCCCAAAAGAAACATTGAAAGATAAGCTGTATTATGCCATTAATCCGTCAGTATGGTGTGGTTAGAGTAGAGGCTGGACACAGGAGACAGGATGGCTTTGTCAATCAGCATCACATTTACAGCCCCCCTCACTACCACTGAACCATCTTAGAAAGGTTGATCATGAAGTGTACTGAATTACTGCTGGGCTAACTGCTGTGTATTTTACTCTTTTCTACCACTCTTGGACTTTGTGTATTTTTACAATATTAATTACTGTGCTGTACTTCATATACACTGATCAAAATCACACTTCAGTGGATATTTGGGTTGTCTGTGGACAAATCTCATCATCAGGATAGGTTGGGAGCATTTTATTTTTATTTTTTCTTTCAGATAGTGTGTTTGGTTTGGAAAGTGTGCTTCTATTCTCTTTAGCCTTCGGATTATGGTAAAAACTTCTTCCTGAATCAGTTTGTGTAGTCGCACAACAGCTCTTTACCCTTTTATCAGTGTTTTCTATGTGAATTCATGATGGCCCTTCATTCAAGGGGGAGGGAGGGGGGGGGGGGGGGGTAACCATGGCAACTTCTGCATACGGTCATGTGCATACCCTCTATTCATGCTGTCTCTGGAAGTGAGACAAGGTCTGCTACACAAACACCTCCTTGATAGCAGAAAGGAAACCATAGAAAGTATCTTGTATAGATTTGCATGAGTCTGATTCTGAATATGTCTTAAGGACAACATTGTTGTTAGATTATCGCCTGGAGTTGCCTTCACTCGTTTTCTCAACAGTGTAACCTGCTCAACAAGCAGCCGAAGTGGAATAACAATAACAATGACAGTAGGTGAAAGATCAAACTGTGGATCACAAAAATTATCAGGGTCTATTAAAGAACAATACTAATAGAATGAACAGCAAGACAAAATATTTCTGCTCAAGTTTTCTGAATTTCCTGCTCGTTCCTCTGAGTGTCAGAGCAGCAGTGACATACACATGCTTAAAAACATGTTCACAGTGCGGACACACCCTTCACATTTTCTCAAAATCTACCTTGAGCATGATAAGGCAGACTTGAGTCAGTCACACCTATGTTTGTTTGATTTTATGACACATCCTAGAAACTTTCAGCCAAACTACAAACAAAATAACAAACTGAATCTGTGAAGCAGAAGCTAAATTTGTGTGGAATATATGTGCATGTGTATGTGTTGACTGTATCTTTTAACTTTGTGATCAATGAGAATAAATAATTACAAACATAACAAAACAAAGCACAATAGAAGAAGGGAGTGGGACAAAAGAAACACATGATTTCCATTGTATAGCATAGCACAGCATTGTTAGTTATGTGTAGAACCAATTAGAAATGTTACATGTTGTACATGGGAACAAATTATTACAAACAGCTGACACAGCTGAGCCCTGACGTCTTCTTCTGACATTCTAATGTGCTGCTTCTTGCTCACTGAGCCGACTTTACCAGTTTGGACAGGTTGTTGAAGCAGTGGGGGATAACAGGGTAAAGATAAGTCAAAATGCATTAGAACTGCAACTTAGTAAGAAAACTGCAACTACTATCTCAACTACTAAATACATTAAAATTATAAATGTATAACTTATTTTTGCTCGAGAACAGAGTACAAAATAGCTTAAAAGGGAATTAGTGTGGAAAAATGTTGTATATATGGCTTTGTACAATGTTTGGCTATACAGCCACAGATCAATATATACAAACTATGTGGAGTATAAATGTAGGGTAGGGTGCACCAACTACAGAATGTATTACTTTGCTCATACGGTATTCTTTGAGTAAAGCTCTGATAAAACTGTTCTAAACGAGTAAATTGTGATGTTATCAGTAGACAATATCCCCACTAACTCACTCACTGCGTTCACATACAGAGAGCACAGTGAGCAGCAATGGTGCTCACTGTGCACTGGCTGCTCAGGTGTCTCAGTACCTGCTGCTGTGCATCAGACCAGTGTGAAACTGGGTTAGCAGCTCGACTGAGGTCATAACAGAAACTATTAAGCTATGCATCACATAATATCTCCACAATCTACATGATATTCAGCACTTGACTGATATACAACTCCTTTAATCACCAGCCTCACCTCTCAACAACAGGCCTTCGGTTACCCTTAAGGTAGCCAGATTTGCCCGTATTATCAGCTATGAATAATAAGGGATCACAGTTTTCCAACAATAACTTACATGTTGTGGCAAAATAAGGGCAGCTGTGTCAGGCAGACAAACCAAAGTTAACCTCGCACTGACTGGAGGATACCCGTATCCTTAGAAATATGACACTTTGCCTTGTCTGGCATTTATTGTTCACTTTATGGTAGACACATATTAGGTGACGAGAATTTTTTGTTTCGGACTCTAATTTGTTTTAAAGCTCTATAATTTCCTTTTCTTTGGGTTGTATCCAATATGCGGAGTGTGTTACAACTATCAACATCACAACTATCAATTAAATTGTGTCCCTCTATAGAAAAGTGGCTCTTAAAATTGATTTCCAATACTCGGTCATTATCAAAGATCTCTTCATACCAGTTATAGAGCCAGTAGCCCTGTCAATGTAAGAGCCTGTCCAGGGCATTTAAGAATAATATAGTAATGAAAACACTTTGCCCCACAAAACAGGTTATCCACCGTTTAACACATGTGCAGACTTAAGCATGGCTGTGTGATGTGCACTAAAAATTTGTTTAGGTGAAAGGTTACATTTTTTTTTTTTCCCCAAGTCAGAAAACAGATGTACCCAATATCTGTATGTGAACAAGAGCTGCAACAATTAGTCAATTTATCAATTAGTCAATCAAGAGAAAATTAATTGGCAACTATTTTGATAATTGATTATTCAAAATTGTTCTACTTTCTCAAAAGTGAGAATTCTCAGCTTTTTTCAGTGATAGCAAATCTGAATATCTTTGGGTTTTTTACCATTGGCCTGACAAAACCAACAATTTAAAGAGATTTTACAGACCAAACTATTAATCAAGAACATAATCAGTAGATTAATTAATAAGGAAAATGATCATAGAGATCATCAAAATTATACTTAATAACTTACCAGGCGGTTCTCATCAAACACCTCCAAGAGCAGACGATGCTTCCGGGGATCAACCTGAAACATAATATAGACGATACAATCAAAGCGCACACGTACTGGGTTCAACAAAAAGCCATGGTACCTAAGCCAACATCATTTTATGGTAACATATGATTAAGTATAGAGTAAATCTATTCAGAGTCCTGTTATAAAATGTCCTGGCACATACATTTGATTATTGATATTCACACAACATGGGAGATAAACAGATGCATTTTAAAAGGTTTATCTATTTTAAGTTTCACTTACTTTGAAAAAGAATTCTTCATTCCATTTCGGGTCCAGGGACTTCATGTAACATGTGATGGGAAGGGAAATAAAATCAAAATAAATACAAGTCCATAAACAGAGCAAGTTTAAAAGCAAATGTAGATGTTCACTTGCTTACCTTTTTTATTGTTTTAGTCTGAAGACTTGTGATTTCTCCGTTGATAGGGTCATAGAGGGACAGTCTTGTGTATGGATCACTGCAAGACAAAGACACACACATTAGATTCACGTCTGGTGTAGACATTGATCTATAAAGACTGAAATGGTTCTTCTAATCTACTTCTTGTTCTTTATGAATTAGTGGTTTCTGTTGTTGTTCTGCCATGGACCTCTACTTTATCTCTGAGGGAAATAAATCCCTTTACATCATTGTCACTTTAGGCCTGCATTGACATTGGTGATAGATTAAGTGAGTGCCATGACTTAGAGTGATGCTAATACAGACATTTTGGTTGTGACATGAATAATTAAACATACAGTAGACATAAAGGCATAAAATCCGCAATCCAGTTTTGTTGTGCCAATGTCAGATTGCATTTATAGGTTATGGGGTAGTAAACATTTCTTAAATTGAAGATTTCTATTCTCTTTTTTTTTTTACTGTGAATGTCTGTTGTAAAAACTGCAACCACAGAAAAATATTTCTGAACCCCAAAAAATTTATGAGAATTAAACACTTGAAAAGGAACTAACATAACCCAAAGTGTAATTGAATAATTCTCGACAAAAATATAGCACATTAATTTAGGTGTCAATAGAATTTGAGAGAATGACGGACTAAATTGGAATAATGAAACACATACTGATTCCCGGTTCACTGACAGATGGCTGAAGTACGTGTGCTGTTTGTTGTGGAAAAGGTTGTCATCCCCTTCCTGTCATTCTACACACAATGGTTTAAAGGGTGCAAGTTCTGACTGTCCAGCTTTACTGAAGATAATGAGGCAAACTCACGAGGAGATGGCCACTACACAAGCACAGGAAGATGATGACTGTTTTTACAGAAAATGTAATCACATGAACTTTCAAATTTCACTGAAATTGACAGAGAATTAATCTCAACAATTTAAGAATGTATTAAAGTAAATCCTGAATAAAAGAATTATCTGGTTGTAAATGTATGTAGAGCTAAAATAATTAGTAATTTAGTGTTGCATTTGATGGTTTTAGGTTCTAAATTGTGAGGACTGGCTGCTTTTCATGTCATGTGTAATAGTAAACATTTGGCTTTTAGGACTGTTGAATGGAAAAAATATACGTATATATACTGTGTATGCCATATTTGATGATATCAGAATTGTATAATGAAAGAGATGACTGGCAGGTGAATCGATAATCAAATCAATAGTTAGTTGCAGCCCTCATCACAAGTTATACAGCAAGTAAGCGTTAACTAACAGCTTACCTGGCTCCGAGTATATCTTTTTTGGCCAGCCCAATTCCAGCAACGACTTTCACTTTTAGGACTCTGGACTCTTCCTGAAAATAAATAAAGAATAATACTAATGAGTTTGTGAATATGTTAATGACATAAAGACAGCTATGGAGTCTTGCGTCACACATTAATCATAATTACCCAAACAACACCAGGACACAATGCATACATAAACAATTAAAATCTTAAAAATGAAAACTACAATAAAATAATGGTGCCTGGTCATATTCTGTACATAGTCAATGCAAGTCCAGAATACTGAATATTGGCTTGCTTGCACGGACACGCACACGCACACAAAATCTAGAGCAAGGTACCAGTAAACAAAACTAATTTTCAGTATGGCCGCCTCTCACATGTACACCCCCCAATGCAATCAGTGTTTACGGGATGACATAACATCCAGAAAATACTTGGCACTGTTGCACATTTCCCAATCCTAACCCTCATTTATGTCTTTACTGTGAAGTTGGTGAATCATCACATGATTTCGCAATCAACCCCACTGACTTAGCAAAAAGGACACAACCATTGGGCCCTAACGTTGTTACCTGGAGGCTCTGCCAATGTGATGTTATTGAGCGAGTTAATTCAGAGTTTGGTCAGTTTAGAGAGTGTGAGTGTGCGTGTGCGCGCGCGCGCGCGTGCGTGTGTGCGTGTGTGTGTGTGTGTGTTGAGGACGGGAGACAGCCGTTGGCCGACACAGAGGCGTTAACAGCCGAGGAGCCTGTTGTGTTTCCTGGATGAAAAAGTGAACAGCTAAAGCTCTAATATGGGTAGCATGAGCTGAGAAGTACAGCTGATCAGTATAATCGATAACCACCACATTGAAGCTCACCCATAGCTCCTCATGCAGTGAGTTAGTTAGCTCGCTCACGTTAGTTAATTGGTAGTGTTTGGCTAGCTCACGCTTTAGTTCGCGTTAACTAGTTAGCCCGCTGGCTAACGACGTGGTCACGCCGACGGTCGTTAACGGCTGGTTGGAGACAGAAGCGGTAGTTTACCTCATCTATCTGAAGTCCTCGGATCTGTGGCGAAAGTGCAGCCATAATATCCTCGCCCTTCCTCCTCCCAGAGAGCGACAGTAACGAGAAGAAGAAGAAGATAGTGTTGCGGCCAACAGAAGACTCTTGTGGTATTTAGTTTCTACTCTGCCTCTATTATGCCCTCTGCGTGTTTACGCTGGTAGCTGCCGTGAACCTGACCTAGTGGCTAGCTGAGACACCGTCGTCATTCACTGGATCCATCGCCCTCCTTCTTTTCCTCCGCCTGCTGCTGTGTTTCCTCCTCCTCCTCCTGTTGCTGTGTTTCCTCCTCCTCTTCCTCCTCCTCGTCCTCCTCCTCCTCCTGTTGCTGTGCTTCCTCCTCCTCCTCCTCCTCCTGTTGCTGTGTTTCTTCCTCCTCCTGCTGTGTTTCGTCCTTTCTCCTCCTCTTCGTGTTGCCTTCTTCCTGGCACCGCTTCAGTCTGAGGAAAGCCCAAACAACACGACCGATAGGTTCAGCTGAACGCGTCATAACTCTCCACTGAGTAAACGAGAGGTGGTGAAGTATTCAGGTGGTAAAAGTAGCGAGACCACAAAATACATCTCTGCAAGTAAAAGTTGTGTATCAATGTTACTTAACTTAGAGTAATTAAGTAGCCTACTATCAGCAACAAGCAGTTATGTAATAGATAGATAGATAGACATACTGTATTCATCCACAGGGGGGGGGGGGATTTGTTTGGAGCAGCAGCAAGCAAAGTTACAGAGTAAACATACAAATATTAAGTATGAAAAATACTCAATATATGCAATACAATAAAATAACAGAGCAGAACATATTACATTTAAGAAAATTAAATAATAAAGAAAATGCATAAATGCAAATATAGAGTGTATATAAAGTGTATATAAGGAAATACAGTGATTAGGTATTAAATTCACTAACTAAACTTATTATTATTGATTCAATTGAAGGAGGATCTGGCCAGAGGTGATTTATAATAAAGTCTTATTGCAGTAATGTAACTAAGAACAGTTAGTACATATTTCTGGTACTTTACTAAATAATATAATTGTTATGCAACTTTAACATTATACTCCACTACATGTCAGAAGGAAATATTGTACTTTTCTTTCACATCTCAGTACCTCATCCGCCATATTGACACACTATTATAATCTTGTTATTATCACTGATGATACTATGTAAGCTGTGTGTATTTTGTATTCGGTCTGTGGGATAATCATAGAGGTTGAGGACAATAGTAATCTTTAAATAACTATATCTGTCAAATAAGTTACAAGTACAATAGTTTCCTCTGAAACGGAATGAAGCACAAAATAAAAAGACACAAATAAAGTACCATGACTTTGTATTTAAATACAAGGACATGTATTAGTTTCATTTCACCAGTGACACTGACCATCAATAAGCAGCTGCAGCTCAGTATGGTGGTGTGTGTATGGAGTTGTTACATCAGCTAAATTAATTTGAAGTAATGATTCAAGGATTCAAATGTTTGTCATAAACAATATGTGTGAAATTCAGGTTCTCCAAATCTAAGTCTAAACTAAATAGTCTGATTACTGTCATAGGTGAGACCTTGCATATTTTAACTATTGCTCAATAGATACAGGATTTTTTAGGCTGATATATTAACAGGTTAAAACCTTATTCACTTTTGATTGTGTCATACTGTCTTATATTAGGCCTATCTCACCCAAGAGCTTTCTGCTCTCTGCCTCCTGTGGAAACGAGCATTCATGCTTTGAGTGGCAAAGTCGAGCAAACCGTGGAATCCAACCTTCAGATCAACCTTCACAGCTTTGTTGACAGAACCAAAGTCAAGAAGAAAGGCCTTCGACTATTAATTCCCAACAGACAGAAGCAGAAAGAGACACTCTGGACATGAAGTCATGAATTCAGAGACAACATTTGTATTTAAGGACATCTGCCAAGGCTGAAAATATGTATAAATATCCTGATTTGAATTTCATTCAGTATCTCTCCCTCTCTCTCTCTTTCTCTCTTGCCAGCCAACTAGGGGACTCGCATTTACAAATGTGAACCTTATTTATTACAATAAGACTCAAAACTCTAAAAGGACAAGCTCACTCTTTGAGTTACCAAATACGGATACCAAATATGGATAACCTTTACGTTCTTGAAAGCTAGTTCCTGAAATGTGATTTATTACTGAAACTGAATTTACTTAAATGAAACTGAAGGCAATGGTTGCTTCGAAGTCAGGACACCTCAGAGTAAAATGGGGTCTCACTGATGGTCCCATCATGACAACCACGCAAAGCTGCGACTGTAACTAGCCGCGTGCACAAGCCGTGGCTCAAACACAGCTGGTCTACAGAAACAAAACAGTAGATGGTTAGAAAAGAACAGAGACGCTTTGGGTTGTCATCTATGAAACTCTCTTTTTTTTTCAGACACAGCATGTTGCTGGTGGTTTGTACTTGTGCACGAACAGGAAGGGAGTTTGACTTACTTTAAGTGCCAAACAGTTAGACAGCCGCGGCTGGTTTGCTGAAGAAGTTTAAACGTTTTTATAGTTTATCACAAAGCAAAACCAAACATCTAATGTCTCTTGGAATACTTTAAGTACATTTGCTGATAAAACTTCCGTACTTTTACGGATTTTGAATTACATTATATGTAGAAAGAGCATATGCTTTTAAAGATGTATATATAAAACATTATTCTGAAATGAGGCATTCTGCACTGTACTTTTACTTATAAGTATATTTCGATGCAAATACCTTTGCACTTTTAAGTAACATTCTGAATATTTCGACACTGTGGTATTGCTTCTTTTTTTACTTTACTGCATTTCAAAAGGTGAGCAAGCATGCGCTCCTTGTGCATGCAGCTCCAAGTCTCTCCCTTTTGCTTTTATGCACATATAAAAAAAACACTGATTCCAGGATACTAATGTACTTAAAAATGTTTATTGTTTGAAAAACTCATTAAAAAGCAGTATCAACAAGCACTTCCTCATTTAAAAAAAACCAACCCATACACTGATCACAGCACACAACAGTAGAGGGCAGTTCTACAGCTCTGAACCACTTTCAGCAAGAGGAAGGGTAAAGTCTTCTTTAAACACAAACCACAGTTAACCCAATAAATGCTTTGTTGGTTTTCACAGACACAGGAAATATAAACTAAAACATAAATAAGAAACATTTGTTTAAATTGATAAATGTTAAATCATACTCAAAATGAGATTATATATTACATACATAGTCTGCTTTTAGAGAAATTAAAGGTTTTCTAAAAATGTAGAAAACAATGCACAATCTTTTTCAACACACTGAATGAGATTCAATGTTCTGCATTTGCAATATATCATGACATTAATATTACACCTTATAACTATAGATTGTCTCATTTACACATTTTAAAATGTGAGCAAATATTTTCTGGGACAATTTTCTGCCAAAATTCAGTTCTGAAAGGTTTTGAATTTTGAGTTTTGTTACATTTTCTTATCATTCACCACATTGGACAACTCATCCGTTGAACAAAAGTACCATACATGATATTTGGTTATATGCTATGACACTGAACATGTATGCTACAAAACATCATGATTATATGGTTTGCAAGGTTACATCTTCTGTACAAACAACACACTCTGAATAAATAGTAAAAACACAAACACCCTGAACGACGGTGAGAATGACAAAAAATAAAAACACACTCTCTAATGCTAACACAGAGAAACATGATGAATTACAGTGTCTTTTTTGCCTCCACAAAACATCCTTTACCTGTTGGTTTTACAAAAGCATCAACAATAGTAAACGAAAAAATCCTTAACATTGTCCTGATGAAGTGATTGTATAAAGAAATGTTTTTCCAGTGCTGCAACTGTCCCTAATGTTTCACCTATTTTCCATTTTATTCTTCACATTACAGAATATAATTGTTATGGCTGTTACCGGACATAACTTAGTATGTCACCCAATATCTTCGTGCATGTTATTGCAGGTTATATGTAACAGTTAGTCTTTGGTATGGACATAAGGCTCAGAAACCAAAACCTTCAGGGAGCACCTGTGAGTCTCATCTCACCTGTAGTTGCATGACTTCTTTACACACAGCTCTAAATCAGTGCAAAACAAGACTTTCATATATGATCTGTGGTTTTATGATTGAAATCCTCAGGCCATGTAGTCAAACATATTCCTCCATCATTCAAAACAAACTCAGTGCATTTATGTAGAGAAACACAAGTATTACAGATTGTCAGTGCAGTATGATGAGTGGTACAGTAGGAAGCAAAATTGTTCAAGTTCTTTAGAGATAAGGAGTTAATTAATGCTCAATTTAATATGTTTTTTTATCAAATGAAAACCTCCACCTCTGAAACAAAGAAGTTATTTGCACACAATACAATAATGCATTTTCTGAGTGCAAAGGAAAATGGCTATTATTGTCCCATAACTCTTCTTTTATACAGGAATCATACTCTAAAAGTGCAGAAATCCCACATTCATGGGGTTTAGTTTAACTATTATCAAATGGATTCTTTCATAAATTCTTTACATTTTGATCTACAAGTGGTTAAGAGTAGAGCCCTCATATTACACTGCTGGTTTTCTTAATATATATTTAATAATTAACAAAGAAATGTTTTCCCCATGTAAATAAAAGAGCTTCATGAGAGTTTCTGCAACGTTATAGTTCAGATAATACAAGACATTTTCTCTTTTTCCAAACTTTTGCAAAATGTGGCTTGAAAAACAATATAAAAGTGCAAAAAAAGGCCTAATTCTATTATTGATATCATCATCTTCAAGTTGTCTGAGCTCTATATTGAGCAGACGTTTGATTCGGGTGATGATTAAGACATGAGAGGTTGACTCTTTAAATCCATTGGAGAGGCACAAAGTCTGGGAAGGCCATACATAAATGAACGACACCTCAAAGCTTGAAAATGTGGACCAGATGAACTGACAGTTTTGACAGTAATCCCTTTCTTTTATGGTTCTGGTACGCTTCAAGTATTACTCTTCATGTATTCCATCAAATTGATTTATCAGAGTACATTTTTATATAATCAGCTAATTCATTGTATATTTTACGTTGTTCTGCATCCTATCATATGCGCCATGCCAACTCCAGCAGATCATAGGAATATATTAAAGGGATTTCTATGGATTGATTTGGCTCTATGTTTCTGTCACTGAATTATAGTTCTATGAACTGAGTGTACACTTTCAAACATGTCTTGTTAATATATTTTTCAACGATAGAAAATGCACATAAACTAGACTGACACCTAAAGCTCCTGCAAAGATAACTTGTTACACCTGCAGTTTTATTCAGTGAATATGCATCGCACACAAATGTTGCTAATATGACGTAATATTAGTTCAGCAGTAATGTTTTACATTAAGCTTTTGTTAGATAATTCTTCAGTTAAAAGAGTTAGACACAATGATATACATAAATAGTTTTGTAAAAGGCTTATTAATAATCATCTATTTTTCATGAATTCTTCATTAATTTATATATTTCTTGACACTAAGAAATCCATGGCTCTGTTAGGATGTTTTTTCTGACTTTTCAGTGAAAGATTGTTTTTTGTTCAGTACCTTTTGTTTACTTGTTGTAAATGCTCTTGATCAAACAATGTGAGGCGATGTCCTCTGATTAAAGGGAAATGACCAGCATTTTAATCAGAGTGCTGCAGCATCTTTGCAGTTCAGCCTGGCACTTAAATTGGACAAACCTCAATGTGTCCAGTGTTACATTATAAAGTGTAAATACCTGAAAATAAATAAACAAACAAGAATAACAGGTTAACATGTTCAACATGACTAAAAAAAAGCTGTATTCTCAACCCATCAACCCAACAGTTGGATGATCTTTGCTTTCGAGCCAGTCAAGTCCACCTGCATGTGCTGTGTCGCTGGTAATTTGCTGAAACAGCACATCATTCACTAACTCATCCTCTGCAGTAGCATGTTGATATTGCCCTTGCTGCTGGTTGGGGTCAAACAGAAGGTCTGTGTCCAATGCATTAAGGTCATTGACACTACTGCAGAGCTCCGATGTCATTCTGATTTCACAAGGGAAATCTGCTGTGCCTGTAGTTAGCTCGGACACCTGGTCCATGAGCTGACTGCCAGCAGTAAGGCTGTTGTTTGCCAGGAGGTCTTTCACAGTGCTGCTGAAATCCAACTGCTGCTGTAGTTCTTCTTGATGCTGCTGTGAGCTCAACGTTAACAACATAGCCTGGGCCTGTTGTCGATGCTGCTCTCTCGAAGCTGATTGTACTCGGCTGTCACCGGCTGAGAGAATCATTTGTTCATTAATAGCATTTTCGATGAGGTAATTTGGCCTCTGCAACTTGAATCTGCTGGTGGAGTCAGAGGTCATCCGGCTGAGGTGGTAGTCACTGCAGGAGAGGTTGGGGTCGGACTCGAGGATCTGGGTGAGGTTCATGCGTGCAGTGTAGCTGGGGGGTAGGTTATTGATGCCCAGCCCCCGAACAGTGTCGTCATGGTCCCCATCCAGCTTGCTCAGAAGGACATTGGTGATGTTTTTGCTGTTGCAGTGTTGGCCAGGTGTGGTCTGGACTTCAGTTTGCATCATGATGTTCAGTGGCACAGAATGGCTCCTCTGCGCCATGCTGCTCACCCCAAGATTTGTCTGGCTGTTTGCAAAGATGCTTAACATCTCTGACGTCACAGGAGAGTTAAAGGGAGACACGACTGAATGAGAGATATAGGGAAGGTTTCCTGTGTTTCCACTCAAGTTCCTCTGATGCACAGCGGGACTTACACTGCGACATCGAAAGGTTGTAGCAGGTGTGTTGGAGGCTTTGTTATCCAGAGGGGCCGGCACAGCAAAGCCCTCTTGCTTGCCCATGTTAGCTACCTGCTGCTGCACAGGCGAGATGGGAGTCAAACGCCCCAAATGGCTGTCGTGGTGCCGTGCATGAGGGACGGCGAAAGCGTGGGGTTTTTGGAAATGGTCACCTATCAGGCTTTGATAGCTGGGGAGGATTCCCATTCCACTGTTTGACTTGTTTAAGCTCTCGCTGCTGCTGTTGTAACTGTTATTCATCCACTCCAGCCTGGTCTTGTCTGGGTGGGTTGCCATCGGTCTCTGCATGGGCTTGACTGGGCTGCTGGAGATGGTGCTGCCGTCGTGGAAACCAGTGATGCTGGAGTTGATGGGTGTAAATGCAAATGGGTTTCTGCACTCCACTGGACTGGGAGGCACATTGCTGCTGCAGTTGGAGTGTGGAGTACCGACTGGGGTGTGTCGACTGCTACCCAGTGCGCTGTCCACTGGGGTTGTGGAGGCGATGCGGGAGAATGGGCTCTCTCTGGTGAAGCCTTGGACTCCTCCCATCATTTCCGATGTGGGAGTTGGAGTTGGAGTAGGTGTCGGCGTCGGAGTTTGGATTGGGTTGCTGTGGCAGTTTGCAGCATGATAGTAAGCAGTCATGGTCTGATTGGTAGACATTATGTTGTGTGACATCGCAGTCTGTTGGCCCTGCAGTGTAACACAGTCTCCAAACTCCTGCAGGTTGTTAAGCTTCATCTGCTCCTCCATCTGCACCAGCTCCTCCACAATGCTGTCCTGAGTCACATCATCATCAAAGGAGAAGTAGTCCATATCAGTCTGCATAGGGAGCTGGCTTGAGGATGAAACTTGACTCAAAAAGTCTAAGGGAGTAGTAACTGGGATAGACTTAGAATAGGTATGTTGTTGAGCTGTCGCCAAGCTCCCTGTGGCTGAACTCCTAACATCACTCACACCTGAATGTGTTTGGAGGCCGAGGTTATTAGGTATGGCATGCACATTAGACATTGTGTGCCCCTGCTGTTGCTGAATTAATGGGTGACTGACTGAGGTGCAAGTTTCCATAACAGTGGAAGTGTTTTTCCTCTGCATTGAGCTCTGTGTTTTGGCAACAGAGTAGAAGCCACTGGCTCTGACCGAGGAAGTGCAAGGTGCGTGGACTTGAGCGGATGGGACAGAGATCATTTTCGTCTCTACCTCTCTGGCAGCTGGTGCACTTTCAGGTCTAGTTGGAGCTCCTGGCCTGAGGATGTTACCGACCGTGTTTCTAATACGATATCCAAGACCAGCACCGCCCTCTACTGGCTGCTCGGGAATAAAAGCTCTTTTGATCGGAGAAAGGTCTGGACTGAGGCCTGAACGTTTCCTGAGGTTCTTAGTGAACAGGAAACCTTCCTTTACTGGAATTAAACTGCTGCTTTCTCCAAATGAAGGTTGTGTGCTGGTGTTCAGTAAAGAAACAGCGCTGGTATTCGAAGTTAAGTGCAAAGCTCTCGTATTATTAGCACCATTATTGCTGTTTTCCATTGGTCGAACAGCATTATAGCTTGAAGAGAAATTTCCATTGCAATTGGTGCCGGATGTGTCCTCCAGACCCAAGAAGCCTTTAGACTGAGGTATGGGCACACTGGCAGCCCTCTGGAAAGCCCCTCCAGCCCTATTTGCCATTGCCTCTTGAGGGAAAACTAGAGCACTAGGGTTTTGCAATTGGCTGTATTTATGTATAGCTTCAACTTCCATTTCAACATCGATGGTATGAGTGTTCGTAGTCTGCCCGGACCTGGCAACCGGGGCCAGAATGGGGACTGCAGAAGTACTCCTCATGCTTTGATTGGAGCTGATGTCTTCTGCAAACAAAGTACTACTAATGCCTGCAGATGCCGGCCGCATAGTGGCGTTTACGAGGGAAGTGGTGGTATTGCTGCTGTTGGGTGAGAGTGATATGGCTGTCATCTTGACCAAACTGACTGGGCTGACATGACATGTGGTCATCACAGTCTTAACAGGACTGTTTGCGATGACCATGGTGGAGGGCGAGCGCAAAGTGATAGCGGTCGTGGCGGCAGGTTTGGGCAGGATTTGCGCATAGCGCTGCCGAGCAGTGCGTTCTCCCACTGGACTGGCTATAATACGCTGTGGGGTTTTGGGGCTCTGTCTCATTGTCTGGACCGGCTGGGTCACCATTTGGAAGTTTATAGGCAGCATTTTGCTCTCTACTGTTCCCATTGGGCTTGGGGACAACAGCTGCCTGCTTCTTTGTACCTGCAGGGAGGGAAGGTCAATCAGAAAGTGATTTCTAGAAACTGAATTCTAGATCATAATCAAAAGGTCTGCATCTAAAATGTAAAACTGTGAAAACAAATGCTCTTTAGTTATAAAACTGCCATCACGCCAACGGCAATGCAGGCAGGTATGGTTTTCTGGACCGCTTGGGCTATTCAGGAATATCATCCGTTGTCATTTAAGGTGTTGCCAGAAATATGTTAGCATGCAATTTACAGTTTTAAAACAACACATCAATAGATGATAGATACCTGAAGTGACATAATAGTGTGGTTATAATAATGATCATGATAATGAACATTTGCATAGGTTTGTAGCTAAATACTGTCTATCTTCAGTACAAAATTGGAGACACAGGCCATGTTTTACTTTTTGCTGGCATGAGGTGTTTCTTTATGTGGATTATTAGTAAAAACTGTGATTTTTTTCTATCAAAGTACATGGATGTCTAAACATATGAAAAAAGCTTGGTGATATTAGTTGGGTTACAAAAATGGGTCTGCGTTGCACCTTAGTTGGCATCATGTTGAATATGAGTGGATAACACATTAACTTTGTAAATTGTTATGATGACTAAACCCATAATAAATTATTATTTGTTTTGACTAATCTTGTGCTTTCCTAAAAATGTCAGCTTTACACTCATATTTGAACCAAATGACTCACTAAGGTTGAGACATTGAAGTGACAAAAATCGTTGACTTTCTCTATTAATATTTTACACAGTAGTCCATTCAGCGTTTCTAGATAAGATGAGCGGTATCTTTTTTTAATTCAATTTACATTAGTGTGATTACTTATTTGATGTCAGTGAATTCAGTATTAAATAATTTAATAGAATTTAAAAAAAGATGACTACACTCATCTTCACTAATTAATGAGTTCACTGTGTTATTAAGATTGAAAGAAATTGTGATTTTGGACGCAAATTGTGTTTATCAGGTTCTTAGCATAAACAAAAAAAATATAATTTCTCACTTATTTACTCTACAGTGTGGTGAATACAAAAGATAGGACAAAATTACACATAAGTGTAATCTACATGCTGCTGAGAGGGCTGCTTTCTCACCGTGATGGGGCTCGACACAGCAGCGACCACGATGCCTATCGTTGGCTGAGGTGAAAGAGGGGTTGGGCTGGCACAAAGCACACTGTCATCTGCCCTCTTGATTTGTCCCTCTCCAGGGAAAGGAGAGTGCAGCTTCTGTTCTTGTTGTTTCCTCTGGATCTTCCTCTGGAGCTGCTGCTTTGCATCGACAGAGGGTGAGGACAGGGTCGTCACATGAGGCTGGAAGGAGTGAGCCTCAGCAGTGGGGACAAACGCTGAAACCGTCTGTGGAGGCTTAACCTCTAAAGAAAGGAAACCGTGGGAGATTAGAGATGTATCATGTTACTGTTAATAGCTCAAAGTAATAGCCTCAACATCATAACATGTAAAGACAATTTGCTTTGATCATGGCACTTCTTTGGAAAATACCCCAATTTATTGTTTATAATACTAAACATCCACAAGTCCACGCATTCAAAAAGTCAAAAATAAAACATGAATGCAATAATGAGTCCAAGGTTAAAAAAGTAAGAAACAATTTGGGAATTTTAGATTTAAAAACCCAGCTGATCCCAATACAACACAATGAAAATCAAATAACATACATTCGTTAATAATATCAATAACGGGATCAAACTTTACACATAGAAGATTAACAAGATGCAAGCAAAAATTGGGCCAAAAAATTGAAATAAATTCAAACTGATAATTACAAAAATACAACAAGCTGCAACATAAGATAATTACATTCATGTATAATCAATTATATAGTCTGATTTAAGTGCAAATGCATTTGGCTCTGAAATGTGTGAGCACTCCAGCAAAGCTGAAAAGGTGTCCATGAAAGGTACATGAAAAATACAGCTGTCCTCATGAAAACAAATCAGAGCAGACAATTATTTTCACTGACATAAAAAAGCAGTAGCAGGCAGCCGCCTCAAGATGCCACAGTTGACCTATTTTTACACAGGTGGCATGAAGCCGATCTAGAGAGCGCCTGACCTGTTGCTGTGCCGGTGACAATGGTGAGAGCTGCCAGAGACTTGTTGCTGATGTAATGGCTGTCGATTAGGAAGCGAGCCAAGTCTTCCACGGCATCAAACTGGCGTTTCAGCACCTTTTGGGCCCACTCACACACCAGGTCACAGGCTGCAAATCGCACATCCTCCTTTATGCTGCTCAGCTGGCCCGGTGACTCTAAAACATCACACTGGAGCTACACACAAAAGATTTGTGTTTTTTTTTTTACACATGATACATTGCATGACAGGACATTGACAAAAAAAGAGATTTAAGATTATTTTGAAATATTACCGCATCCCCTGTTTTATGGAGATCCAGAGAGGGTAAAGATGGCATGTGAACAAAGGGCCTCTTCCTCAGTCCACTGTAGCAATATGTAAACTGGTGTTAAGATTAAAAACATGTGATTCCAACGTCTGCAGTAATATAGATTGTGCACAGTCCAAGCTCAGTCTAGTTCAATGAAGAGAAAAAAAGGAGAAAATTGGACAATCATTTTTTCCCCAAACAGTTTTTCATTTGTCAGATCAATGTCAAATTTTGATTTTAGATTTTTTTATATCAAGGGCCTGAAATCTGAAAATAAGAATATTCAAGCTTGAAATTGAATACTCAAGAGTTTCCAGAAATGTAACCACTTTGCTGCAGTAAAACTATTTTAATTTAAAATGTGTTTAATATGTTGATATTGAACACGTTATCTTACAGATTATTTAATTTAGTGCTCATTGTCAAACTATTAATGAAAACAAATCCTAGATTCCTCGGAAACTAGCAGTTTGCTAACAAGTATTAAGCAAACTCTTTTCAACAGGCAAAAGTATTTCGCCATCATAACCCATAACATCCTTACATTACACCAACATAATTCATTAACTTGAATGACTGAAGGTTATAAATATAAATCAAGTTTTGCACTTTTACGTCATCAGCAAAATAGAAGACAAAAAAATGACAATTGTGTCATGAAGGTTAAGATCACGGTGACTCCCCCAATGGTCTCTGTATTATGCTTCTGCTTCCGAGGCAGAGGGGGACTTTATTTCATTTCACATCTATATTTAGAAAGCTTATGAACTGCAACAGCAGATGGTCTGTGACCAGAGACAGACCCAGACTGTTACAATCCATTCCACTGAAGGATATTTTGATTTTCCTCTCATGCCAAGTCGACGCGCCTTCATGTTCGGGAAAACATTTTTCATCATTTTTCCAAAATCTGCAGCACTCAGTGGATGGTAGTTTAGATTGTCACAGAAGCTCCTGGAAGACATCACAGACAGAATACATTAATGTCAATATCGTGTAGGGCGCCGGACCTGGCGTGACAGGGCCTTCAGCTGTTGCACCCCCCCTCCTCTGGTGCGCCCTCCCCGTTCACATCCGCCGGGCTCCCACCATGTCTTCAATTGGGCGGCCCTCAAGGCCCACCTCTCCAAACTCGCCTTCACCTGCTAGCCTCTGTTCCTTACTCTCCACAACAGGACTCATTCTGCACAGCTTCTCCAGTTTTCTTTTGTGCCAGGGATGTTCTGTTTGTTTGCTCTATTGTCTTTCTTTTTTTTTTTGTTCTGTTTGTCTCTGTCCCATGTAAAGCGTCTTTGAGCATTTTGAAAAGCGCTATATAAAATTAATGTATTATTATTATTATTATTACAATTTGTCTTGCTGCACCCAAGTGGCCAAAGAAAAATCTGATAATACAGGTTTAACAGTATAATATGTAAAGACAGTTTGCAACAATATACTGCAAAATTTGTGTTATAAGCTGCTACTTTTTTCGCTTTTTTTCCTCAACTTTGACCCGTGCGGCTTAAATATCGGTGTGGCTTATTTAAGGATTTTTCCGATTCTAAATTTAGCAGCAGTTGCAGAGACATACGGTACAAAATTCACATGAAATGTTCCCAAATCCCCTTCACGAGTGATCTCAGAATAGAGGGTCCTCTCAGCAGCAGTCAAACTCCTTGCTGTCCTCCACGGTGCCTCTCACCCAGCCACCCTGCTTGGCTCTCCACTGGCACCCACCGACGATGCCACCACACTCACCCGAGGAGGTGATGGAAAACAGGTCTGACGGCGAGGGAATCCCTGCCTCTCATACCACCTCCACAGCGCAAGCTAATGAGCGACGAGCTAACGAGCTAACGAGCTAGCGAACACTGTTTGAGTAAACAACACTGGAAATTCAGCACAAAAATACAAAGTATTGTCAGAGTTAGCTGCAGCAGCTAGTGTGGCGTTTGCTATAAATGTATGTTGGTACATTGATGTTCACGTATGTTTAATGGATGTTCATAACAAATAGTACTTGTAGGGACTTAGGACCCAGGGGAGGATTCAGGTGGGAAGCACAACCTGTGACTGCATCGAGAGGTCAGAGCATGGCGGCCCGAGGAATAAAGGAGTTACAGTTCACAGCAGTTTGTTCTCATGTCTCGTGTATTTAAAAACACGACAGCTAGTTCCCCGACAACCACTAAAGGTAGCGGGACCAGCCCCGGCTCGACGCCCAACTCGGGCAGCGGGGACGCGGGCAGTAGCAGCAGCAGCGGCGGTTTATAAACTGCCGCGGCTTGTTTATAAACTGCCGCGGCTTGTTTAAGATTAAATACGACTTTTTCTTTAAATTTAGTAGATGCGGCTTATAAAAGGGTGCGCCTTATAACACGCATTTTACGGTAGTTGTAAAAGTGACTGTAAATTGAGAACTAAACTAAGTGATGTTCAGTGATGTGCATTATCCCCATTCCTATCTAACATAATGGGAGGTAATCTTTCTTTCATGAATTTGTTACCTGACATCAGTACTTGCAGTAACATTTTACAAAGATAGTGCCAAATGTGATTGTTTCTTTGTTGAAAACCAATAGTTTTTGCTTTGGAGTGAAGCACATAATGTCTCTTTAAAGTCTTTTCACCTGTCTATCCTAAAGGCGCCAATATTTCTGGAGGGCGCTGTATTTATGATCTAGTAGAGTTAAAAAGACAGTTACATAACACTGTCAGGGCATTTCAATGGCTGTCTCAGACTTTCCATTCTAATATTACCAACACATGCTGCTCTCTGTGATTCCCATGCCTGCTGCGTCTATTTATACCAGGGGCGGGCAAACATTTTGGCTCAGGGGCCACGATGAGTTTTCAAATTTGACAGACGGGCCGGGCCAGTATCAGATGGATGGAGTGTGTTTGTGTGAACTAACATAAATTAAAAGTAAAAGCCATTAATTAAAAAGTAAAGAACACATTTAATTTCAGTGGGAACACTGTTGTTGGTCACCCTTTTTTGCCAGTGCATCAACGTTTGGTATCAGTTTGGTTGTGGCAATTCTCAGGACAGATCTGAGGTGTTCATCAGTTAACGGGGATGTGTGGTGTGATGTGTTGTTGTTCATCACGCTGAACATCTGCTTACAGGTAGAGCCAAACAACATCAGCAACCTCTGTGCCATCCTCCTGATGTTTGGTGAAGCATAACACTCATCCAGTTTAAGGGAGTTAAACTTCTCCTTTAAGACGGAGTCACATTGAATATCAATCAGCTTCAATTGCAACTCCTGCGGCGCTGTTTTATAGTCTTAAGACAGCCCAGGTAGCCAAAACGACCCGGACCAGATCCGGCTTAAGCTCGGCACGCCGGAAGAAACACGTTGGGCCGAGTCGGGCCGAGTCCGGTTGCCGAATCGGCTGAGACTCGGGATGAACGACGCCCCAGAATCGGTCCAATTAATTTGTACAATGCCAGATTCGACCCAGATTCGGCAGCCATCAACGGACCAGAACCTGCTTTAGTGCTGGCTGCCGATAAACCCGGCTGCCATGTCTCAGCTGGAATAGGCCCGTGTCTGTAAAAGCTAAATCTGGGCCAGATATGGCAAAAATGAAATGAGCCAAAACTGGCTCACCTTTGGCCGCATCGAGCCGGAATACAGCCGATCAGCCGACACTCAGCCCCAATATGGCCGAGTCCGCTGCTACCTGGAAGGGAACGTGACACCAGTTGAAGGGACTTCGTTCAAAATTAGACAACCGACGGCAGAATTCTCCATGCAGGTCGTCGATTTGCTGCATTTCTTCACATGTCGAGGGGGGAAGGAAGCTGGAAGGTGGAACACCTTGAATAGGGAAGGTAGCGCCATAGTAGCACTTTAGTAGCACTTAAATGGCACTAACTGATAGCACTTTGTGGTTTAACTTTATTGAAGAAATTGTACTTTCTTGATTCTTGTTGTTCTGGGTTTGTACTCATGATTGAATTGCACTTATTGTTAGTCGCTTTGGATTAAAGCGTCAGCTAAATGAAATGTAATGTAAAAGGAAGAACCCGATATGACATATGAGCGTGCAGGGCGGCGCAGTCTCGTGGGTCTGATGTGCGTTCATTATGAAAGGACTGTTAGAGTGCTCGTACCGGGGAGTGGGATCAACTGAAACGCTGGGTATTGCAGGAAAAAGGCTAAATGAATGCGGTAAAGTCTGTAATTTGAACAATTTTGTACCAATATACGGTGGGCTGGATTAAAACGCACAACAGGCTGTCTACGGCCTGCAGGCCGTGGTTTGCCCACTCCTGATTTATACTGTTGCTTCAGCCATCAGTAATTTAGAAGAGAAAGAATCTCGACCTTAGCTGTTATCTATTCAAGAGGTGAACACCAATGAAACATATTCAAATACATAGTGGAGTCTATAGGTAGGTAAACAAATCAGATTTGTTCTTTGTGACTTATATATTGTATGTGTTTGATAAGAAACTATATGAGATTAAATAAAGTCTCTGTTTTGGACTGTTTGCACTTACTTGTATTCATCATAGACCTCCTGTTTGGGAAGAGATGTCTCTGGGTATTCCTCCAAATGATGGCGGATCCAGTTAAACGCATGCATCTGCTGTGTGCGGCTTGATGACAGCTCGCTCTGGTCACTGAGAGAAGACGTGGACCATTGATTGATTGACAATTGACCAAGCAAAAGAACAACACTTGGCTCACTCAAGTCACTGTAACCTCAGCGAGTCCTGAGAAATCATCCTCACTAAAGATAATCTAACTTTGTCTGTGTGTCATTGTTATTTTACCATTCTATATCATTCACATAATAAACATTTTAAAGAGAAAAACAAACTATTTTCCACTTGATTAAATGTACATTTTTCTATAAATAATGTGAGAAAGCGGGTGTGTTCTTACCTCTTATCAATGTTACTGGTTGGACCAGAAGGCAACTTAAGGTAGAGGTAGAGTTTTTCAATGTCTGAGAACTTCTCCACATCTTGCTGTAAAAATAAAAAAGGGTACAAATATAGTTTTAATATTTGGCCTTCCTATTCATCTGTAGGAAGTAGCTTCCTGACTTGGATTTAAAGGTAGAGGTTGTCCTGCTACACCTGCAGAGCAGATAGATGGTTCAGTCCCCATTGTGGTCCAGACTGAGATTTGTCAACCTGTATTTGATGGAATGCCAAGTAATGTAGTACAGACATTCATGATCCCCAGAGGATGAAGGATTTTGCTGATTCTCTGACTTTTCCTTTAGCGCCACCAGCAGGTTCACATTTGTGATTTTGAAAAAGTCTCAACAACAAGTAAAAAGTCTCAACAACAACTATTAAAATTAAATCTGTGTCTCACGTTCATCAAAACCTCAAGATGAAGAGCAATAACTGTTGCGAGCACCCGATTTTTGCTCAGCTGTACTTTGTGTTAAGTGCTAATAAGTAAATGTTAGCATGCCAATAAACCCAACTATAAGATGGTGACCCTGGTAAACATTACACTTCCTGCAACAAGTAGCTCTTGAACAACCTTTAGCTTGTAAACTGTTTCCGAGTGGCTTGATAAAGATTCAAAGATTATGTCCATTCATTTGATAACACAAAGCCACTTCACCTGTTTAAATTTCTATCCAATCACCCTTGTGACACAACATGATTACTTTGGCAATCAGCTGACAATTAAATGAGTTGCATTGCTCTCAATTTGACACTGCAATATTAGCTGGTGTGAGCAGACTAGCAAGCGCACACCAGATTTGACAATGACCACAGAATATAACAAGGCCAAGAAAAGGCAAAAACATTTACATTTTAATTTTCAGGAGGAATAGCAGAAGCACTTTGCATATGGCTGGATTGATATAGAGGCGGTGGCTGAAATGTTATTCAAGGACCATACAAGTAAATTATCTCTGCTATTAGCGATGTACAACTCTCATTTTGTCAAAGAAGTTCTTAGAGTTAAAAAGGTTGGAGAGCCCTGCTGTGGATTGTTACGTTGTGTCTTCTCAGTGACACAGCTCAACAGTGTACCTGCCTTTCTTACAGTGAAAGAGTACATTATGATCCGGCCTTTGCTCAGTACCAAGTACTAACACAAACAAACAGTACACGCTGCTTTACTGGATTAATATTAAACATTTATAAAGCTAATTTCTTCATGAGTGAAACAAGTTGTCTAAAGCCTTTTGTGGCTCCAGGAGGAGCAGTGTAAAATCAGTTAAAGTGACTCAAGTGATGTCACTTGAAAAAAATCAGGAGGTGTTGAGTTAGCAAGAATTTAGCTTCACAGATATATAGCCTTCTCCTCATCTATGCTTGAGCCTACATTAGCCACTAATGAATCTCTGAGCCGTAGTGTCAGTTGTGTTGCATTGTAGGCACCAGGTTTTGACAAGAAAAAGAATACATGGAATAAAAAAGACGATGTTATAGGAGTGCAATACTAAATCAGCGGAGGCCTCTTTTAAATCAAGCATTAAGAAAATAAAAAGAGTATGGCCTAACTGAAATCTGCCTGAAGAGAAACGAGTGAGAAACACACCAAGAGACCTGTGAAGTACTTAGAAGCTTCACAGGCGTAGATGGTGCATACAACTGTTGGAAGGGTGCTTTTTTTGTCTGTCAGATTTAATCCCATTTTTGGTGTAAAACAAACGTTGCATACATAGCATCCCCAGAGTGAAGCAGCGGGACTAGAAGTGAGGAGCATGAATTAAGTTTGAACCTGAATTTAAAACTAGCCATGTAGAAATATGAGGCGTTAATATGCTGCATTCTTACAAGCTGTACAGCTGAGATACACAAGTATGTGCACACATGCAGTTTAAATGGCTGCAGACAGACAGACAGACAGACAGGCTTCTGCAGAGCATACAAGTTTAAAAGAATCTGACCCCACAGCGCTCCCATGGCTGAAGGTAACAGACACTGAGCAGGCATGAGGAATACAGGTAATACACATCATCCTTATAAATAATAATAATAATAATAATAATAATAATCAATTACTTGTATCTGTGAGCTGCTTTTCAGAGGCAATACTGTTTAAACCTGGTTATGTATCATTCAGAGGATATGAAGTCTGTATGTTAATGTGGCATCAGCTGTGCACAGTAAACTACAATCCCCACGTTAAACAAATTTGTTACCAGCATGCAAAACACAAACGCAGTGTATATTTTAGGAGTGGATGGTTAATTTTCACTGTTGAAGCTTGTTTTGTGCAGCTTTGTACACTGTGAAGTAGACAACGTCTGACACAGGATGCTGTAGGTGTGTCATCTAAGGTGAGAGCAAGGAGAGATCAGGAGGGAGTGTGGAGGATGACAACACAGGGTTACACAAGGTCAAAAGACATTTTTGACTTTCTTTTTTTGAAAGGCATGACAGGGATGAGGTAGGTGAACCAGTCTGTATTAACAACTAGATGACATCACACATTATAAATAGAATATTAATAAGGACAACCAAAGTCCTGGCCAACTTCTACGAGCCTTGGCTACACAATTCATTTTTTGCATTGAGGGTTTCTTTTATTAAAAGCTGAAACTTGATACTGGGTTATTCTGTGAAGTTAAGTGGTATCTACAACTGCTCAAATAAAACTTTGATTCATCATGACTTTAGCAAATATATAGCAATTATTTATATTTATTCAACATGTAGGCTACAGCTCCCTTGAGGCTTTAGAGTTGACTGTCACTCTCCAGGGAGCTGCACATTATTGAAACAAAACAAAACCACTATATTGTTGTTGAATAGCAACTGTGCTGGCTTGAACAACACTGGACACCAAATCCAGCACACAGTAAAGTACAACACTAGCTGGCTCTTGTTGGTACTTCTTATACAGCAGGTTATGAAATCTACTCCAGAGCATCACACAAAACCAGAAGTCAACACGGCATTAGTAGCAATGTACAAACGATGGACATCAAAACATAATTCATGATAACTAAATACACTGTAAACATCTACGTAAAATATCAATTTAATTTTTTTGTCCCACAAACAGCTTTGTTTGGGCCAGATATTTACTTATTGATATCAGCTACCAAATTTTGGTTAAAGATATTCAGTTAAAAATATTCAGTTGTACTGTAGATATTCGTGGTCCCCAGCGTATTCCCAATGGTTTTGGTTTACTAAAACATATACACCAGAAGAAATCCCTTTGTGCCTCTGGGGAGTTGTGATGGTTATTTTTCACTACTTTTTTATGTTTTATGGACGAAAGGATTTATCGATTAACTAAGAAACAAATGGTCAGGTTAATCTATAACAACAATATAGTCCTAGCGCAGTCATTCTTCCCAGAGCTTGACCTTTACTGTTGTTGGAACTAGCGCAACCTTCAGGTCCAAAATTAAATTTATTCCAAAGAGGATCAACCATTACGCATTAGGTTTTTAATTTGAACGATCCCATTAACTTTTCTTTTATCACTCCCAGGACATATTTTTAACGTTTTCACCAATTGCTGGTAACCCAGGTAACAATGTAACTATGTTATCATATATTCTGAACACCATTTTCTTATGGTATACATATTTTTAATTCATTTTTGATATGCTGGAATGCTGGGGACCAAATAAACCCATCAGGAATCAATAGTATTTCACCCCTACATACTAGAACCAAAAATACATTAGAAAAATATATTTTAACAGTTAACTAAAAAGGTTTCATTTAAATTGTAATTTGTCGGTTAAAACAAGTCACGGGCTAACTCACCAGAATGTTTTCCACGTTTGATTGAACAGATTTGCTGCAAAACAGAGACAAAGTATAAATTAGTATCAAGCTTATGTAACATGAACGCTTGTGTCTAAAGTGTATTTATTTATAAAGCAGAGGAATGGTTGGCATGAGACGACCCTCCAGCATCTCTCAGATCATGTATCCCACCACCAGGAACACATGTTGTCATATGTAAAGAGAGAGAGAGAGAGACGGCCACTGTGGTAACATTGTCTCTGACAGAAGAACACAGTTATTCATATGCAGTCACTAAGTAAATCTTAATCTTGAAGGAAGAATTTGATTTAAAAAAAAAATGGACTTTCAACCTTTACTAATGTGTATTTTATTGTATATTCTACAATGAAAGGAGCCCAGTTCCATCCATACTGACCATTCTGGTTAGATAAAAGATGCAGAGCAAACTAACAAAATAAACTACACAGCCCTATGCAAGATAACTTATTCATGCAAAAGCCAGCATTAGACAGATTTAAACCAATGAGGCACCAAACCAAGATACATGAGTATAACTTCTCCAGGTCTAATTCCTAATCTGCAGACAGGTCAGGTTGTTGTTGAATAAGACACAGAAGGCATGTCACATTTAAATACTCTTACTCAGGGACACCGCGCAGGTCAGAATCAGGAGATGCTATAGGCCACGACAAGAACAGTTCACTTTAATTCACTGTTACTAGGGAGCCAAGGATTTCCCAGGGCTGAAAGGCCGTCATTAAGCTGTTTGTTAGGCAGATTTGGCCAAGACGCCAAATGACACCGGAGGAATCGATAGAAGAATTGATAACTTTAAACAGACTGTGTATAATATTCAAGTGCAATTCAGTCTCTGATTGGGTGGCTTGACTGAAAACCAGCAGGAACAGTAGCAATTCACGACAGATTCTCATTGGTGATCAAGACACAGTGACGATATAGTTGCAAATGAACTTGCTGACCCCAACTAAGACAGTCTCACTCTACGATGAACCACTCAGCCGCTCAAGTCAACGTCAATATTTATGCTCTAATCCTCTTAAAGGTTAAAGATTTAGGGCGCAGGACTAATATACAATATCCCATTATGTTAGCATAGTGACGTGTTTCTGTTGAGGTTTTCTTGCTGAGGTTTCACCTCTGAACTGTCATGCTTTCTGGTACTTCAGGCTTTTGACATTTTATGGCTGTTTGACATTTAGATGATACTTGAGTTTATTCACATTCAGAAATAAAAGGCTGCTTTCAGACAGAACACAAGCCTATATAACAACAACCATAGACAACATTCACTATCAGTTGTTAACTAAATTAAGTATGTTTTCTAATGTGACATATTTTAACCCTAAAACATCATTCAATGTATTAATACAATATTATAGCTGACAAATGTATAACAATACAGACAACAACTGCTGTATTCGTACTATTAAAGTAACTTACTGACAGCTCTATGCAACCCTTGCATTAATTTAGTATTATTACATTTCAGTTTTCAATGAGGCTTTGATTCAGTGTTTTCGTGTTTTGTTATGCGAGTAGATACGTGTCAGTCCTGATTATTTCAAACTGGTAATTTCATACTCTTGTGCTTCTGTCTGGTTAATCTTTTGGAAATTGTTATTTGTAGCCTAAAACCAGCAAAGACATGTGCGTTCATTTTAAATAAACTGGTATGAGAATAATTTGGATAATAGCATGGCCATGTCTGGTAGCTGTGAGCAGTTTACAAAAACAGATCTTGGTAATAAACATGCCAATATATTTGTATTTCAAGGGTTTAGCACAGCTGTTACAGGAGCTACATACTGGAGCTGTTGGTTTCGGCATGTCTGTCGTGTTTTGATGATGGAAATAGAGGGAACTTGAATGTAGATGACTATTACTTTGACAATGCCTTCAACCAATCAATAATCTAGCAAAAGATGAGGAGGCGGGTGTGAGGTGAAGGAAGGGGTGAACTAGCACCATGGTGCCTTTACTGAAGTAAAAGTAGCAATACTCTATTACAAGTTAAAGTCCTGCAGTCAAAATGTTCCATGAGTTAAAGTGCAGAACTATACAAGCAGAATGACCATGTCAGATGTATATTATCATGCATTACAATATCAGATTATTATTACAGATGTATTAAAGCTACAGTTGGTAACTTTAATGAAAATAACTTGTTGTCACATATGCTCAGACTGTCACTATATCCTGAAAGTACATGAGACAGATAATCTGTGAAAAAAAATCAGTTACCTCTGCCCCCTTTTATTATTTGAAAGATTCCCACCAATTAGAGCCGAGGAAGAGCCGAGGAGTCTCTAACGCAGCTGTCAATCACTGGAGGCAGAGGAAATAGGTACTACTATATACTACATAGAACCTGCTGTCAGGATATAGTGACAGTTTGAGCAAATATGACAAAAAGTAATTTTCATTAAAGATGCCTTTTGAAGCTTTAATACCATAATGTGACATGTGGGTGTGGCATTTCTGAGTTGTTTGAAGGAGCTTTGACTGAGCTGGAGAAGGTAATGCAAAGTAATGTAACTAATCACTTCTGCTGTTGAGCAATGTGTTAACTTATAATTATATTCCTGAGTAAAGGCTCTTAGTTACATTCCACCACTGTCTATGTCAACGCCCAACCCTAAAACAACTTATTGATCCCAAGACGATCTTTATAGATATAAGTATGTCAGCACTTACAACCAGCACAAACAATGAGTACATTTCTTCCAGTATTATAATGTACTGAAGTATGTGGTACTTGCACTTTATGCGAGTATTTCCATTTAATGCCACTAATGCTTCTACTTCAAGCATCCTCGTATGCACAGTGGTAGTGTGTGAACACCTCCTCACCAGATGGAGTTCTTGATCCTCAGCTGCAGAGCACTGGCCTCAGCGCCCTGCAGCCCGGTGAGCAGGCCGGGCAGACTCCTCGCCCCGCGGTCCGGCTGCTGCTGGGGGTCCTCCTCGGCCATCGCGGTGGGCCTCGGCGCGAGTCTGGGCTGGACTGGACTGGGCGGGAGGCGTGGACGGGTGTACTCGGGCTAAACAACATGGACCGGAGGTCGTTGCAATGCTAACGGGACAGCAGCGCGCCCTGTTGTTGTTGTTGCTGCCACCCTGTCCTCCTCCGACATCGCGAGTCGCAACACTTGGTGAATTAAAGACGCTGTGCAACAAAACTACGGGTCGCTGTCAAACGCGACGCAATGCATGTGTATAAATAAAGGTGGGCGTAAATAGTAAACGGACAGCTGCAAGGCAACTAGCTAGTCCCTCCGGTGTGCTCTGCCCTGCAGTACCCCTCTCGTTATGGGATTTATCTGCATGTGCATGGTGAGTAGTAGCTGTTGGGCAAACGCATGCGCACTAAGACCCCCAGCATTAAAAACAACATGTAAGCAGGAGACCTTACTGAGCACGTTACTATAAATGTCTGTCTAAATCGGTTTATATGTGGATATTATTATTACGTATATATTTTGACACAACAGTAAAGTAAAAATAAATAGAAGAAGACTAGTATTGATCATAATACTATTATTATTATTATTATTATATGCATTTTTATATGATTACCATGATTATGCAAGCGATATTATCTGACAACTACCAGTGGTAGAAAGTAACTAAATAGCCTACATTTTCAGTACTGTTTTGCTACTGTAATTTTTAGCTACTTTTATGTAGGTGTAGGTGCAGATACCAGTTACCTTTCAGGTGCATATTTTACATAAAACAATCTAAGTTGATAGAATACAATGCATTATCACATATTATGCCAGGGGTTCCAAACTCTTCAGGCTTGTGAGCTCTTTGGGAAAAGGGTGAGGACGCGGCACAGAGGAAGAGGACCCAAATGCAAACTACCAGAGTGCAACAGTGGACGTATAAATCCAAACAGAGATTGTATAGAATCCAGAGGATAACAGGAATGGGCCAGGGGAGGTGCAGGCAGGTAGACAAGTAGGCAACACGTTCCAGGAAACAGTAGGATATCAGATGCTCAAATGCAAGAACTAACAAAGCAGTGTTGTCAATCTGGAATGGGGTGAGTGGAAAGGGCTGGTTAAATACTACAGGCCTGAGGAGGGGAAGTCTAAACAGGTGGGCGAGGAAGATCAGGTGACTGGGACTGGTGAGACAGGAGTTATTGCAGGACAGATGAGGGAGTGGCTGGATGTGGAAGTGAGGTGCCTGGGACAGGGGAAAGATGTCAGAGTGCATCTAATGGACAGGTGGAGAATGGCAATGAGTGTGTTTGAAGAAGTGGAAATGTGGCAGAATGTGATGTTATTATTTCAGCTGATATTGTTTTTACAAGATCCATGTTCTGACATTTTTGTGTGTTTTAAATGGCCACACTGCACCTCAAATTACCACACAATAAACCTGGGGCCATTTAAACCTCTACGACAGAGACACTGGCTACACAATTCAAAGAGACAAGGAAGAGCATGGGGTTAATAGGGGCTCAGCAGCTCATTTTTCCCTGAGGCCTGATCACATGAGATCAGTCACAGTCTACAGTCAAAAGCAAACTCAAAACATTTCTATTTGATCAGGCTTGTAACACACATACTCTAGCTGAGTCATGCACCTTTATTGACACATTAGCTGAATACCTGGATTACTACTTTAAGTAGGCTGGTTTATTGGGCAAATATCACTTCCACAAAGCCAGTATTTCAGACATATGTTTTGTGTTAAATTAGTCTATTCATTAAGTACTAGCAATTCATTTTGTAATTCAAATTATTCTTTACTATGTACATATTAATACATTTCGAAAATATATCATGAGGCACTTTTGTGTCCCTTTTGTAGCCTCATACTTTTGTAGAACGTTTGCCCTTAATTGTCTGTCGCAGGCTACCGTACTGTTCGCGAACTGAACAAGTAGTTGCTATGCAACCTGAGCCGCGTCGCCTCCCTGTTTCACAATGGCTGAAAGAAGTTTTGATAAAAAGCTCCGTCCGTCTCAGTGCGTCGTCTCGCAGGTTTGTAGCCTCATTGTTTCAAACAACACGGTTGAATATGCCACCAGCAAACGTTTAAACCTAATTATTTGTTTCTAACAGGTGAAGTCGCTGACCTTTGTCAACAAACATTAACTAACACAAGCTACGTTCACCAGCTAGTTACGCTGCTTCCTCGCATATTCTGCGGAACGACGTGTAATAATCAGTTCTGTCTCTTCCAACATTATTAATGTTGAGATGAAGGAAAACTAAATAGGTAGCGTTATGGATATTAACATCACAAGTTATAAAACTGCTGCAGTCTGTAAAATAAACATATAGTTGGGATTTTGTCCACCAGCATTAGTCACAAATTGCTTGAATTACATTTACACAATGTGTAAAACATGTATTGGAAATAGCCAAAGTGTGCTCATTTTACCTTTGAATTCAAAATGCTGAGCCTACATGCATAGAAAGTGCAGTAGCATACGTCACATCCTCTAATCGTGCAGGTTATCATATCGTATTAGTTTATCACTTGACACCATCACTTACCTAATCACTTCAACCTTGGTGTACAAACATGTCCCAACACTTTCTACTGAAGGGCCATTTATAGAGGGTGTATATTAGGAAGATCTGTAACCACTTACCTGTGAAGTGTGAGTGCAGATGTAGGAGGTATACAGTTTGACTGATACTTTGTCTTTAAGGCAACATCAAAAGCTGTTTATCTAAATATCAGATATTTGTTTCTAACACAAACACACTATATAAACAAACATCCCTTAAATTGTTTTGTTTTTTAAGAATTCTGAACAGTCATTGTACTGAGTGAAACATTTAGTAGTTGAAAAATGAACTTGTCAGGTTTGGTGGACAAACTAAATGCCATTTCTGTGCGGCAGTTTCTTGTTACTTATCAGCCAACATACTGATGTGTCTGCCAATGTATCTGTAAAGCTGAGATAAAAAAACAAGGCGAAATGCAATTCATTTTAAAATATAATCCAATCTCATGCAATGTGAAATTTTACCTCAGCAAATTAATGTTACAAAGTCTGCTGCTTTGTCTTGTTTATTCCAAGAAACGTCCATCCTCTAGCAGTACGGCTGTGCGGTCCAAGATGGTCGAAGTAAGACCGCAGGCAAAATCTGCCTCTGGTCCAACAAAGAAGCGCACAGATGACCTTCTTGCTAAGGAAGAACAATACAAGTAAGAGCACCTGTTCCAATAGACATACATTTCTCTCAAGTTTTCAAGAAGCAGTGATGCATATATTTGGAAACACATAAGGCACACTTCTTCTCATACATTGGTTAAACTCAAACCACCAGAGAGAAATTCATCAAACTTACAATAAAAAAAAAAAAACACGTTGTAATATCACGTATCAAGTAAGAGAGTGCCAACAATCTAAACTGGATTTTCTATTTATTAAAGATGCCGTACAGCACTAAATCTTGTTATAAATATTATTAAAAACACGGTGGATGTTTTGTATTTCTTGCAGTTCTGTAGCCCTGGAAATCCCTGTACATGTTAAAATCAGCCCCTTGATTTTATTATTCTCCATTTTATTTCCTTCAGACTCTTAAATGCAGAGCTGGAAGCCAAAACAGCAGATCTAGTAAGACAGGCAGAACAACTTATGGTAAGTTATTATCCACATGTTGACATTTTGATGACTTGCTTTAAAAAGTGAATCTCGCTCTTGGTGTTGATCGGATTTTAGAGAGAACAGAATGAAGTTCTGTCAAAACCCTTCTCCACCCTCCTGCTCACGAACATTGAAGATGAAGAGCAGTCAAGGTAATAAATATCTCAGACTCAGATCTTTGGAGGCTTCTCACAAGAATGGCTATTGACTTTTCAGCTGTTAATATTCTTGTGAATACATTTATTCCAGCCTCCATACAGACCATTCAAATATTCATTGTTAATTAAAGCAGTGTAAGACAGAGAACTAAATCAACAACAATCATCAATATAATTTATTCTTTCTTTATTTATGTATATATCTCCCAAAATGTCTCTCTGCTTATCTGTTCCCCTCCAGGAAGATGAAGCCTCAACAGTACACTATGCAGGAGCCTGGTATGAAGGTATCAGTTCAGATGATAAAGTTTGTATTTCTGAAACCTGCAGACAGATTAGTTTACAATCCACAGGTATGGTGTGTTAATACTTGAGGCCGACATGTCATTATGCTGTTTCTAATTGCCATCCTTCCTCTTAGGTCGTGACCAAAAAAAGAATCGCATCAACATCACACAACATGTGTACTGGAAAACCAAGAAAAGAGCCTCGCTGTAAAACAATGTGAGTTTGATTGTAAAACATTTTTAGAGTCGTTTAGAACCAGTTTTATTTATGAGAAAATAATACTGTTGTTGAATATATTCTGCATTAACGTTCCTCATAAGGCCGCTAAAGGTTTCTAAATCGTTCGCTTGATTTCAGAGGCCCAAAGATATCTCATGTGGCTGATTTAGCAGATGTAAAAGACTCTGAGGATTTTTTCCTGGCAAAGACAATACAGAGCATGGAGGAGAAGATGAACGACACCGTGATTCACGAAAATGTTGTGGATGATGAGGATAATGCTGGAGACGATGTAGGATCAGGTAATGTTTGTCGCCTTGTGAAAAGTAAATCCACGTTTTATTCATTAATTGCAATTATAAACAATTTCCGCAAATATTTATTTAAAGACATGTAATTTTGTCTTAGAATTACCCAAAAACTCCACAGCTTCACTACAGTTTTCAGTTCTTCAGAGTCTGAATGTGTTTTAAGACAATAAATGATAGTCACATTATTCATTATTACATTTTCTAACCAAGAGGACCTGTATGTTGAGGTTAATGTGGGATCTGAAAGTTACTAAGAAATTATTTCCCATGAGGAAATCTTCCAACTTAATTCTTCATAACTCAAATCTAAATAGGAGTTTTAACATTAAATAATACATCTTTCAGTTTTCTTAATGTATTTCTCGAGGGGGAAAGTCATTTTTCACGGGTTTTTAAGTCTGTGTTGCTCTGTTTTATCAAGGCGTTTCAGATGCTCAAATCCGAGTTCAGAAAGCAAAACTACGGATCATGCAAGAGGAACTGGATCAACTCTCTTGTGAATATTATAAGAAGGTAATTTGTTGAAAGACAATGAGCAGTTATTGCCCCGTTCCCCACCTAACAGCAGAGGGGGACAGAGCTTCAGTTAAACAGCCGTGAGCCAACTCGTGATGGAAAACATAGATGACTTGACGTTGTTTATCAATAACATCATGTATCTGTTGTTGCAGGATGATGAAAATGCTAAACTTGGTGCTAAAATGAAGGAGCTGGAGGAGGAACGAGCCAGACTGCAGAAAACAACAAACATCCAGCAGATGCAGATTGAAAAGCACAGAGCTTTAGCAGAGGAGTCTGACAAAAAATGTGAGGGTCTTCAACTGCAAGTGTCTGCATTACACAAGGTCTGTAAAATGTCAAAGCTGACAATGTTCGACCATCTTATATGACTCATGTGAACTGCTCGTGAGAGATAATTTCCTGGCTTTGCTCTGTGCAGGAAGTAGAACATCTGAATAGATCCCACAAACAAGCAGCGGCTGTGCACAGCACGGTGGAGGTTCGTCTGAACAGAGCTTTGGAGGAGGGGGAGAGGTTCAAGACTCAACTCAACAAGATGAAACAGATGAACAAGGTTTGCAAATTACAGTGTTGATAAACACATAATCGAATCATTCGAATGTGATTTTTGTTTTATTACAAGCTACAGATTTTCATGTATAAAATAATATTGTTGAACTACTGACTTGTAAGATAAACTTCTATCTACACAGTTTACAATCCAGTGTACATTTAAAATTATTTTTAAATGATACAGAGGAACAAACAAACACGTAATTATTAAAACAAAAAAATAACATATTTGACAATCACAAAGAATCAAATCTTTATTTAAATATAACATATATTCCACTTGTAGAGGGCGTAGCAGCAAAATGTGTTCAAAGGGTTAATTTTTAAAGCCTTGTGATTATGAGTGTCTTAGTATTATCAAGATCAAAAAAATTTGAGTGAAGCAAGGTAAAGCGTCAACATGTTTAAGATAAAAAGAGCAGATAAAAGTCCCTGATCAAAGAGATATTGAAACAGGGAGCTCCATAATGTCACACAGTAATAAACTACAGAGCCCACTGACCTAAATAATCAAACTGAAGCATGCAGAGAGATCATGTACGGCCGCTGAATGTTATGCTGCATAGTGGACTTGAAAATATCTGAGGAAAACGTGAACTATCATATTTGAAGACGGAAAGGGGAAAGTTTATTTAGCCCTTTGGATTTACAAAAAGTACCAGCCTCAACTGAATGTCAACATGTTTGTAATTGTTTGTAAAGGAGTCCTCAGGTTGCCCAAAAGTTAAGATCTGTTTCACTTCTACTAATTTCAGTCTTTTAAATAATTTTGAATTAGGACAAGATAAGCGAGGAACATCAAAGTAAAGAAAATGTACTTGCTGAAAACAAAATGCTAAAAAAACAGAAAGCAGAACTCATTGTGGGTTTCAAGAAACAGCTCAAGCTGATTGACATCCTCAAAAGACAAAAGGTACGTGTCTCCACCTCTTACACCCTGTTTATAAACACCCTGTGCACAGCTTAATCAATGACTGACTTTTTGTTTTGTGCAGATGCATTTTGAAACTGCCAAGCTGCTGTCGTTTACAGAAGACGAGTTTATGAAAGCTCTAGACTGGGGGAAGTCAGAATCACAGAGAGGTTCAGATAAATAAAAGAGTTTGGGTTCACAGTGAATTTAGATTTAGAGATTGGTCTCCTAATTATTCTCTCATTTAGCCAGCAGACACTCTCAGATCTTTTCTGCAATGATTTTTATTAAGCTCCTGTCAGCACAGTCCAAATAAAAACATGTCAATTAATAATGTTGTTTTCACTGAATGCTACACAAGCGCTATCATGCTGAGAAATTAAATAACTTTCTGTGGAACCCTAAACTGCCCTATAGTGGCGTAGTATGCAATTTACTCATCACCATCCCAGCCGTCCTCAGAAAAGATATCCGCTTGCCGTGTTTTAAAGTTTTTTCTGAAGTCTTCATCAAAGTGTTCCAGGTCGTCTTCACGGAGCAAGCCCTGAAAATGGATACACTCATGGTCAAATAGACATGCACCTGTGTAACATTATTTATGATTCACACATTGCATCATACCTTTGGTAGGTATCCAAGGAGTTTTGTTGCATGGCGTTTAAGAAGTCGCTGCCTCTCCTCTTCAATTATCTGCCGACGCAGCGCTTCCCTCTCCTGCTCAATTGCTCTTTCTCTAGCCTCCAGTTCCTTGAAGAGAGAGATCAATGTTATTATCAAAGCAAGTCATTCAACGTAACCAACTGGCATTACAAAGGTGATGCACTACAGTTTATGTTGGGTTTCACTTCTGTTCCTCAAATAAATCTTTTAATTTATGTAAAGTATTCAGCCATCCTACTAGAAGTTGGGATGTGTGTTATGTTTGGCTACTACCATTAATACATCTTAAGACTTTGCAAGTGTTCAACATCAAATATCATCATAATAAAATGTGGTTGCTGCTTGATGGAATACAAGCAGCATGACCTCTGACAGTAAATCACATTCTTGATGTGATTATGTTCGTACCATGTCGGCCTCATGCTGCAGTCTTCTGTCCTCGATCAGTTTCTCCACCTCGCGTTTGTGCTCAAGTTGCTTCATGCGTCGTTTCTGGGCATTCATCTGCTCCAAGCGATCGTCTTCTGCAAACTTAGCCATCATCATTTTCCTGAAGGCCTCCTCTTCCTCTTTCTCTGCCTGCCTTCGCATCTCTTTGAAAGCCATCTGCTGCTGGCAGGTCTGCTGCATCATCAACCTCTGTCGGATTTTCTTCTCCATCTCTTCCTGTTTGATGAATGTTTAAGAAAACATTAAGATCATTCAGGTGCACTTATAAATTCCAGCTGCAGAGCACACAGGACTCTGCTCTTGTGTCATAATGGTCATTCTTCATTCTTTTCCATTGTTTGTTAGTTTGTTTATGAAAATTAATTGCTAAATATATGTGTTATTACTTTGTCTCAACTGTTATCTTATTATAGTCCGAATTGCTTAGAATGGGTGTTTAGCAATACTGCTTACTATGTCTCTCTGCCTGTGAGCCTCTTCCTGTTCTTCGAAATAAAGTTCCTCACGGACTCTGTCCATCTCTTTACGCTGCTGCCTCTCCTCTTCAATCTTCTCAGACAGCTAGAGGAGAACAGAGAGGAATGATTCAGTGGTAATTATAGACATGTGTCAATTAATTAAAAAGATAAAAGTATGGGAATAAATATTTTAAAAAATTGTCTTAACTATTTTATGAAGATGCTCTTTTCCTTTTTCCCTCTCTCTGATCTTAGCCATTCTGCTCTCCTCCATGTTCTCCTGATGGCTCACAAACTCCATGATCCGTTTATTCTCGGCCTCCATCCTTTCTTGCTCCATGCGTCTCCACTCGTCCTGCTGTTTCTTGAATTCTTCAATGTGTTGCTGAGTGGCTCTGACCTTCTCCAGTTTCAGCTGTCTCTCCCTTAAGAAAACAACATTATTGTTCAATAAATCCATCATCTGGAACAACTCTCTATTTGAAATGCATACAAATACTGAACCAGAGAACTAAAACTATGTTCAGTATTTAGTTGTATGGTTAGATTCAGGGGTTGAATGTGTAAGTCACTTGACATTTTTAATTGAATGCAATGCCAATTTCTATAAGTTCCATGGATACAACATGATTTGAACATATATCTACATTCGTGAATTCAACAGCCCCATTTAAATCCATGTAATTCAAGTTTCTCTTGACTGTTGTGTTCAGCAAAACAAACTGACTTGTATGCATTGTGCATTCGTGTTAAAGACTGGAAGAATTAATAATGAAGGACTCACATCTGATCCTCTTCGTAAATCTTCCTGACAATCTCATCAACCATGAGCTTTTCTTTGAGGAACTCCTCGTACGCCTCTTGTCTCTTGCGCTCCCTCTCCACGAGCTGCTGCTCGAGCTCTTTCTGACACCGCACCAGCTCCTCGTGGCGTTTCTGCTCCATTTTCTGCTCCGCAACATCTGCTCGCTCATATTCGCTCTTCATCTTGCGGGCCAAATCTGCCTCCTCGCGCTGTCAGAAAAAGAACATGCACAGTAACTAGCCTGTATTGAATGTTCTGTATTTATTCAATGATTAGACCCATCCAGCTTTTTGTAATTGTTTTAATAACACTGGATCTCTGCCCGGTGGCTATTATGCAAAGACAAGCATTTTGAGTTATTTAAAAGGAAGAATCCATCTTTTACAATGAGAGGTTCAAACTTGTTTTGAGTAAATTACTGAAACCAATGAGGACGGTGCTCACCATTGTCTCAAACCTCATAGCTTCCTGCTCAGCAATTTGTGCAGCTCTTTCCTTATTCAAATATGCAGATTTCAGCTTTGACTCAAGTTCTCGAAGCTCGATGCTGAAAGATATTTAAATACATTTTAAAATGTGCATAGATAATGCAAAACCAAAGCAGAGAAAGACGACACTAAAACAAAAAGTGTTGCTTTTGTATATTGAGCCAGAATATAAAGTAAGTCCAGGTAATGAAGTAGGGGTGCATACCTGTTCTCTTTAATATGCTGTCTCATTTTCTCATCTCTTTGTGTCTCAAAGTTGATGCGGGCCAGCTCCTTAGCCATTCTCTCCTCTTGCTGGAGTTGCTTTTCTCTGCTTATTCTCTCCTCCTCTGCCTGAAAGTAAAGTTAAATTATGATAATCAACATCTGACTTTAGGCAAGTTACCGTTTATACATTGATGAGCCAGCGTAGTGTTGTATAAAGCCGTGCTTATCAAAGGTGGTATCTCGCACCACCGATGGGCTTTGATTTGATGTGATTGTCAATAAAACTGAAAATTAACCAACTATTGCTAAATTTGGACTATTGTTAATTAAAACAGCTTCCTCCCAACTTCTCCATGTTACCCATAAACAACTTGAGAGTGGCCACTTGTCATACATAATCTGCACAAAAGAAAGACACTTGTACCTTCAGCATGCTGCTCTCCATGTGCCTCTCCTTGAGTTCCTCCTGCGCCTGTCGCTGGAACCTCCTCCTCTCGAAGCTCTCCTCGTCCTGCAGCCCGGCCCGCTGCTGCCCCTCTCGGGCCAAGCGCTCGGCCTCCTGCTGCCGGAGCTCCTCCTGCTGCCGGCGCTGAGACATCCACCTCTGCTGCTGGCTGCAGCCCCAGGGCCGACTCTGTGCCAAAGAAACACACGAGAAGTAGACAGAGGAGCAGTAACACGCTGATAACAGTGCGGTCACGTGGCTGCTGTGTTTGTAGCAGTCGAGCTCACGTTAACTGGAACTTCGGGTCGGCAACGAGGATTTACCATGTCTGCGGTGCTTTTCGACGCTTCCCGCCTTCCAGGTTTAACTCCTCTTGATTCTCTGATGCGTAAACACTGGATTAATTAACTTCAAGCGAATTTCGACGGCAGTCGTCAGGGGAGATTAATTAGCCGTCGTTAACCTGAGGTGTCGCCGGGTTTCCGAGGTTGTTTGGGGTTTCGTTGTCGTGGGAACGCCGCGTATGCTAAACCAATAAGAATGAGCGCTGACGATGACGTCAGGTCTGGGGAAATCTAAACTTCTTTACGTGTTCACACCTCATTTACATTTTATACGATTGTATAATATGGACGATCGCTTGATGAACATTTCGTAATACGAAATAATTCGTTTTTACTTAAGTTGTGCTATACATTTTACTATAATAGTAAAGTAACTAATATGTATTTTATATTTGTTTTACTACTACCCATTTATTGTATATAAACTCTGCTGACGGTTATTAGCACAATAGTGCAAAGTGAATATCCTCCTGGGAACCGAGGGAAAATAGTGTCTTCCAAATTCATATTTGTTTGTGATTTCCTACCTATTTAGAGTTAAGAAAACATCTTACAATTTAGACTTTTTGAAAATTATTTAAATTTTTAATTTTACAGCATGTCCACTGTAGCGGACCACAAGACACTTTTCGTGTGAAAAGACCGCCAAATATAGAATATACAAAAACTAACAAATTATGGCTATATTAAACCAATAATACATTCAACTTGATTATAAAACATAATTCTTCATCTTTGAATGAATGCTGCTAAATCTTCAAATACTTTGTTGTCAATGTACTGTGTAAAGTACTGAATTGGACTCCAGTCTGCAAAGGTTGTAGAGTCATCTTGACAGTATAGAAGCCCAGGTAGCACAGGTGTGAATATATTATGATGGAAAATAACACCATTAAATGAAAGCTAATAACAGGAATAATAATTAAACCTCACACAAATGTATTTGGATTAAATGCAGTCAGGTCGTAGTGCATCATTGGGATTCTTCTTCTTCTTCTTCTTCTTCTTCTTCTTCTTCTTCTTCTTCTTCCTCTTCCTCAAACACATCCTCATCTCTCTCATCATCTGAAAGCTCCAAATCTGGTTCTCCCTCAACTATCTGGTCCAGCATCCTTTATGCTTGAGTTCTGTCTCCGACAACAATGTTGAGTCATCAAATACATACATTTTGTCCCGGTGTCCACTATAATTGACATTCATAAAATTACTATTATTTAAATAAACAAATAAGTTAAATGTTTCAGAACTAAATATATAATTCCTGACATTTTAATAAACAAGAAGATATATGAATATCATAGTAAAAAAGACAAAAAGTCAGCAATATTTGACTTACCATTTGACTTTCCATAAAATGTGCTGGCCGATCTTATGTTGAAAAAAAAGAGGAAGTTGTCATGATCCCACCTCTGGTATCAGGATGTGCTCTTTAGAGTACAGCAGGAGTTGAGGGTAACTCAAATGAGTGAAAGGAGAGATGCAAAACCAAAGTGTCCACCACAGAGGACACAAATAAATGGGCTGGGTCTCAGGAGGATATGGCACAGTAAAATAAAGGCTTACAAATAGACTTGTCAGCAATATTTTAGGAGTAAGTAAACATAATATTCAAATGTCTGAGCTCTCTGGATTTAATTGGTGACCTAAAGGAACGAATAGTCTGCCGGCTTTCGAGAGCAAGATTCAGAAACACAACAAGCAAAGATTCAAACGTCTTGTAATAAAGATTTATTTACACAACCAACAGGAAAACATTGACCCAAACCCAGTACTTTATAGATCTGAGGAACATGCGTCCTCGGGAGTACACAATATCTTGGGAGGAATGTATTAAAAACAGACTTGGTGTTACATTTACAGTGTCCTTAGACAAATAAGCATTTACAGACCTGCTCTATAGATACAAGTGAAAATCCTTATTAAAACCCTATGAAATAAAGATTTGATTTTGAGAGATTAATTTAGACAAAGTAAACTAATCCTACTGTGTAAACTATTCCTAGAGCTTCAGGAATTAGACTTGTTTCACCGTGTATGCAAAATAAAAAGGGAACTTTATCAACAAGCGGCCTGGGCGTAACAATTGGTTGACAGATTTCCTCAAATTAAAGTGTGGCACCCAATGTCGTGTTTACATTTATTTTACAAGTTTGCATTTCAACACAGTTAAAAAGAAAACAATTAAATATACTTGAGCACAATGTTATTCGTAAATTATTCTGCTCACTCCTCAAATAGTTGTGGTTATTTCCCCTAATATTCCACCATTACATTTTCTCAGTTTTATACACACATCTTACACGCTTCTCAGAGGCTGGTTACAATATTTATACATGTACTATATCATTTGTAATAGTTATAGCAACTTTCTGAGTGTTGAGATACATGATATTCAAAACCAGCTGGTAACAATATAATGTACCTGTATCACCTGTAGACTTTTCTGTAAACAATGTAAAAGAATTCAGTGATATTGCATGTTCTTGTTATAACATAACAAATGACGTAGTAATGGGAGGAGAGATTACTTTTAATAACAAAAAATGTAAACAAACCAGATTAGTCTTAAAAGCCCAAACAAACTAAAACAAACATGAAAGTAAAATCAAGATAACAGTGCAAAAATAAATCTCAGATGGAAACAGGACTCAAACAGATTAAAACAAAATCTGAATAAAAGGCAACATTACATTATTTCAGTATTTGTACTTTTAAGGGAACGGCATTGAGAATTTAAATTGAATCAATGAATCACCATAGAGAATGTGAGCATACATATTCTGTACCAGAAAAGTCAAGTCATTGACAAATGTGTTAATCTTTCTCAGTTAAGAAAATAAAAAATCCGAGGAGCAGAATACTGTCCTTTGTGACAGATGTTTTCTTCTTCTTAAGGACAGCAATCAGGTTTTGAAACTTTTAAGTACTAAACAAATTATTTAACTATGTAGTTTATAGGGCAACTAAGAAGCCTGCAGTGGATGTATTTTTATTCATAAATACAAAGACATCTATTTAGGTAATGGAGGTTTTACAGAAGAGAAAAAATACCAGCAGCCAAAGAAACACGATCACGTTGGATTTATGTAAAAGAGACAATGCCAACTGATGAAGCAGTTATTCTTAACAGCTTAAGTGTGCAGTCATCTCCGTGTCAGGAGCATTGTTTACAGGGTCATTCTGATTTAGTTTGTTGGTCCCCCGTCTCGTACTCGGGGAGCTGCTCTCTGACATCTCGGCTCTCAGAGTTACTCACCAACTCGTCACAGAGATCTAAAACTCCATCTGATGTCGATATAGTGGGCAGCGACGACTGCGTTGAGTGTCCTTCAGAGAAACCTTCGAAGGAAGCCATTTCTGTGGGACCCTTTTCCGGATCAGCTTCTGGTAACATCAGCTGTGACTCCAGTAGGTCAACTGGGGCGACAGTAACATTTTCAGATGTGAGACTTTCTACTAGTTTGCCGTCCTTTTCCTTTGGTAACAGCCGGCGGCATTGAGCAGCCGCCGGCGTCAAGACGTACAAGACTCTTGCAGGCTGGCTCAGGAGGAGTTGCCTGCACAAAAATAAGAGGACAGCATTAAAAAGCATTCTTTAAATATATTTAAAAGCTTTAGCAATATGCTACTATTAATTAGTTGGCCAAACACACTGCTGCCAAACAATATTAAACAGCAGTACTGGACACTTGTTAACCGGCACTCTAGTGAAACCAAAGAGGTATAATGAAAATTAAGAATTAATGATGGTTAAGTATTATTCTTTTATTCTCGATCAATCCGCCATTTATTTGATGGATTCATGCTTTGGTCTATAAAATGTCAGAAAATTGTGAAAACTGTGAGAAAAAAGGTTTCCAAGAATTGATTATTAAAATAGTTGACAATTCTATTTCTACCAATCAACTAATCAATTACTCAACTAATGGTTGCAGCTCTAATGATGTTGTAATGATGTGAAACTGTGTGTTGTTGAAGAAAAATGAGTACTGACTGTTGTACTAACAGTCAGTCAGTCAGACGGTCTGGCTGTAAAGACCACAAATAAATGTGTATAAGGAGGTAGAAGTTTCTAACCGGCTAATGCTAAGACAGGGGGCGCCATTGTAACACCAGACAATCTTGATATTTTCTTGAAAAAGAACAGAACATTTACAAAGAAGATTTACAACTGTGGCAGAAAACAAAAACAAAGATGGAATTTAATTTCAGGATTTATAATTTAATACACGTTCTTTGGTCGTTGACATTGTTAAGTATTTTTAATAGATTAAAGATAGTCGGATGACAACATGTAATGTGGGTAGTAGTTTCTACTCACACTTGATCTTTGGCTTTGAAATCTGCTGGGTTAAAAACAAGAAACAGCCTTCAAGAAACATGCAACACTAAAAACTAGCCATGAGTGAGGTGCCACAGGAGGAAAGACACATACCTTTCTCCTGAATGACTTTGCATATGTGATTTGGTCTATCAGTTAAATGTTTGCTCATCAGGTCACCACAGCCCCATGCGTCCATGAGGAGGTCGCAGTTGAGACAGACCAGGGTTAATCTGAGGGAAACAAAATTGTACATTTGTGCCGTTTCAATCTAAAAACACTTTATTTACTATTAAATGCAGAATAGACTTAATGAAGCATACTTACTTTAATGTAGATGAATTTATCTTATGGTGCATTCTCCAAAATCTGTCTTTGGTTATGGTGCTATGAAATCTAACAAAGGACAAAGAAAGGTTTGTCACAAGATTTATCACATAAATACACTGAGCCTAAAATAATTGAATTCCTTTCCTCACCTTATCATATGATTCCCAATGGCGTCTTTGCAACTTGTCCGATATTTGCAAGCGCCACAATTTGAAATCATTGGGAAATGAGAATAGAAGTTGTCGACTTGTGTGTTGCACTCGATGCATGTGTACCCCCCTCCATTGACTCTGAAATGTGCACAAAACGACAATCAATCAAATAAACAATCAAAAGAGATTGAGAATACCCTCTTGTTATGAGTCAAGTCAGATTTTAGGACACTGAAAAAGATAAATGATCAGAACTGTCGCAATTTGAGTTGGTTCATTATAGTAGATGCACAAACCAAATACGTATGTTAATTGTGTGCAGAGAGGTCTGCAGGTTCCTGATGTTATTCTACTAGTCTGAACTCTTGTTACACCACTACATTATCTCATGTCTCATCTGCTCATAAGCCCACATCATGTGACTAAAGGCAGCATGTTGCTTTTGATTACTGAGCCCAATTAGCCAAATATCACACTCATTAGTTTGTTGAGGAAAGATTTCCCACTATATCTGCTTTACAGCAAATTATTTTTAGCCAGCCTAAAGAAGACTGTCAGGAAAATTTATTGAAAATGCAATTAGCCACTTTGTGTATTACTAGGCTTTAATAATGTCTATTAATCAGCTCACATCCCGTCATAAATATTCAGAAGGTGGGGCTGTATATCAATGGTGTGGTGGGATGTGGGCCATGCTGGAGATTTCCATGGGCAGCTTTCAACCTAAAAGTACAAAAACCTTCTAATAACAAAGATATAACCCTTATTTTAGTTTTAACTGATGCAAAAATGATCGGTCTGCATAAACAAATATTTCTGTTGTTCCATAAAAATCTAAATTAGTTATTGCTGTAGCGTCAACCTGAGATTCTTGAGCGCCAGATTGTGTTTGGTAGTCCGGCCATCTTGCTTCTTGCTCTGAGTCATCTTGGCTTTTCCTGCTCCAGAGACATTTGACTTAGCCTTTGATGCACTGACTGGAGGTTTGTTTCGCTTATTGTAACTTGGTGTTTCTGGACCGACAATAAAGCCAGATTGATCAGGGGAGGTCTGCAATGTGCATGTCTTCGCTGCGAGGGAGGCTCGAATGGTCACCTGGAAAGAGAACACAAAGTGCATTGACGCTGAATTAAATTTGTATTACTATAAGAATAGTCCAAAAATGAATATCGTACTGAATTTGTTATGACAGGGTGAGACCTTTGTTCCTGGAGGAAGGCCTTCCAGGGCTCTAGGTTTTCTGAAAGTCTTGTGGAAGTGAATCCTGTGCTCTACTCTTTCCTTGTAGGTGAGGAAATTCAGTCTGCATTTTCCACAGCGACTGATCGCTTTTTTCTGAAATAGAAAAAACCTGATTAATAAGTGGTGCGACTAGAGGCTAATTGCCAAGATGTTTTATTTGGATTCACTGAAAGAATATAACGAGTATGAGAAGAACTACTTTCATTGCTATTAATAGAGCAGCAATTCATTTTGTTTGGTTCCAACTCTACCATATTTATTGCTCCTTTCGGGCAGGTGAAGAGAAGCAGGTTTTATTGTCAGCCTTTTATGTATTATAGTAAGGTGCAAGGCAGACAACCAAATCAATCCAACCTTGGGAGTTGGAGCAAATAGTAAAAACTAAAAGTGAGTTCAAACTCTTGCAGATACTTTTTTACGATGTCAGGAATTCACTGTAAACACACTGCTTTGTTGGCTATGACTCTAAACTGATTGAATCTAATCTGAGATTTAATCTGACTAAATGAAATGCAGCATTGTACCTGATGTTTCATGTAGTGTTGCATGTACGTATGACCACTTCTCAGAACTTTAAGACAGAAGGGACAGAGCAGGTCTTTTGTGTTTTCATGGACACTTCGGAAATGTGTCTCCACTTCTGAGAAGAAAGAGGATCTGTAATTGCAGACCTGTGGAATCAGTAAAACAGAATTTCTGTATCAGTAAATGTTTTAAACATTTCAAGATTAAATCAAATCACAGTTTAGTATGAAGTGACAGACCTGGCACACGTAGGGCATTTCGCCGGGCTTGTGGTTGTCCTTCATGTGTTCGAGGAGAACTTGCTCTGACTCAAACGCCAGCTCACATATCTTGCAATTGGCTTGAAAAGGGAATGACAAAGAAAATTACAAAAGGCCACATAGTGTTTGAGCAAAATGTCATCCATCAACTGTCAGATTGAGCCGTAAAGACTATTATGTCATACTTGAGGATTCGATCGGGCTGTGGGCGCTCTCGATGTGGCACTGCAGCTGGAATGGAGTCAAGTACTGTCGATAGCAATGCTGGCAAGTTGTGTGGCTTTCATAGCTCTCGCTGTTCTGCTTTTCCAGCTCCAGGTGGTGCTTCATGTGGTTCATAAACCTGTATGAGAGGGGAAGTACACACGGACATTAAACAACAAATGGGGCGGCTGTAACTCATGGGGAGAGTGGTCGTCCTGAAACCACAAGGTAGCCGGTTCGATCCCTGGTCTCCCCATAGTTTGCATGTAGAAGTGTCCTTGAGCAAGACACTGAACACAGTTGCTCCCCGGGTGCTTCACGGCCGCCCACTGCTCCTTAATTACTAAGGATGGGTTAAAATGCAGAGAATACATTTCCATTTAAAAAACATTAAAAATAAAAAATAAAATAGAGCTGAAAAGATAAAATGTCTGCAACATTGAAAAGATAAAAGGCAATGCATCTGCAACATTTTTTCCTAGCTGGTTATGTTTTTTTAAATGTCAACCGATGCTGGTTTCAGATGTAAAGTTATGATGATTTGCTGGTTTTGTTTGTCATATATGATAGTGATTTGTGTATCGTTGGGGTTTGGATTGTTGGTCAGACAAAACAATCAATATGTCTAACTGGGCTTTTTCTCACTACGTCTTTGACATTTCATAGAATCAACAATTGCCCAATAAACCTTGAAAATGATTGGCTAATTGATGGGGAATAAAATAACGGTCTTCATTCTACCTCTACATTTACCAGATCTTAACATTATCATCGCATAACTGTGGGCTCATAATCTATAATGCAGTATATCTAAAGTGATCTGAGGAATATTTCCAAAAAAAAGAATTGCCGCATTAAAACCAAATCTATAATAATATGCATGGCTTGTGTGCAGTGGTTAGGGTTAAGGTCCCAAAGGTTTTTAAAGATAAATGAAGTATTTTCCGAGCACCTCACTTCCTAAGCATGCATAATGGCCGTTATAATATCAGCAATTACACAAATATTTTGTTTTGCCTAATGATGTAGTGCTTCATGGCTGCAACTAACGCCTCCACAGCTATCTGCCACCGCTGCCCTGACGAGGCACGGCCCATTTTTCAGCCAGCACATTCTGCGGCCTCAGCTCTCCTAATAGACATTTTTATGTGGAGGAACTATGACCTTGACTATGAGAGTGTGGTTGCAGTACAAATGTGTTTCCCCATTAAAAGCAGCTTACAGAAGCTTTTTTTTGTTGTTGCAATGTGAAGCAAAGTTATTTATTCAAAGGAACCGTTATTTTGGCACCTCAACTAGCTGTCATTTTTCATGCTTAGGCCCATGAGGGGAAATGGTTTGATATGGTCATCCATCTGAGAGGAAAACTACAGTGAGGACCAAGGTAGACGTCCACACTGTCTTTAATTGCAATGAACAGATAGCTATTCAGCAAGTCCTTTAATCGACAGACCCCCATGGGGGTCTGCACCTCTTTTCCCCCGTGTTCCAGTAGTCGTAGGAACCCCAAATGAGTTTGAATACTTGTGTTATTTTATATATTTTTGGCGAAATAAATTTATATTTCCCCCCCAAAAAACTTTTATACCATATTTTGACATACAGCACGATATGAGCCAGATTTCCCAAAAATGCCTCCTCGAGCGGTCGTTTTCAAACGATATGGTTCAGGGCCTTAACAACAGCCCACATACTAATAAGACACGTTTCAACAACAATCACAATACAACAAAGCATTGGCATGTTAAGAAGGAGTTTCAGTCAAAAAACTGTCGTTCAGTGGAAAAATTACCTATTTTATGGCAAAAACATTGGCCGATTTGGGCATGCTGGGTACCGAAATGTTCATCAGCTTCCGCACTTGCTGTATGACACGGTTTTAGAAATGTGGGCAGACCAGGGAGGCTTCAGTACTCAGAAATGTGCGCTGGAAAAAGAAAAGAAAAAAATTCCGGCCATTTTGTGACTTTACAAGTACAAATAGGGGGTTTATAATGATTTTGAGTGCTTTGTTAGACTCCCACAAGCCCGTAGGATTACGGGGATGTGTGTTTTATTGAAATCCGACTTTATAAGGATTTAGTGAAACTTTACGATCGCCGCTTTTACGTAAATATTTAAACTTAACGGTTACTTTAATTTAACGGTTAATCTTAAAAACAATTATTTTTTGCAAAAAAGAGGCGCTAGGGTGCTTGGGGCTAAAAAGCTTAAGTCCCAGTCTGTTTTTTGAGAGCATATTAATGACTGTATAGAGACGGGAGGCTGAATGTTAGAAAACATTTCATTGTCATGAAATACAGATAAAAATGGATTATAACCCTGTTTTACTGGGAGCAAGAAAACATATGATCATACCTAATGTTGTTCTTGAGAACTTTTAAACAGCTCTGGCACTTGAAAGTGGTGTTGGGCTTCTGCTCCTTTTTGATCCCATCTCCATCAAACCGTCCATAGTAGAACTCTGAGACCAGCATGATGCGCTTGTTTGCGCCAATATTCAGGGATGATTTAGTACTTTCCATAGTTGCACAGCAGCTCTGAAATAAAGAGATGTTTTAGATAAATAAGCAAACTTCATGTTGATGCAGAAAAACATAAAGAGGATTTTTACTCAAATCCAATCTAACAGTTAAGACCAGTTAGAAAATATAACAATTGTAAAAAAATCATTGTCACTTCCACACAGTGGGCATTCAGCTTATTAATTAAACACTGGTATCAGATGGGTACTCTGTTGGCAGATAAACAAAGCCCAAGTATCGTTTCTGTATCGGAACTTAAAGCATCAGATCGGTGAATCCCTAATGCTTATATTATCCAACTAAACATTTGATTATCCAACATCAATTTCTCAATCTTAATCTACCGCCCCTGTGATCAAACTGTGTGCCAGTAAGAGCTTTTTAGGTGGAAACAGTCACACCTCATTTTCATGTTAATTTCCACACAATATTTTTTACTCACCGACATATGCAATTTCAGGGCCTCTTGTGTGAGGAATTCTTCTTGACACTTAAGGCACTTTCTCTGTAATATCCCGTTTTCCACTGGAACTATTACTTTCGGCGTTCCTACAGAAAAACAGCTTGGATGTTACAATTGACAGTGCATACAGTAATTTGATTACAAATCTGCATCCTAAAAGGAACAATTTGCCAATTTTCAACCTGATCTTCCGCATACCAGTGAAGAACTTAGGATACGGAAGAACAACAACAACAACCGAGAGAGAGAGAGAGCTGTGTGTGTGTGTGTGTTACTATGCATGATGGTTTTCCTCCGTATTTGTGCTGGAGACTGTGCTGGATACCGAAGATAAACGGGAAAAGAAAACACATACACTACCAGCAGAGCGATTTTGGGGCAATTTCTGTTTCTGTCAAGTTTGAATGACAGAAACTGTGTTTTACAATGAGTTAACATGGTAATTAACCTCGTCTTAGTTCGGTGGATAAGATAAACTTGAATTGAGAAGGTGTATGGTTTTACTTTTTGGTTTCGGTGTAAACATATTTTCTTCATTGGAGATTTTGGGAGTCTAATTTGTATATTTATCAAACATAGCGAACTTGCCTCACAGCCCGGCTCAGCAGCAGGAAAAATCAGCTTTCTCGATTAATATAACACGCACTGGGGAATGTATTTCTCCAAATGACTACATTTACCATCAGCACTGTTTGGACATCAACATAAAAGGTGGTGAATTTAACCTTTAAATTACTGCAGGAACAGAAACTTACCCAAATCAATCTTGGCTCTTTTTGCTGCGCTCTCAATTTGCTGTGGTGGTAATACTCGTTTGACTAAGCTTTGATCTGTATGAAATAAAAATAATAATACATAAACAACTGGGTTATTGCTAGCTGACTGATTGGCAAGTATGCTGAAATAATGTGAAACATTACTTTAGAAAATACAAATACCTCTGTTATTGTTTGGGGTCTTTACAGGCATAGAAAAGGTCTGAAGAGATTGTGAGATGGAGCGGTTGAGTTGCATCTGGTGAGATTGAGCTGAATACACAGCAGGACTCTGCACGTTAGACAACGTCACAACATTGTTGCTGATTTGTTGCACCTGAGGCCTGTGGACAGCACCAGGCATTATTGTGGCTGACGTGACCTGCTGAAAAAGATGCTGCTGACCAGCTGAACGACAGAACACACAAACGTAACATTACCAGATGAAAATGTCTTTGATGAAGCTTTTCCTGTGACATAACAAAAGCGGGCGAAAGCAGGTTTCCTCCTCATATTATATCATATTCAGATTTACCTGGTACGATTGTAAATGAAGTCCCAGGAGGGTAGTGGCTCCCAAGAGAGGCAATAAAGTCACTGTTGTTTGCCAATTGTGAAGAAGTGACAATAAATCCCTATAAAAAAAAAGCAAAAAAATTAACCTAACAGTTGTTTCCCCAATCGGAAACACAGGAAGCAGCACGGATCTCTGCCTGTCTGACTGACATCTCTCAGTGGATGTCCGCACACCACCTGAAAAGTAATCCTGACAAAACTGAACTACTTTTCCTTCCAGGAAGAGGCTCTCCCACGCACGACCTCACTGTTACCTTCAACAACTCAGTGTTGGCACCGACCCTGACTGACAGGAATCTCGGTGTGACACTAGACAGTCAACTCTCTCTGACTGCCAACATCACCGCAACAACACGTTCCTGTTGGTTCATGCTGTACAACATCAGGAGAATACGTCCCCTCTCACCCAGAAGGCGGCACAGGTTCTCGTACAGGCTCTGATCATCTCGCACCTTGACTACTGTAACTCCCTCCTGGCAGGTCTACCTGCTAGTGCTATCCAACCTCTGCAGCTCATCCAGAATGCAGCAGCTCGACTGGTCTGTAACCTCCCGAAATTCACCCACACTACTCCGCTCCTCCGCGACCTTCACTGGTTACCGGTGGCTGCCCGCATCCGCTTCAAAACATTGGTACTTGCATACCGTGCTACGAACAGATCGGGTCCAACCTACATCCAGGACATGGTAAAACCTCACACCCCAGCTCGTTCGCTCCGCTCGGCTTCTGCCAATCGGCTTGTAGCTCCGTCACTGCGAGCTAAACACTCAACAAAGTCACGACTGTTTGCTGTCCTGGCTCAGGGCGGCTGTAGCTCAGGGGGATGAGTGGTCGTCCCGCAACCACAAGGTAGCCAGCTCGATCCCCAGTCCCCCCATAGTTCACATGTCGAAGTGTCCCTGAGCGAGACACTGAACACCCAACTGCTCCCCGGGCGCCTCTCAGGGCTGCCCACTGCTCCCTATCCAGGGATGGGTCAAATGCAGAGAAGAATTTTCCCAAGGGAATTAATAAAGGATAATTTATTTTCTTTCTTTCTCAATGGTGGAGCGAGTTCCCCATTGACATCAGGAAGTAGTTTAACTTTTTTGAACAATAGTACTTTCTTGATTCTTGTTGTTCTGAGTTTGTACTCATGGTTGAATTGCACTTATTGTAAGTCGCTTTGAATAAAAGCGTCAGCTAAATGTAATGTAATGTTTGTTTTTAGTGCACATTATTTGCAAACCACATTTTAATCACAAAAATACCTGGTTATTGACGATAACAGGCTGTGGGGTCACTGTTGTCAGATTGGGTGTTGCAGTATTCACTGCCTTTCCAGCCAGACTCAATGGCATCATTATTGGTGAGGCGTCAATGACAGGCTTAGGTGCAAGATGCTTTATTTCTAGTTTTGCTGCACTGTTCCTCTGAGGAGGTGGAGGATACGGTGGAGGTTTAGGCTTAACATCCTTCTGGTTATGGGCTGTAAGAACATACAAAGGGGTCAAAATAAGCACTTATTTAGATAGACTTAGATATTGTGTCTTTATACGCAAGTAAACTTAAACAAATATGAATTCAATATTAAACTATTAATACTGAGCTAATATTAAATAGTGTATTACTACAAAGCAGATGGTGATTCTGAACTATACATATGATTATACAAGTATTTGTTGTTTGTGGAGCTTAAACATCAACAAAAGTAGGTTTTTAAAAACATTAACATAAATAAAATGTGCTATGACATACAGAGCACTCCAACGAAGATGGGTTCATCGTCGTCATCATCATCTATCAATTGAACTTCAGGAGCTTGTTTTTGCCACGGCTCCAGCTCCTCCTCAACACACTCCATAAAAAGTTCAGACATTGTGGACCTGCAGCAGAAAAACACAATATTTAGCCAACCTGAACATTAAATAGTATATTTTAAAACACATTGTCAATCAAGTAAATAATAGTGGACCTTCAACTCTGCAATACATTTTTGTTTTTGCCAACACAACAAGCTATAAACATCTTCATTATCATCTTATAAAGACACGGAGCAAAATGTCCATTCAATTAGATTTTTCTGCCCATCTGGCAATTGCAATATTGAATATGAATTTGTCTGTTCTCTATTTATTTCCCAACAACTCATGAGGCAAACATCTGTTTCTTCAGCTGCTAAATACGCCTTCACACATGGACATTTAAAAAAAAAGAGGCAATACTCAAGTATTGCTTTAAAGGTAAGTGGGATTTCCTAAACAACCAACCAGAACAGTGGAACCACTACAACAATATATTCAAATGTGTTTGAATAGAAATTAACGTGGCACAGAAAGCACATGTACCGAGTAGATCAGAGACAACCAGGGCCCGTTGTCAACATTTCAACTACCTTCCAAGATGGCGACAGTATGCAATTGCTATAGAAAGAGCTGTTGTCAAACCTTTGCCCAAATAAAAGACACAAAACACAATAAAATGTCACCTGTTATAGTTACTTCTTAACGTAGATTAGTATCTGCACGTTTGACAGGGGAGGATGTAACGTTAAAGAACACTGTTCAATCAAATCCCCAATTAAACGTTTTCACCCCAAACAAATTGAACATAGATATTAGCTTTCCTCAAACCTCTGAAAAGTAACCAGATAAACGATGTACCATTTTTAGTAAATGTTATGTTCGTGTAGCTCGCTCACGTCTTCTAACTTACCAGTGTTGTCATAGTCAGGTAGCTAATGCTAACAAGCTAACATGTACCAACGCTCCTGCTCTTCAACTGCTGCAAACGCGACATGGTTAAAGCACTGCGCATGTTTTTTTTATAGCAGGAATTGGTAAAGATTTCAACACATTTCTATCTCCAACTCATCCTGTCGGTGCGTTGCAGGAGCTATGGGTTATCGATCCCCGCACCATAACATTAGCACGTTAGCACGGTCACACTGTGTGAGAGGTGGCCGATGGGACAAAGACTGCACTCGGAGTTGGGTGTACATGCTTCGTGCTTCCGCCTACCTCTCTCAGGGACAGCTTCTGGGTCGGAAGGAAAGGCCGTGTCTAGATACCAACTGCAGCTCTATTGGTGCACGTCGGTCTGAGGAAGATAGTGTTCATAGAGTGCGGGTCTACCTCACACAGGAGGGAGAAGGTTGCATCGCTAGCATGGACTGTTGTGTGTAAGATCGTTAGCCCGGAAGGCGGCGGAAGTGGTCTGACTGTGTAGACCAATCAGAAATCACTTCCGTTGTGTATTTGTAGTACTTCCTGGACTCGCCCGCGGTTTTTCCATAGAATAATTAATCCAATAAGGCAATTCAAATTTGTTTCGATTCTGGATCGATTGAAAATGTACACAATCTTATATTCTATAATTGTATTTACTTTGATCCTTTTTGAAAAGTTAATGTAACAACTTTCACTGCATTGGTCGTCAAGCATATGGTGGAGAAGATCAGTATGGGTGTGAGGTATATCATATTCTGTGGCTGCAGTCAGTGGCGGTTCCACATGTAATTACGCCCCGGGCGAAACCCCCCTCCGAGCGCCCCCCCCCAAAAAAAAGTGAAACTTAAAAGTCCGTTACAACTGTGTGTTCTGGATTGAAATCAAGGCAGAATATACTGAGATCGCCAAAAAAGCTCTGAAACCCTGCCTCCATTTCAACATGCTGTCTTTGTGAAGCAGGTTTTAATGAAGTGACAGATTGCATATAAAGGTTTAAGGTACGGAGTAGAGTCAGTAGACTGGACATAAACAACAGATGTCGGGGGTCGGTCTTTTTCTCCCGTCACCCCGAGACGGACCGGCTCGAAGCAGAGAAACAAGCTCAGGGCTCCACTAATGCAGGGTAATGGTGAGTTGTATTTATGCCGGTCGTAATACGTCAGATTTATTACGTCAGATTTTTCGTCTACACCGTGAAGGCCGGTCCGTGAAAATATTGTCTGACACAAAACCGGTCCGTGGCTCAAAAAAGGTTGGGTACCACTGCATTAGAGTACAGCTCCATAGCTCACAGTGGACAAGTTGAACTAAATTGAATTTAAAATGATATTAATTTGGACTTGGAACATGAGGCAACAGTTCTGTGTGCAGGGCTTGTCAGATTGTCGCCAGACTGGAAGAGCCAATAGAATCGCTTGGATGAGCAAATAATATAGTTATTAAATAATAGTTATTCAACTGTGCATTGTACATAACACATTATATTTATAACATATTTTGAATACACACATTATGACTGTTGGTACACTTAAGTTAATTATTCATTGTTTGTTTGATGTGCCAGTTGATTCAAGTTTAATAACGGTAAAGCACGGCAGAGAAAAAGGTACAGAGAAGGTCTGTGAGTTGGAGTGGTCTGAATGCAGCTGGTTACATGATGTTGCAAATACTTTAGGACTCCAGACACTGGATAAGGACACCGGGTGGTTGCTGATTTGATGCATCTCAGAAGTGTGGACAACACTAAAGGCCTCAGGTGTTAGAGTGTGCTGACAAGCTGACCAGTTCTGAAGAGATGAAGATTCTGGCTTATAGTCTGTTTGGTCATCACCTATAACCACATACAAGAAGATCAAATCTGACATTTCAACAGGATGCAAATGAACTTTGTCAAATTACCATATTTGATTAGAATGCATTACAGCACAAATGCATTCAAGAAGATTACGGTAGCTCAATCCATCAATGAAATACCTTTTATATTTCTAAATACCACTCACACATAAATATTATGATAAACTATCAATGTTCCACAAACAGACACCGGTTATTTTGAAATGCATATATAAGAATATTTCTCGAGTCTTAAGTACAGAAATGTTTGAAAAGCTCAACATCAATATGTTTCTTCGAGAATTTACTGCGACCTACTCAACCCCCCCACCATCATCCTCTTCTTTCAGCTGAACATGTAAAGTATGTTTCTGCCACAGCTCAAGCTCCTCTTCTTCACATTCCAGTAAAAGCTCAGAGGTTGTGGACCTGTATTAAAAGACAACAGACTGACACACCTGGTTTGCATCATATAAAAAAGGCAAGGACAATTTTTTACTCTTTGTATATTCTTTAGCATTTTTACATTATACTTCCACTTATCCACTGATCCACTTATTTATCTGTCTACTTGTGTTGTGAATGTTTCTATGGTTGTTTTTAATGTTTGTCTTTACTGTAAGAGCTGCTAAACTGTTTTGTGTTGTTTTTGACAATGACATTAAAGTATTCTATTCTATTCCTCCAAACATGTCTTCCTGTTTAAGTTAAAGACAATTAATGGACGATGAAGGAACAAAGGTGAAGCAGCAGCACATCATTTGTGATCTTGTGTTTCAACAAGGATGGCTCAAGCTGTTTGCCCTTTGCACTATTTGGTCAAAGAGCACTGCAGAACTAAATAAATAAAAAACAAAAGATTGTTTTATGGTTAAATACTAAACAAAATTCTTGTTCAGAATCCTAAGTAGGCTATTTATGATTCATCTTCATTTGATAACTAATAACATGAATCTGTGTCTCTACTATATACAGTAGGTGTATCTGGAAAGTTGTTACTGTACTGCTGCTTACATTTGTTAAAAATTAAAGGAAATACAGAAAAAGAAGAAAAAAAAGAAGAAGTCTTCTGTCTTAATTAAGATTAAAACAAAAGCAAAGCAAGTTTGTTCTATTCACTATATTCAGAGAACACATGATTCACTTCCAAGATCCTGACTCTGGAAAATGAGCCCTTATCAAAGACGTCTACTTACCGCTGTGGAATAATTGGTACGTAGACGTCTTCATCACAGCCGTCATCATCTCCTGGAGCACTCAGCGCAGTTGTTTCTATAACATTTTCGAGATCACTATCCAAGTCAGATCTAGTAGATAAAAACAATGATACGAGAATCAAATAAGCAACAGAAGCAACATTTCTAGATACAATCTATATTTGTCTAATATAGTATAAAATTACAGTCGGCTCTTCACACTGTTGCATTCATCATTGTCAATGGTGACCTCCATCTCCTCAAAACTGAAAATGACAAATTACAGAGAGGGCATTGAATAAGACAAAGGGTGACAATGTATCTTGGGAAAGTGGATACAGTACTGACAGACATACTGTATATACCTAGTGAAATGTACAGTCTCAAAAAGATCAACATTCACCTGTCCTGGAGCCCGTCCACCTCTGTGGCCACATGTGTGGTTTCACTCTGACGTTCCACATCATCTTGTTGGCGCTGTTTACCTCTGCAAGCAGAGTGACGCAAAACAGTACAATTCCATACGAGGGTGTTCTGTTCATATAACTGGTGAGTGAAAAAACAAGGCAAGGTTGAGACTGCTTACCTTTCAGAGACCGAGACACACCCAAGACTTGATAGTGCAGAAGGCTCTTGCGTACACGTTCCAGTAGAGGTCATCAATGTCGAGGATCTTGTTTCATAACTGTAAAAAAAAAGAAAAAGAAACACTGGCCGTAGACACAAAACCTCATCTGGAAATGTTAAGCATACAAAGTTGTCTTTGGCTTGACAAACAGTTACAGGTTAACTTGTTTCAAGTTTACCTGGTAGAAGTCTTATCTAAATGTCGAAAGCAGGTACCAAGACTAAAGAGTAGATCTCCTTTTTATTTTTTACAGACAACTCTCTCTATTTGGGTGAACCAACCGTCTAACTATGGGTACCAATATAAATGTTTGTCTTCAAACTGAAACATTATAAATATATGAAACATATGTATACAATGAACCCTAATGTTTAGAGCAAAAGTGAAAAGCTGAAAAGATTGTTATAAAAATCCTTAAGTGTAGTTGTTTGAAAGCTCGTTGAGATTCAGTTTAGAGTGTAAAAAACAATTACAACTTGAAGAGGATATTGTAAAAGCTATATACCAGCTTGTTATTTTGCCACCTCTTGACCCCACACTAGAGAAACATGGCTTTCAATCACCATTGAGCTCTAAGAAAAATCATACAGAGTTCTGGTCATTAGCCAACAAAGTAAAAGAGCTTTGTATTTTTTTAAAGATCTTTTACTTTTTGATATGCCTCGCTGCTCTTAGTCAAATAGACAACTAATCAGTCTTGCCGAAGAAACATTTAAAGGATAAGTAATGTTTTGATGGTAATATATATGTATATATATATATATATATATATATATATATATATATATATATATATATATATATGTATATATATATATATATATATATATATATATATATATATATAGTAAATTAGTTATTTGATCCTTGTAAAAGTAAGAGTCTCATCCCTAGTATATCAATAATGTTAAAAAATATGACAACAAATATTAGTTATGGGGTTTCCAGGAAATCAAGAAACGCTGTTTTGTTGTGTAGATAAAAATAAATTAAAAAAACTTGAAATGCCTTTATTTTTTTCACTTTATTTTGAACTATCAGATGAGGATACATGGTATGACATATGACACAAAACAACACAGCAATGCATACAACAGGCATGATAGATATTTAAGGACTACTCTTTATATCTATTTCAAATATATTACATACAGATTTGGGAGATAAAATGTATCATGTGGAAAATTCAATAAATTACTTATGGAGTGACATTAACATTTGGTACTGACATCCCAGTAAACAGCAGACAATCCATGTGGGTGGGGGTGCCAGACGTCTGTCAACTGAATTATCTATCAGACCTGACATCATCATCTTCTTGTTTTTTCCAATATATTTATTTATTAATGGTCTCATGGTGAGTTACACTTCCGGGAAAACTGTGACCTCATACTCCATTACCAAGAAAGCCATAACTCATTTTTCATTCATCAATTTTATCAAATTGAACAGCCTGTCTCTCTATAACTGTAATTAAAATGAATGGCTGGTTATTAGGTCTGCATGCCCACTTATGTTTAGCTACACAATCCCAGTTCAAGATGAGCTTTCTGCTTCACAATTGTTGTCCTCCAACCACAATAAGATTAGCTGATTGATGTCACTCAAGTACTTTTATTGGCTTTCCTTAGTTTCCTCTTGATCCACAGGTGACTTCATACAACAGCTTGTCTAACGGCCAATCAGTACTTTACATTAAAAGTAAAGCGGTTTGGTAGAATCAGTCCCCCTTTGGGACATGTATAGCCTGTATATGCTGCCTCACCTTGACAATAGAGCTCCCTTCTCTCTTCTGTGCGACTTGGCCTGAATTTTTTACAGCGGACCTTCAAAGTAAAAACAAGAAGACGTTCAGTTACAAGTACTGAGATTTCAGTTTCTGGCTCATTAATGTCGTGGTCTTTTTCACACTGTGAATTATTGATGAATTCACTCAATCATTTTAGCTGTTTACTGAAGTGAAGCGATGTGTACAACTGTACAGTGATCTAAAGGGCCCTGACATTTCCGCCTGTTTTACGTTAGAAGTTGACCATCAGCGGGTACGTAAACTGAGATGAAATAACTAGTCTGTGTTTTAATCCACGGGAAGGCAAAACTAACCAGCCTGACATTCTGTGATTTGATTTAACACTTCCATCAATTAGTACTTCAGAATAAGTCTGATAACAGGAACTATAAGGTATTGCTTTGCGCTGGTGTTGTCAAACTATGGATTTTTGCTTGTGGAAGAAAAGAAGAAAAGGCTGAAATGAAATATAAAGAAAAAACACACCAAAATGAGTGTACACATATGTGTACACATAATTGTACTGTTGAACCTGAAGTTTCATTAATCTAGCCCCTGCAAAAAACAAGTCAAAGTTGAAGTTCGACATGTTTAGGTTCTTGACGCTGAAACCATAAGAATCACAGCAACCAACACCTGAAAAGTGAAGACGAGTTCCTTCAGGTCGTTGGTGGAGCCCCTTTGCAAAGATCCCTTCCTGCTTAGTCCTGTTCATTGATTTACTTTCTGGTTTGAGGTAGGCCTTTTGAATTTCCAAAAATATTTTATGCCCCATAAAATTAAGCTGCAGGTGTTTGGCCCATTTTTTAAAGTGTGTAAAAGTGCCTGCAGAAAAAAACAGGGAAAGAGTTGCGAGGAGGTGGATTTCAGGAAACGCCTCCCAAAGGTGAGGCGATGACATCCATGTGCCCCTGTGTCCGCCAAGGCACCTCCACCTCACTTTCATCTGTGCACCGCAGTGAGACACCTTCTTTTCGGTTATGGGCTGTCCACATGTCTGACACTTCTTAAACAGCTCCATCAAACAGCTGTCATTCACAATAGTCTTTGACTGACTCAAGTCTGATGTTAATGTTGCTGTTGAGCTGAACTCAGTCTCTTGTTGGAGGTTCTCACTCAGATCCACAGTCCACAGATGCCACACTGCACAAACGTTTGCCGAGTTCAGCTGGAGGGGGAGGCTGGGGCAATGTGCTTGGAGCTCCTGAGGCAATCTTGGATAACAGAGACAGGTGTCAACATTCGTCACAAGTAGATGTGTGTGCAACTCAACTAATTTAGGTTCACGATAGCCACATACACAACTTTTAACAGTGTGCTAGTATTACTTATTTACAAAGAAAACGGGCTGGTAATGTAATTTGTTATGCTCACAGAAATTGGCAGGGAAGGAGAAGGGGATGCAATATCCACACCAGTACCTTGGACACTCAAGGAAGAAGCCTGAAAATATATACTCAGACTCTTCAGGAAAAAAACAAAGAAATTAAACAAGTAAAACGTTGTTTTTTTTAAATCGTACTTTCAAAATCCCACCTCTCCCAGGTAACATTAAAACAAAGTATGTACCTCCGTCCGGCTCCTGTCATCTGCTGCCATATGCGCGCTGATCTTTCCTTCCTTACCTTCCAGAGAAAATAGTTGGAATTACGTTGGACTTGAGGATTTTTCGAGGCCTTGTTTTCATAAGTTCTGTTTGTATGTCCGGTTCGTAATTTTCCATGTTATCTTTGGGATCAATTTGACCCCATACAATTTTTAACGTCTCTAAATATATGATTGACATAATTTTTTGGGCCTTTTTCTAATTTAATGGGGACAACTGGATATACATAACATGTACATGTTTTTTTGGAGTCAATTTATGGAATATATGGTTCAAACATGTAAAAGTTTGCACAGCAGCCTTCTAAACCATTTTTCTTGGTGCTCTGTGTGCTTTCTTTCTGCTCTCTCTCAACTGAAAATGACTTCTAAGGAAAGGTTTTCTGTCAATGAGGTGTTGTCCTATCTATTTGTTGTCCTATCTATTTGACGTGCATGCTACTCCTTGGCAGTTCCCCCTCTGTCACAGCAGAGGGGGAACTGCTCTCTCTCTCTCTCTCTCTCTCTGGCCAAATCCATCACTCAACTACAACAGTTATGCTGTTGTTTGTTTACATCTTTGTACTATTGCTTTGTCAGTGAATTTAATATGATTCTATTTTTTCCTCTACATTGTGCATTTTCTATATTTAATATTGCTTTACATATAAATTAGTGAAAACATTTTCCCTTGCCATCCATCCATCCATCCACCATCCATCCAATTAAAACACCTAAAAATTAATTTGAAATAAAAACTATTAATCCACAAAGCAGTTGCTGGAGGTAATGAAAAGTTAAATGTGTACCAATATGAACCCAACTTTACAGAGGGTCCTCTTGTCTGGTTTCTCGCCAGCGCGGAGGAAAAAGTAGTCCCCTCACGGAACTGTGTTTTACGCAATACTCTCTGTACAGTTTACGTCTTTACGGACTGTGGACTTTAAGAACATTTAACAAAAAAAAAGGGGAAATGTTTAAGCAGCCGTCTTTCTACGTATTAAATAGTTTAACAGGCTGTTTTAGTTTGCCGTTTGTAGGCCCCGCCACATGTTAGCATCGCAAAGCCGAGCTGTCAGATATGACAGACAAGCGTGACACTGCCCTGAACACACCTGGAGAACACTGGCCCTGAACACACCTGGAGAACACTGGCCCTGAACACACCTGGAGAACACTGGCCCTGAACACACCTGGAGAACACTGGCCCTGAACACACCTGGAGAACACTGGCCCTGAACACACCTGGAAGTAAGTCGAGTTGTCAGAGAACCAGAAAGCCACTTTAGAAACTCTTTCTTTAAATTAAACATGTAATGTGCATTCAGGTTCAATAACACGAGGGGAAAGACGAGTCAGACATGTGACTACAAAGGATACAGTGTGTATTTGCATTGTTATATTGAGCCTAACCTTTGATGAGCACGTGTGCATTTAATAATATCATCCCGCAGTGCTATTGTCAGTCAGAAATATCACCTAATGTGTTTTTCACCAAATACTTACAAGTCCAACAGATAGTTTGCGACGTCTCCGTCAGTTCGTAGATTGTTGTCTTCTTTTAACTTCCTCCACCTTGTGAAGCTGTTGATCCTTGTTTTAACTCGCAGACGGTCGCTTTCCTTCCTTGCTCTCAGACCTTCTTCAGATCGACGGACTAGTTTCGATTTATTCGCCCCCGGAGCTGAAGTCTGATTAATATAAGAGGGTTGCGTTGTTTTCTCCCGCTGTTTGGCCATGGAGGAAACGCCCCTCGTGTCTCTGTTTCTTTAAAAAGAGATGATAGTCTTACTAACAACAACTTTAACCTAGCTTGTTTTCAAATGCCCGCCTGATACAACACCACTTCTGGTATAAACCCTTCAGAATAAAAGCACAGGCTCTACAAAAGTTAACAAGTGGGCCAATCTCATTACTTCATTATTACCCATCCAGTTTCTATTTTTGTGTCTCCTGAGTTCTTCATGATTACCTGTCTTATTACTCACCCAGTCTGTTCCTGCCCTGAAGTAAAAAGAGATCCACACTGAGTTGTTACGCAGTAATGACACATTACTTCATGATTACATCAGTTGTGGGCCCCCTCAAAAAAGTGGTGCATCATCCCACTTTAGCCTACATAAGGGCAGTGACAAGCGTGGTGAGTAATGTGACAGGAAATCACAAAGTAACAACTCAGTATGGTATATCCATTGTTTCCAAATCATACCACTAATGAGAGACTCCAAATAAAATTGATGAGCCACTGGTTTCTGCATCACATCATGTTTAATGCATGCATACATCATTTCCTGTGAATTGGTATACTATTTTAAATGCTGTGCATGAAAGACCGACCTAGCTGCATTAACCAACAAAATGCAAATACTTAATGTCAATTACTGACAAAATGGCAGCCATAAAAGCATACCATTGCATTCAAGAAACATCATGCTCAGAATCAGAATCAGCTTTAATGGCCATGTAAGTTTGCATATACATGGAATTTGACTCCGGTTTCACTCTGCTCTTCGTACTTATACACACGCAATATACAATAAACAAGATAAATATAAAAAAGATTAAAAAAAAGACATTAAAGACAGTAGTCAAAAAGTGCAGATAGTGCAGATGGAAGAGTCTGAATTGTTCATCAGAGTGACGGCCAGTGGAAAGAAGCTGTTCCTGGGTCTTGTGTTTTTGGCATACAGTGCTCTGTAGCGCCTACCAGAGGGGAGGAGTTGGAACATCTTGTGTCCAGGGTGTGAGGGGTCTGCAGGGATCTTTCCAGCCCGCTTCCTGACTGGAGGTGTACAAGTCCAGAATGGAGGGCAGGCTGGAACCAACGGTTCTCTCTGCAGAACCTGATGATCTGTTGAAGTCTGACTCTGTCCTGTCTGGTGGCCGATCCAAACCACACAGTGATGGAAGAGCAGAGGACAGACTGGATGATGGCAGAGTAAAACAGGATCAGCAGCTCCTGAGGCAGGTTGAACTTCCTGAGCTAGCGCAGGAAGTACAGCCTCTGCTGGGTCTTTTTTCGGATGGCGTTGATGTTGGCGGCCCACTTCAGGTTCCGGGAGATTATGGACAAATTAGGACTACTACTAATAACAGCAGCAGTGGATAGTAGAAGATGGATTACTGGTATCGGTAATAGTAATGTGACTAATACTAATAATACTACTACTAATAATAATAGTGATAGTTGCAGTTGGTGTCAGCAGAGCCACGACCACAGTCCGGATGAAACCACGATGGAAACCTGCGAGGCGAGAAAGCACAAAGACACCGGGGAAGAGGCAGAGTTATGTGCATTAATGGGACATGAGTTCGTACAGACGGAGAACAGAGCGGCAGGGATACAGCAGAGGAGTAGGCTGACAACCATTGCTGAACTAACCTGTGCAATTTGCTGTTGGGCCCTATACGGACACCCACCCCACTGCCTTCTGTGCAATGTGTGTCCATTGTCAACTCCAAGTTTCCATTTAATTCAGTGCAACCCGTGCATCTATGCACGGGTTGCACTGACAGTAACAACTGTACAAGGCACAGCTAAATGAGCTTACTATGCAGGATCCGTATTAGCTGATATGACATCCATTACACACTTACATCCCTTTGCTGCATGCCTTGTATTAACATTTACTTTGCTGATATTAAGAAATATCAGCTTTGAGAGAAATTAAATAAAATTTAGCATAAATTATATAGGCATTCACATGTAAATATGTCTGTAGAATCCATTAGATGCCCCTTTAACGAAGCAGAGACAGATATGTGGTGCACCAGTGTGACCTACGACAGTGTGTGCGGACTCCTGCAGCATCTCACGCTGTGTGGGACCATCGTGTCGCTGTGCTCGGCGGAGGGATACACAACCAATGTCATCGTGGTGCTGAGGCTTTTGCAATCCAAAAATGTCTGCCTAAGGGAAACACGTAACTGATATAACGTTAAGGGGATATTTTACCCAGGTATTGCCGTTTAAACCCACATTTTGCTCTTGAGACGTATTGCAAGACAGCGTGTCTTCGCCATATCACCCTAGTCGGGATTTTAATCGGAAGAAAAAGGTAAAATATCAGTGGGAGTTCACCAGAAGCTTTCGGACCAGTGAAAGAAGTTGGGAGTTGAGAAAAGACCCTCGCTGCGTTTTGTATTCTGGAGCAGGATATTCAGACTATCATTTGAAATATGTGTTTGTCTGAGTTACTTGCATGTCATTGAAGTCTCACTCGTTGGAGAAAGAAGTCTCCACCGTACTTCAGGTCTTCTTAACGCGCTGCAGCTAGTCGCTAAAACGTGTATAAATGAACCAGGAGCAGCTAGCAAAGGGACGCTATGCGCCTCAGCAAACGCTCACCCTCGTTCTGCTCGAGGAGTCCGCCACACAAACCACTGACATTACCGTCGTCAGCTTTATCAGCGAGTTACATAAACGTCGCTGGTGCCTGAGAGACACATTGTTACTGCAGCGGTGTGATTGATGCTGCAGCTCTTCAACCGGCGATGGCATCCACGCATGCCTCTTAAAAAACTTAAGGTGCGGACTAAATGTTTGCACTATTTTAATTAAACGTGGCCGGACTGTCGGCGTCTCTATTTGCTGCAATGTCAGAGGCAACTTAACTTCTCCGCGGTGGTCTGTCCTCTGCGTCCATAACGATCACCTCTCGTGGCAGTCGCTTCCTGTGGCGCTCCGCTGTTGAGCGCAGCAGCCACGCTGTGACCTGATGGGCTGTGTTTTCTTCAGGGTTCCAGATCGCCAGGATGAATCCTCAGCAGCGGATTGCCGCTCTCGGAACAGACAAGGAATTAAGTGACCTGCTGGATTTTAGTGCGGTAGGATTACTTTTTTTTTTTAAACTCTTTTTCGGTCTTCACCTCTTGGTGCCATGCAGCTCTGAGGGCTTTTAAAGGTGTGAAGACCACATCGGCTAAAGCATGACTAATGGATCCTTTCATATGAGTGGTGGTTAATAGGATTTGACAGACTATCCTTGATGTTGTTTGAAAATCAGAAGCTCCTTTCAGGATAATTGCAGCACATAATGTGAATGTTTGCTTTTGCACTGTTGAGTATTTGCTCTAATTGAAGGTCCATATTCTTCATTTCAGATGTTCTCTCCCCCTGTAAGCGGAGCGAAAAACAGGCCCACCACACTAGGAAGCAGTCAGTTCACTGCACCAGGTAGGATCCCTCAAAGCCATTTCAGTAAAACGTCTGATATGGTGTTAGTTTCCAGTCGTGCATTGCATGTGATGCTTTTCCCTCCTCTGTGTGCTCTGGTCCGTCTGTAACTAGAGTGGAGTGTTTTTGTGAAGATGAAGAACAAAGCACAGTCTAGTTCATGGACGTTTGTAAATGTTTTGGTGATCTAATTAGCATATTTGTGCAAAACAGTGAATCATGTTTTGCTGTACTGTCAGATGCATAAATAAGGTGTTAACCGGGCATGTTTTAGCTGTTTTGGTCAAGGTGTGTTATTAAGGCGATAATTCAATGTAATAATGTATCGCTTTTAATGGAATCATATCAAGGTATTGTAATACACAAACATGACATCTAAACTAATAATAACAAGCACATACTAACTCAAATTTCTCAGAAAATATGAATTGATAAGAATTATGCTGATGGAAATAACCCAGTGTAGTTAAAGCAAACTATTGTCTTAATCTGATTACTCTGTATTTGTGCATGCATTTAAAAATAATTGGTGTTAGATGGGAATATTTATTCTTTTCTTCTCTATGATTTCACTTGAAACTGTTGCGTTCATTTTGCATGAAAGTTCTTAATAAAACATGCTATATGGTGATGTACTGTACATCGCTTTCTAGATATGAAGTGACCGATATTGAGATAGAAGGTTTTGCTCATATCGCCCAGCTCTGAGTGCAGCAAGTGTTGAGAGAAACAATACTGTTCTATTCAGGGTTTGCTGTGAGGTGTGTTGGAGGCACTTTTTTTAATCAGGCTAATTAATATGTCGAAGTGAGATGCAATCAGAAATGGAGCTGCCTTGTGAACTGTAGTGTAGTTTAATGGGTTTGTGAGACATCCTCTCATTGAGTTATTCTCGTGTTTTTTCCTTTGAACAAGTAACAATTTGATAATTGACACACACACACGCACACATACACATACACACATACACACACTGAATTGTCTTTTCCACTAATTACTGGTCGTTTTTTGTTTATCTATGAAGCATCTTGACCTGATGGATGGATGGTTTGGTTGTAATAACTATAGCTCAGATTCCCTGCTTCTGGATGGCTTCCCAGCTATAAATGCTACAGGACATTAATCCGAAGCACATCTATTGTCTGGTGTGCTACTAGAGAAAATCAACAATCAAGCATTATGTTTTCTGAAAGCATGTTTTGTGTGCGATCCACAAAGCCTTGTTGTAGTCAGTTATCTGTGAAACTAAAGACACACACTTAGTGGAAACTGAACAAAAAGACAAAGGAACGAGAACAGAGATGTCTCACATGGCCTATGCAGTTGTGAGGATTCATTTTAGAATACCGAACCATGCGAGTGTGTGTGTGTGTGTGTGTGTGTGTGTGTGTGTGTGTGTGTGTGTGTGTGTAATGTCACACCTTCCTGCTGTTCATTTTATTTGAATCTTTAGGGCTTAAAAAAATACACCTCTATTCTTGGAATATAAGTGTTTTTATCAACCAGTTGACCAAATATCCCCTTTTTAATATAATGCAGTAAAGTACAGCAACTTCACAATCACTGCAGCCTTAAAGATGAAAAAAAAAGCCAAGATTTTTGCATCAATTTATATGGGTGCACCTAATATGCTGGTAACTCAGTGTCATGAGTGCCAATTACATTTTTCAAAAGCCAGGTTGTGAAAACATAGTGAAACTTTTGATTCTTGAAGGTACATAGTCTGCAGATAACCAGAATGCATGTAATGACTCTACACTAGAATGACCACAACATGTTTTCCATGTTCTTTATTTACAAAGCATTGATGCGTGTGCTTTATGATTTAATATAGTAAGACGTTGACATCATGTGGACATCCGCCCTTCGGCCGGGTCTTGCACTCTGTGACTTCTAAAAAAGACACCATCAGCAGCGCGGTGCTTTTTGTCCGGAACAGAAAAGAATCGGAGGCTGTCAGGAGAATTGTGCTCATTGTCATGACTGTGTGTTGTCTGGTCGACGGCTTTGCTCTTTATAAACGTAACACAGTCTAAATGTGGGCTGTTGTTTTGCACCAAGACCCAAAAATATATACATAAACAATTAATTGTACGTGACAAGAAGATTTTGTTTCTAATTTACTGTTATTTTACTGTTAACTAGATATTGTCTGTAAAAACGAAATATTAGTCTATATATAGTTTTTAAAATGTTTCTAAATCCCAACCATTTGTAATGGCCTAAAAAATTTATTTGTCAGGCTCTAGTGGATTATCAGCAATTTAAACTTCATTGGTAGAAGGCAGCCATAATAACCATATTATTTTAACATGTTGGTGGATTAATTTTGTTATAAGGGAAACACTGATGAACAAGAGTTGGCAGTTGAATGCTTTGACTTTTCAGCTGAAAAATATCTGAATGAATGCATAATATAATATATACAAATATTAAAATGTATCAAAGATGAGATAGTATGGTATTTTGTGGATAGTAGATGGTCAGAAAATAAATGTTGGACGGCATCAAAACAGTGGAAGATAATTAGTATTTAAGATAAAGTGGTGACTCTTTCTAAATGACCTTGAACATGTTTAGCATTTCTGTACTATTTCCTGTTAGTTGCTGGCCTGAAATAGCTGGTGGTTGGGAATCATTATTTATTATTTCCTAAAAGAAATTATGAAACGGAATTATGCAAAACTTAACCACTATCAGAAATAATGATGTGCAAATGAACTGCTTCACCTCAGCAGTGTATCTGGCCTACAGTGGGTAAAATCCCTCCTTCCTCCAGCCCCGGTATGTGTTCCTGTGTCCCGAGGAAAGGGAAGAAGCACTTACATAAGTGATTGTGAACATAAGGCAAGTGAGTGTGCAGATAGAAGTGTGGAAATTGCAGGGAATGAGAGTTTGGATTATTGCATCTCAGCTGGGCATAGCCATATAATTGAGGCAGAGTGGGGATGGCAAGACCCTTCAAACGTGTGCCAGAGAGAGATGGATTGGAAAATAAACTGAAAGTGGCTCTAACAGAGATTCATCATTTCTCCCTTACAGCTGTGTTGATGATGCACATTTGATGAGGCCATTGAATGTTGCAGGGTAGCGGGGCAGTGGATGGCTGCTGTTGAAGTGGTGATTTTCATTTCGTGGCATGGAGTGGAACACTTGTTAGCTGTGACGAGCAGCTAGTAGGTTTGTTTGTCAGTCAGTTGGATGCCAAAATTAAAAAGATCAGCTTTTTGGGGAAACCGAAGGTCAGAGGACTTGGGCTGCACTCCTAGTGATGTGAATCATTTCTCAATCTAGTTAGAAATAATAACATTAGTAAAAATTGTCTTTATGAGGATCGTACTAATGTTGCATTGCATACTTTGATTTAATCCATTACAGGGAAGATAAACACAATGCGTAAACAAGAGCTATGTATTGTTCTCCAGCACAGAGAGAAACAACATCTATTTGCTCGGTTAAGTTTTTGTAAAAATACTGTTGTCTTAATTCAAGTGTATTAAAGTTTGACTTGACTTTTTACTGATGTATATCAGAAAGCAAATAACTTGGTTTGTGTAATCATCTGAGAGTAGTTTGGACGTCCCTGGTCTGTATTTATGTCCGGACAATTTCAGGCTGTAAAGAAGACGTACTACACAGCCACCGAGACTCTGGCCATGCCTGTACTTTTATTTTCTATTCTATTCATTAACAGTTTTGTTCTTCTCAGTCGAGGTTTTACTTTACATTCATCATTTGTATACATGTGCTTGTTGCAGTCATTGTTTTTTTAATCATTAGTGCTGCTCTCAGTTCATTTATACAGGAAACCGGTCAAAAGGTCGAAAGCTCTCAAAAGTCAGCAAGGCATGAGTTTATTTTGGATTCGTTTGGAACACGGACATCAATTCAACTTGCCTAAAGAAGGCAGGTCTTCAACTAATTACAGTGCAGTCGTAGTTACACATACTTTTCCATCGTCTCATCAAACAAATGTAACAACCCTTCGTCAGTGTATTTGCACAGAAGGATTATTCATTTATTTTGGGTCATAGGAAACTTATTTGTGCTGCGAATTAGGATAACTCATTTTTAAATGTCTGACATTTCTCATTTGTCATTTTATTCAAGATGGAGTCCGGACCAGAAGCTTTTCTGTCTTTCTTTATTCAGCCCTGTAGTTTTACTGCCAACTGTTTTTGAGTGACAGGAAGTATGTGATCTCAGAAGGAATGGGGTTTTATAGCTTTATGCTTGAGCCTGAATGTATACCTTTTCAGCTCGGCAAGGCAAAGCAGCGCCGCTGTGCCTGTTTTCGGACAATTTGTATTTTATTTTGTTTGAACGTTTCCTTAATTATCTCCAGAACCACATCGTTGTTTAACTTCATTTAAAGTTCTACAGTTCCACAACCCTTGTGAGAAGATACATATGGTGTAAAACAATTAATTAAATAATAATTTAATAATTAAAGTAACCGTTAAGTTTAAGTATTTACGTAAACTCCGCCGACTATACTGCTGCTCCGTCAGCTTGCCGCGGCGGCCGTAAGGTTTCACCAAATCCATGATAAATACCCTTTACAAAGTCGGATTTCCCTAACAAACACATCTCAGTAATTGTAAAGGCTTGTGGGAGTCTAACAAAGCAATCAAAATCCTTACAAACTCAATATTAGTACCTGTAAAATTACAAATCGGCCGGAGGTTTCTTTTTTTCTTGTTCTTGTCTCACAAATCCGCTTCCTGTGACTTACGTGTACCCCCCACATTTCTAGAAACACCTCACACAGCAAGGGGGGAAGGCTTATGCAAACCATGGAGTTTGTAAAAGTCAGCTACTTTTTTGGGGGGGAAATCTAGCATAGATCATGCTGGACATTAATAGTTATGATCAAAATATGTTAAAAAAGTATTTTTTTGAAAATATACATTTTATTCACAAATAAATTCTGAAAAAAAAATGATATAAAATAATACAAGTAAAATAACTCATTTGGGATTCGTACGACTACTTTATTTTTTTATTGATTTTATTGGGAGAGTGCAGCTTTTTATGAATGACCCAGTGGGGACGGTGAGAAAGGAGCGTCTGTGATAATAGCAAAGCTTTATGCCCTCTCTGTCAATCCAACTGTTACCACAGGATTGTGGCATCATTAAGCCAATTCTATTTTTCTTGATCTTTTGAGATCTACCACACAATTTGCTAGATGTGTTTCTCTTCCTTGTCATATGTAAAATACGTTATGGAGAATATTGTGTATAGCAGTCTCACCTGCATAATAAATAATGCCTATGCACATGCACTATCAATAGCCACATATTATGAAATGTGTGTGCTGAACTACAACATCCCCGCAGTAGAAGCACTGTGGGTATGCATATGTATGCTGCAGTGTCAGGGTACTTTCAGGACATTCAAGGATACAAAATGTATCGGCCATATGGCCTGTCATAAAATGGCAGAATAAATTTTTCTAGCTCAGTATTTTTTTATATGCAAGTCGTGTTGTAAATTCCATCACAAAGTGGGTTGCATGAGAGGACAAGTCATGTAAATGCATAATCTTAAATCCTCAAGCAGTGTTGGGAGCAGGCCGGGCCCAAGCAAGAACATGTCCCTCAGGTGTCTCCCTCTAGTGCAGCCGTGAGGCTTTGTGACACTCACTTGTTCACCCTTCTTCCTTTGGAACAAACCCAAAATGTAACCAAACATGAAAATATCAACCAACAGTGAAGTTCTGTCTGTATATATATATATATATATATATATATATATATATATATATATATATATATATATATATATATTAGTTCACTCTTATTTATTTTGATTAAAAACATGTTACAGAATGAGCACAATTGCAAGGTGCTGTTTTTAATATTTAGTCACCATAACGTTGAATCAACACCTCTTTCAAATAGTTTCAATAAAAAGGGTACATTATAACGTTCATGAAGATAGGATTTATTCCAGTACTGTTGCATTAGACTGCATTTGTTTTAGAGAGGTGTACCTAATAAACTGACAACTGAGTGTATGTTCATCAGGTATTCAGCAACCTTGTCCATACTTGGCAAATTGGGTACATTTGAGTTATATGAGCTTTTTATGATGCCTGGTAGCTGCCTCCAGAAGAGCATGTTTGTTAAGATGTGTTTGTGTAAGCCCAAAACAGTGAATTCCTTAAAGAAGCTACAAAGCTTAGAAGAGCTGCAGAGTTGGGTGATAATTCTTTGTGGGGGGATTTTTAGCATTACATACATGTATAAATATTGATTATAGCTTTGTGCATCTTTGCCACAGAGTACTAACAGCAGAGCCGCTGGTTCTCCCAATTCATTAGACCTAAATTACAGACATTGTATTTGTGTTTCTCCCTTTTGCCTTTTGTGAGTAATCGTATTGTGCTGCCTGTCTGTGCTCGGAAAAGAAAGGGGGCCCTTGAGCCGTGGTGGGAGATGGTAATTAGACGAGATGACAGCCAATGGCCCAGAGAGCAAACGCTGACCATTGTTACAGTCAGTGTGTAAAAAGACCTCAGTCGGGCTACAATATGTCACATTGCTGTTGTCACAGCACCAAAATGTAGACCCATGTGCTCTTAGTGACACAAATATCCGAGGACTCGTCTACGTGTGTTGATCTGTCATCACAGGCGTTTACTCTGCAGATTGTACTTCTGCTTTTACTGGAGTTGTTTGTTTCAGTCGTGCTTTTTGGATTGTATGTCTAAACTTGCTGCATGGAGCCAGCTCAGTGCATATCATTTGTTAGGTTTTAAGATAAAAAATTGACTTGATATTAAAAAGTTGTTTTTTGCTTGCTGTATTATTTTTCAGAGCATACACAATTTCTTCAAATCTGATTTTTTTTTATTATTTGAATTTGAACATGAACAGGGTATTGCATTTTACTAAGGCAGATTAAATTACAACAGGTACAATCAATAACTAACAACATTGTTTCAAACAGCAACTACAATTGAGGCATCAAATATTTTTACAGACTATATCTCATAAAATCGGATTCCAAAGATAGTATATTTTTCAATATATGCCAGATGGTCTTTGCTGTTGGTTGCAGTTAATCTTTTTATTTGTTTATCTGTTTGACTTTTGAAGCATAGATGTTTTCTTTCATTTAAAAATGAGTTTTATCAAGTTTTAGTGCTCGGCTGTCTGGAAGTAGCCTGGCGTGCATCAATGCCAAATCTTGAAGTTGTATCCTGCTTTTTGGTACACCAAAGCACATTAAACAATGTTATTGTTGGTCATGATTTATAGAGCAAACTAAATTTCACCATGGAAAGTATTATTTTTCTGTCATAAAGCAATTTCTAACCTGGAAAAAATATAGTTAGGTTGTACAATCCTGCCTCTATTGAAGATAATATATAATATAACATGTTGTACTTGAGATGTTAATCAACCTTTAGATTTAACATAAGCCTGTCCTTTTGATCACTCGTTGCATTTTTTCCTATCAGCTATGCGCATCACTTCTGAAGAGTGTAAGTCGATTTCAGGAATTGATTTATTTGCCAAGTAATGATTATTTTCATGGACTTTTTTCATCAATTAATCAGACAATTATTTCCTTGATTAATCCTTTTTTAGTTTTAAATGTCAGAAAATAAGAAATTCAAATCTTGGTATTTTTGCTTGACAAGTGACTACTCAATTATCAATATAACTGCCAAGTCATTTTAAATCAATTAATCACCTCATAGTTTCACTCATTGAAAAAGATTTAGTATTTTCCGACTCCTTTTCTCTCGTAAAGTAACATTCAAAACAGGTTTTTATATCAAGCGTAGGATTTTGTCTGTATTTGATGTTTTAATTAAAAGTCGATCACAGGGACACTGCATAGACCTTTGTATTTAATGACCATCATTGGATTGGTCATTGTGATGCAGCTGTTCTCTACTTCTTCAACGTGCCTCTATCTGAGGAGCAGAATATGTAGATACACTGTATGCACATTGAACTATGTGATTAACCTTTACTTGCTGACCGAGTCGTGCATCTCTCTCTCTGACAGGTATGGATGAGCGGACCAACCAAGCATCTTGGGCCCCAGGTGGCGAGGCCAGTCCCTCCTATGAGTCCTCCCGGGTAAGATGACCCTCACCGTAACGCCTCTGAATGGCCTTTCTGCTCCACAGCACATCATTTAACACTCATTACATCAAACCGGTACATTCACCATGTTTTAGTCTCACCTTATCCAGACTACCAGTCATGTTGTATGACCTGTAATAGACACATTTCTCTGTGACAGAAAGGACTTGTTAATGTTGTCATGGCTGGTGGATTAGATTTTTTACATTTAGTCAAATATTTTATACAGAAGGCAGGAAACCCTTACTGGAATCTGATATTATTGTGGAATCAAGTTTCCTTTTAGTCATAGAGGTCTGTTAAAACAACTATGCTTTTGATCATTATGATGTAAAATAACGAGCTATTTGTGCCTTTGAAAACTGTTCGTCAACTGTGGTGAAACAAGCCAACTGCAGGTGATTCGTGGTTTTAAGCAGGTTTGAATGGAATTCACTGACCTCCGTTTGAGATCTTGATGTATGAATGATAAATACATCTGACAGCTGAAAGCTCTTTGTTTGACTTGTATTCCTGTGCTCACAAAGGGTTTACACATGTTACATACTGTACACATACAGTAAATTGTATTTGTTACTGAAAATGGCATCCAGTTACTATTTGGTGGCTCTTGATGGCCGCCAGAGGCAAATACACCAACTTATTTTTAGAAGGACTGTTAGAAGTATGAGGAGTTTTCTGTTGCACATCCAAACAATTACTTGTCCATATACAGTGTGTGTATATATATATATATATATATATATATATATATATATATATATATATATATATATATATATATATTCCAAAGTAATTGTTCACCTTAAAACACCCTTGGCTGACATCTGTAGTCTGTCCATTTCACCAGCTCTGTCTGGCATACATTGGCAAAGAGTTAAGTGATCAATATCACTCTATGATTTGTCTGTTTAAAACTCGTTTAACCCCAGTTGAGCCCCAGCCATTTTTCTCAAAAATTCCGAATTGTTTTGCATACACATACTAAATGCAGAATAGCTGCTCAACCACAAGGGCTATTTGAATAATTTAAAAAGGTATCATATACAAAAAACACTTGTTAAACTAGTTACGAGGTTAATATAGCAGTATATGTGTTACTGTCTATTGGTTGATGATAGAACACAGGAAAGAAAAAAAACTTCTGAAAAAAAAAAAGAAACTTCCAGGATATATTTCCTCTTTTTAATTATGTGTATATATATATATATATATATATATATATATATATATATATATATATATATATATGTGTATGTATATATATATATATATATATATATATGTGTATGTATATATATATATATATATTTATATATATATATATATATAATATAGCATTTCATTTTATTCTGCACTAAACTAGGAGAAGGTTGGTCTTATGTGCAGCCTCAATACGTCAGATTATACTTTGATATTTGTGTTAGCTAGTGATCAGAGATTTAAACGAAAGAAGAAAATGATATATTATATTATTATATTTTTTAATAAATTGACTATAGTCCGTATAATGGAATGTGAATTGTTGCTATTGACTTAAAACGTATTTATTTTATTTAACACAGACAATGCACAATATAATTATATGCACAAAAAAGTGCAATAAATGTGTAATGCATTTATATAATATTAGTAATAATAATAATGATAATAATGATGATTGAAGCTGGTGAAGAAACTGTGCATATTAAACTGCATCTCTGTGGTTGAGAGAGAACATCTCACTGTTGGTGTGAGCAAGTGTGAACAGATCTCTCCTTGTTTGTTTGTCCCTCACACATTGGTTGTTCTATGCCCTGTATGAATTTCATTTAATGTCAATCTCCTGTCACTTTCAATTAGATTTCAGTTAAATGTCAGAGCCAGTCGGGCTGCGTTACCTTGTTTAGTTCTCTGTGCCCTTCCCGAATGAACATCTACAGGCTATGGTAACAAAGGCAGCTTGATTTGAATTATAAGACAGAGACACTTGAGATATCTGTGCTCCAGGTGCATATAAATGAGTGTTTCTGACATTGCAAGGCACAGCATCAGCCAGCAGACAGCTGTTTGCACCACCATAAGGCATGCACTAGAACGAGCACATGCCACATTCTACACACTCACACACACTTCTAGATACACCTTGTATTGATATGAAATGTATCTGGCCTACACATCATTACATACTGTATATTATGCTATTTGATCAGTGAGCTGCATTTCTTATGAACCTTATTATACAATAATCTGTTTAAATTATTTCAGTTTTTTCAATGAAAAATGCATTTTAAAATGATATTCAGAGAAAAGTAACATATGTAACATAGTAACATGGTTGTCAATCATTAATTGCTGACCATTGAATCACTGTTAATTATAATGCACACTGTTAATTGATAACGCACAAGGTTAATAATAATTGAGGGTATTGAGGGTCGTGGGGGGCTGCAGCATATCAGCTGACAATGAGCGGAGACAGGGTTCACCTTGAACAGATCTTCAGACTATCGGCAATGAATATTCTGTGTTTTCATCTTGTAAAGATGTGAACTGACAAAACACAACATTATATGTAACGTAAGTGGGCAGACTGGCTTAATATAGACCTGTGATACCACCATTTAAGACAACGTTCTATATTGCGAAATGAACATGGAACATTTGGGCAAGAGGCTCACATTAACTCTAATCTTACATCTTAAATCGCAATCTTAAATTGCCATTTCAATCAGATATTATTTAAAGAACTCACTATAACTTGAGAACGCTAACTTCAAAGGAAATTGTGCTCTGAATGCTGCATATTGAAAAGCTGCATGACGGTAAAGGTGACGGTGCATTACAGGCTTTAAAAGTTGAACAATGCTCATAATATAGGATCTCGACTATTTTAAGGTGTGTTGAAATACTGACACTGAACTGACTTGCTGGCTTTAACGGTTGAATAATATGTTCATAATGTATGACAAATGGGGAACATTGTAAGGCTTGATTAGAGTTTCCTGCTGAAAGTATGAATAGGTAGACAGAAATATAAAAATGCTAGAAAAACTGTGTTTTTTAATGTCCTGTATGTTTGTGTGTGTGTGTCTGTCTGTCGAACTGCACTAATTAGCTCATCTCAATCAGCTGCAATCAAACATTGCCATGGTGATTGTAACAGCTCACGGACTCCTTGGTCAGACAAGCTGAGGCGCACCTCTCAACGCCCTGGTTTCACAGTCAGAAACCAGGAATGACTGCAGAATGCGTTTCTGAACACTTTGGTCTCAGATTCCATGGGAGTCAATGCGTCATATCCTTGGCACTCCTGTCACTTTAAGGCTCACAGTGTCAAATGTTGAAGTCGGTTTGTTTACATTCGCGACATTGTATGAAAGAGAATACAATTCCCTTTAAAGCTAAAATTATGAAGATGAAGAGTGAAAATGGTGGGAATGAGAGTAAGATAATGATTTTAAGGCTCATCCAGCACTTTACTCATTTCATCCCACACAAACAAATGGAAACAACTAAGATAATTTATATTAAGCATTAAAGAATGTTGAATATTAAAGAAGAATGTGCTTAATACAACTTACTATGGTCTTACTATGGTATAAACATAAATAAAAAGTTTTACAAAAGATTTGGATATTTTAATGGTTTGAATGTAGCTAAAAAATGTAGCTGAAAGTATGAATGATACGGATAAGAGTGACTGAAGAAGAGTTGAGAATGCATGAAGTCTGAAAATGTTTCTGAACATTGGGTTCATTCATTTGAATGTGGAAAGTTAAACACATTCGGTGATAACAGAAATTACTGGAATGTCCTAATTAAGCTGAATGTTTGATATTTAACAAAAGTTTCTATGTTAAAAAATGTAGAAACATATAAGTGTGCTTTCAGCTCTCACACTTGAGACCCTGAGGTTTAAAATGTCTTCTTGTCATTCTCTTCTCCTTGATTTTGAAAGTCGGTGGTAAAAGGCTAACAGTGTGTGTTACATTGTAGAACAAGCTTGGATATTATTCTTTAAGGTGCGAATATTGCCCTTAGTCATAAGAGGTTTTTAGGATTGACTTTCATTGTATTATTCTCTTATATGCTCTATTCACAATATCTGTCCAAGGCTTTCGGAAGAAATCAGTGCTTCCTCTTTCAGTCTGTTAAGAAGGGGATTCGGTCTTGTCCCTGAGCTTGTTTGAGCGGGTGAGCTACGAGTGTGTGATCAGTCAACTGTGAACAGTCCCGAGTCCCGCCGCGCTGACCTTGGCTGCCAGCCAGCCGCTGTATCCTGGGCAGCTGTAGCTGTAGGCTGGCGGTCTGACAGTCGGGGCTGTGCCCACTTCCCCAGTGCCCTGCCCCGACTTGATACCCGACCCCACACGCATCCATCACGACCAGATCATCACGTCCCAAGCTGCCACATGTAGCCACATGCTCACCTGGGACTCCAGCATAGAGTGTGAATGAGAAGATTTTTTAAACGTTGTAGCGAGTGATTGGAGGAAAAGGCCTGCACGCTGCCACAGTGATCTGACAGTTATTTAGCCAATAGTGCCAACGCTGCCCTGTGGCAGCAATGACAGCGTGTGTGTCAGATAGATGTAGGCCACTCGTGTTTCGGAATGAGAAGGGATCTGTGATTGATGATCCAACAGTCTCAGATGTTTGCATTGACACACACGCACGCACGCACACACACACACACACACACACACACACACACACACACACACACACACACACACACACACACACCTTACCAGCTCTGCAAACAGCATACACACATACACCAACACATTTTCCGCTCTGAAATATAATATCTGGTTTATCTCGTTGCTGGGAATAGTTAAATCCTTCATGGGGGAAGCACTCTGTTGGTAGGATTACCGTGGTATACGCCCGCCATTTCTCTCCTTATTATCACATTTTTTTTCTCAACAGGCGATTTTAAGGCCAGTGTTTTAATGTTCAGCTCCATTCAATCCCTAACTTTTACAATGGATAAGATGTTTGTTTTAGTTAATCACTTAAGTGTCACGCTGAGCTCAATATCTTCAGTAGTCGGTAACAGGATTATGTGTATGATGGTTGAAAGTCAGGGCATAAACATACATTTTATATATACAGCATTAAAGTTTCCAAAGTAATTGTTCACCTTAAAACACCCTTGGCTGACATCTGTAGTCTGTCCATTTCACCAGCTCTGTCTGGCATACATTGGCAAAGAGTTAAGTGATCAATATCACTCTATGATTTGTCTGTTTAAAACTCGTTTAACCCCAGTTGAGCTCCAGCCATTTTTCTCAAAAATTCCGAATTGTTTTGCATACCCATACTAAATGCAGAATAGCTCCTCAACCACAAGGGCTATTTGAATAATTTAAAAAGGTATCATATACAAAAAACACTTGTTAAACTAGTTACGAGGTTAATATAGCAGTATATGTGTTACTGTCTGTATATATATATATATATATATATATATATATATATATATATATATATATATATATTTCTAGAGAAATATTTTTAGTAATTTAGTGCACATTTCGTGTACTGTAGGTTTAGGTCCGCTGAAAGCAAAAATGCCCTAACTTTCTTCCTGGATCTTGAACGCCTCTGGTTCCACAACAGAGGGCTCTGCTCAAGCAGATGCACCATTACATACCAAGCAGGGCCATGTGGAATTTTGTTTCATCCATAATAAGTAAGTCATATTTCAGTTTTTGGGTTGGATTGTGGTTAATATCTTACTGAGGCTTTGTCTGACGCAATTGGCGGATTCCGTAGGTTGTAGAGCTTTCCAGAAAAGTCCGCTAATCATGTGTGGCATCAAGCTAGGGATATGAAAATTGATTTTCCATAACTTGGGGAGCTCTCTCAAGTCAATATCAAGTCCTCTCGAGTCATAATTATGGTTTATGTTAATATTTATGGTTGAATTGTATTTACATAAACATGTAAAATGGATTTATATGCTCTTGTAAACTCAGGCTTTGTGTTTTTTTTTTTTGCTATGTCACATCAGTGGCTTTGGTATCGATTCATGGGAGTAGGAGGACTTGGAGAGTGAGGAAGAGCTCCCCATTTTTGATGCTTTTTTTAATCTTTGGAGAGAGCCAGGCTATCTGATTCCCTCCATTTTAAGTATTTATGCTAAGCTAAGCTAACTGGCTGCTGTCTCTAGCTAGCCTAATGTTTTATGGAAAAATAGGGTTATCAATCTTCTCATCCAATTCACTGTCAAATGTTGAACTATTCCTTTAATTCTGTAGTTTGAAGCATTTTCCTTGTTTTGCTGCAGAAGAGAGGAGATGTTTTTTGCCTGCTTACGTTAGCTGTGTAAGCCTATGTGTGTTAGCTTGCTCGAGCCTCTCTCACAGGGCTGTTGTTGTTATTGAGTCTGTTCATGGTGTGATTAACAGTGTGTGCGGCCTGGCAGGAGCACAATAGGGAATCTCTGAGGATTCCCTCGACACAGCAAAACAACCCACTGCCTTTGAAATTACTCCATCACCATCCACTCACAAAAAAAGATGGATAATAAGATTTACTTTTTTTTTTTGTACTGTATGTTGAATGCAAAGGGTATGAGTTGGTGAAAATAGCTCTATAGAAATGCAAGCCCACTGCTACTCTGTCCCTCTGGTGGGAGTTAATGTAGTTTGGGGAGATGTATTTGACTGAAGCACAGGAGGATTTTCACAGCGTTTGGGATTAGCACCATAACAGACTATCTTTTATTACATAGGACCCAGAGTTTCTAAAACCATACTGTGACCGATATTTAGACCTAAGCCCCCGAAGCTGATAACTGTCATGAAAAGAAAATGTTAAGCTGAAGGAGAAAAAGGCTCTTTTTTAAAAAAAGCTGCAGGTACCTGGGAATGATATGGGATTGCATCTCTCTGTTTTTTTCTCTTCTATGTAACAACAACTTCTTATGAACTGTAGGGTGATATACTGTATATAAACCTGTTATCGTATAGATGAAATAGTAGAATCAAGAAGAAAACTTAAATGTATACACATTTAAGGTTTAGATGTTTGTCATAGACATATTGTGATAAAGATTAAACAAAGGTTTCAGCAGGTTCAGTGGTTTTCTGAGTGCAAAGACACATCACAAATACTTACATCACTGTTTGTTGGTGCTGATATGTTGGCAATATGAAGTTCATATACTGAATAATTTAGTGGCAATGTGTTTTAATTCCAAAACGTGTAAAAATTGGCCAAGAAATGGTCTTACTATGGTATAAACAACTAGCTTGTCGAACCTAATAGTGCCAACGTCATGATAACATTACTGTGTTAACCGGACGTCAAACAAAGGAAAGACGAGATACAAACAGACTCAGAGCAGTAAGATCAAGTTACATGTAACATGTCAACTTACTGTGTTGTTGGGTACCCGAATCAAAGGAGTAAGGCTCCACCGTGAACATTTCTCAGATACCTTTGAGATGACAAACTGTGATTTGAGGCTCTAGCGAGCTACAATATTGGCGAAGTGTTTCAGAGGTGGAGAGACAATGTTGCTTATAATTGTGCTTACCTCAACCATCATAGCTGCTGCACTGCAAAGGTGACTAAACTATTAGAGAGATGGAGAACAAATGTTGCTACTTGTGTAGCCTTCAGTGAGCCATAGCCACAGAGGAGAGTCTTTGGCTGCGGTTAGCAAAAGCCAAATTTATTAGCAACATTTTCTCTCCATCTCTGAAACATTTGGCCAATATTGTCAGACTCTCATTTTGATAAATCTGTCTTCCTTTTTTGGGGTGCTTTGCAGTGTAGGATGCGGTTGCCAATGCTGCTTTTCTCCCCTGGCTCTTTTACTATTACACAAAACAAGATGACAGTTTATTAGCATAGCAAACCAGTTGTGCTCTCCTCTTTCTAATCTAATTAGTGGAATGCCATCTCACTCAATTAGTGAAGTTGCCCAATAATGTGCTTAATATTCTGATCTCTTTCCCCAGGGTTTCGCTGACAGCCCTCATTATGGCGATCATCTGAGTGACAGTCGATTAGTGTCCCATGAAGGATTGTCTCCAACACCTTTCATGAACTCGAACATAATGGGTAAGTAAGTGATTCTCTTCAACTCACACCTCACATGCCCTGTGGTAGTGGAAAGATATCCTGTTTGAAAATTGCCTGATTGAGGTTAAGGCATATCATGCATCTGGAGGTAGCAGTATTGAAAGGCTTGCCAGGCTGCAGGGCTATTTTTCCTGCTGTCTTTATTTCCTCCCTTAATCCCCCTCCCCTCTCTCAGTATCTCCCTCTTCCTCCTCCTGTGATGACCCTCCCCCAGGCTAGAAATCACGCCATCAGTATTGCTTTCTGTCATAAGAAGCCGTCTCCTAGACATCAGAACCACCCTCAGCAACTGCCACTGGCAGCATAGTGACTTAAGGGTGCAAGGTTAAACTGACTGGTGTAGCAAAGACCTTCTCACATAAAAGTCTAAGGTTTCAAATTTATTGTAGATTATTTCATTTTCAATATTTATTGCTTGTCCTCATTGTTTGCTTAAATGAACCACCTTTTGGTTTCATGATATAAAAGGAAATAATTATATATATGTATATTATATTTAATTTCCAGTGCAGAGCAGCAGTGATTTCCATTTATTGTTTCTTAGATGTCACCTTATCAGATTGGCTCAAGTACCCTTTCATCAATACCATTTGTCAAGTACCATGAATATTATTAGTGTAATTTAACACTATTCATTAAATAAAAGTGAAAATATGTTTTTCTTGCCCGACATACTGTGTATTTGATAGTCAAGTTGCATTTTTCTGTCACTTTGAGTTGCAGAAGCTACCTATTTGTAGACATTTATTCGTTATTTTTAAAGCGATCTATTTTGACTCTTAGGATCTAGTTTTCACACAGACTTAATTAGAACATGTGGTGTTCAGGTGGAACAACCAACTGACTCAGGTTGGCTGCTGGTAGTGTATTGGCTCTTATGATGAGAAATTCCCAAAAGATTGTCAATTTGTTCGTTTATTTTCCTCCTTAACACACATTTGTGGATTTTTTTATTTTTATCAAGTCCTAACTTCTATTTTGAGAATGATCACAAAAATACCGTTCTGGTACTCCATTTCTGACTAAGTTCTCTGATAATAATTAAAAGCTGTGTGTTATCCAGCTCTTTGGCCTGGCATCATGTGATGTGTAACCACTTGACAGTTTTATGGATAACTACATCTCTGCTCATTATGTAATGACCCTGGAGACTGGTTTCCAAGAAAAGCGATTAGTTAACAAATGGTTGCTGCTGAATTGAAGCAAAATGTTATCTTTCTTGTAATTGATCACATGACTGTTTCAGAAACCACAAATGTACACACTGTGTATCTCTCCCCTTTTCAACTGTATCTGTAATTATACTTAACAGCTGCAGAATCTAAATGTGATCTGTTGCAGTGATACGTCAGATTTAGACAGCGTGATTGTAAACTTGGAAATACCGAGTTTATCTCAGGCTTGAAATCCAAGATGAGTTTAGTCTTAATAAAAAAAAAATCCACAGTAATATCTGGGACTTACATAGATTTATGGAGTTTTCAGAACTTCATTAAATCATGTCTGAAGTGTTATTCCTCATGGTTACAACAACCACACAACAGTTATACTTAACTTTTAATTCATCCTGCAGTAGTGATAGCAATGGTTGAACGGAGTCAGTTGTTAAAGTTTCTGAACTGTTGAATGGGTTGTTTAGCATCTCTGCATCTCTGCTTGTTGTTACACAGCATACAGAGTAGTTTCGAAACTTCTGAGTTGGCCAAATAGTCAGTCGTTCCATCAGGTGTGTCGAAATTGTGGGTGAGATGTTAAGCAAGTGTTTTTTTCCTGAGGCTGTCTGACAATGAAATGTGTGTGTGTGTGTGCGTGTTTGTGTGTGTGTGTGTGTGTGTGTGTGTGTGTGTGTGTGTGTGTCTGTGTGTCTGTGTGTCTGTGTGCAGTGGCAGCATGCCTTTAACTTCAACACATGACCACAATTTACCTGATGAACAAATATATTAAAAAAGGCGGTCAACTCATATTTCTCCATGCAGGAAAAAGTTACTTTGTAAATTTAACACCATAATTCTGTTACACAATCCTTGCAACACAGGATAACATTTGCGATGTCATGATAGGACTTCCTGGTATTTCCCCCTCTTTTAATGTTATAAACACAGCACTATCTCTTCGTGATTCCTGTCACCTATTCAGTGTATTCTTCCTGATGGGAAGTGTTCAATTACATACTTTCCATGTTTACAGCACAGTAGATCTAAACTGTGATTCGTATTTAAATATATTAAAAATACAATGCTGATTAAAGATTTTCTTTGGGAAAAAAAACTGAAATCAGTCCTTATTTTAGTGAAGTAATTTATTTCCTGATTATGGAATAATACTGCTACTTGGCCAAATAGATTCAAAATTAAATAAAATGTATTTAAAGATGTCTTTCTTGAACTTTAGTCTGGAAATAAAAAACCCACTTCAGACCTCTGTGAAAGTCTGATCCTCTGGGCTGCATCTAACATGTGCCCACCAAATGTCCAAACAATAGTATTCATGTAGATGAAAGAAGCCATAGACAAACAATAAGTAACTATGTATGTAGTGTTCTGACCTTGTACTGTATATTATAGTTTGCATCTGGTTTAAATTTGGTGTACTCTTGAAACACTGGACCAACCATGGACCTCTGTACTACTAAAGCTCTCAGCTACAGCTCAACACCTGGAATAACACATGATAATAATACCTGACCACAAAAACACTGGCCAATAGCAATAGGCTGCTCTGTAGCCTTCTGCTAATGCACAGCTAAAAATCAGTTGTTGTGTACAGTATGTGGTTTGAGTAATAAGGTATTGTATATGCATTCATTTATACTGTCAGTATTTTTTTATGTGCTCATAATGACGTAACTCCGACGCGCTCACATGGGACAATTAAAAACATGAAACAGTGTGTACTTAGCTACAGTACAAACATTTAATCAGAAATAGCCATGTCTCTATGCTCTGGATTTGAAGGGGTTGTATCGTCATATAACTGGTAATTGATGGCTGACAAAAAGGGCTCACGAGAGAAGAGTGAGAGCTTTTTGAAGCTGGATGAGGTTTTGGGTGAATGCCGGGAAACCACCGATTGCTTAAAGATGACACCAGTTCTCACCAGGGGCTGACTCCCATGTTTCTACGGATCAGCTGGTCTGGCCCTCATGTGCATCTTAGCCCCACCCTCTTGTGCCACAATCCTCTTACTAACCCGCACGTCATCCACTGCATGCTGTCGGACAGGTGGCAGCCACATTGTTCCTGCTTACTATAGGGCACTCTGGAACATATTTTCAGTCTCAGCTATGTCCGTTCTCCGCCTCAACCACTCATTCGGGCTGCACGATATGAGGAAAATATCCGATAACGCACACTCTACTTGTGCAACGACAGACTCAAGCAGACCAGAGAAAAGTTTAGGGGTGAAACAGAAGTAGTACTCTCTTCTTTAAGCACCGGTCTGATCGAGCAATATTGTCTATATGTCTTTAGTTTTGCGATGAGTTTATCACACAAGTTGATGTCGTGATGACAATGAGAAAAGATTCAGCGCAGGGTCACACAAGCACAAATGCATATGTAGATGTGGGCAGTGCCAAGTGGGGTCAACTGCACATGCACAAGTGGACTAAAGTTGAACTCCATGTGATGCAAATATGCAATTTGTAAATTTGCTTGGCCACTGGAAGCAAATGTTTTATTTACCCCCACCATCAGGGCACGGTCACACATGTGAAAAATTAACATCTTATATTACAATATTCACCTACCCTTGACCTGAATTAAATGCGATGGGCGTATAAAACGTTCACTTCCCATGGCAAAGCAAATTGGCATCGCAAACTTTGACAAAGCCGCAGCCTCTACCAATACCACAGATCTATGTGTGGTTGAACGCACTCGGCACAGCCCACATTCACTGACAAATCATTCAAAGAGATAGATAGACAAAAAAGAACTGGATCACCTCGAGATGTACGTACAGTCTTAATATTGATGAAGCAATAGGCGGTGAAATTACTTTGATCAGAAAGGTTTTTTATTAATCAAAGAACGGCCCGGCCTCTGTCTGCTCCTCCAAAACATCATATAAATCCACACCAGCTGAAATTATATTACAATTATACTGTAATGGTATTCATATTGTCGTGTGACTTTGAAAGCGCATAGTTTCACTGAAGTATCTCTACGTAACTTTTGGACATCACTGATGAGCTGACACTTTAAATTCTCATTATATGATGTGACATTCACTAATGACTTGAAACCCTGATTGGGTCAGACTATAAAACAATCCTCCAACTGTTCGAGGATTACACATTTATGTTTAAAATTCACACAGTTGCTTGTTCTGTGCAGCTGATGACCTCGATGGGCGTAGTAATGCTTGACTTAAGGTCTTCTGCAGGTCTTGGAGGTTGTTTCACATCCAGTTGTTCTAATTGTGAAGCCACAGGGATAACTAACAGTTCATAGCCCCGACAAGGAATGGATAGATTTAATTAGCTGCTCAGAATCTTTCTTGTGGCGATAGCTCGATGAGGAGAAGCAAGTGGGGGAGGTTGATTTCAAGAAATCTGGGCAATTACCACAGGCGATGAGCTGAAAGAGCTGCACTCTGCGCTTTTAGTTCTCGCTGTATTATGACTGGATGTGCGTGTGTGTATGCTGCATTTTTGTCATTATTCACCGAATGAATAATTTTGTTCTAATAAGTAGGAAAAAGTCTTATTGGGAGATCAGAATACCCATAGCATATCCATTATTCTTCTATTTGATTTATATTTTGTACGCAAACATTACTGTCTTTATTGTATTGCTTACATGTTTCAAGTCACCCCTTCTTCACAGGCTTGCTCTCTGTCTGCTACAAACTACTACTACTAAACTGAAAATGTGTTCATTACTTTTTTTGTTAATGGCCTGGCTAGTAAGGCAAGGATCATGACACAATTCATGGTTGGAACTATGTTATTGTCAAGTTGCAGGAACAGCCATTGTCTGGATGTCTTTCTCTCTTATTTTGTGATACATAAACACACATTTTCTAAGTCCTCATAAAGTTCATGAGCGAGAGATGAGCTCTTGAGCTCTTGTCTATAACATGCCCTTTTTCATTGCGATGAACCGTAATTGATTGTAAATTACTCCATAGCCCTGTATACCTTTCAAAAATTTTTTTTTATTTAATTAAATAAATACAAACAGATAGTTTTAATGTTGTTTCTTACTTCTCCTATGGTGATGACTGAATCAGTTATTTCCAGCCATGTGCCTGAGGGCATGATATCACAACTGCTGAGTCGTACTTTCATCCTGACGTTTCTCTGGTACCCTTCATACATATTACTCATACAGCTTTAGCCCTGCATGAAAACTAATCAGCTTAACGTTCAACACACGCATGCAGCCGCATGCATCCTGCACCCAGTCCGCCGGCATTCACACGTGGCCTTAACGTGACTACCTGTGTTTGTAACCCACCCACCTCTGTAGATCACCTTTCACTGGGTGTTGCCATAGCCAACAGTAAAATATTACCAGCTTAAAAGACTCCACATGCTAGTTATACAGAACATTGCAAGTCACAATGGACTACTTTCTGTTATTGTTATATAACCGCTGCATTGCTGTGGTCTCAATTACCATCAGTCAGGTGGAGTTTTCTGTTGCCATGGAGCTGATTATTCAATAATAATAAAAGACAGCTCAGTACTGATGTTGCAGTCATGATCTGTTTAAGCTGCGCATTTATGTTTCATTTGAGCTAGTGATCAAATAATCTTTAACTAATTTTGTTTGAAAACTGAGATTTGTCTCACATGACCAAATAAAGGATCCACAACCTGGATTAATGTTTCATTATTCCACCTCTTTTTAACAAGCTCATCCCTGTGTAGCATTCAAGCGCTATAGGATTGACTGGACGTCCGAGGTCCCGGTAACCTGAGCAGTTCAGGTATGACACCATGACCAATGGACTGTCCTGACCCTAACTACTCGAGGCCAATGCCTCACCTTGAACAATAGTTTAGGTGTTAGTATGACAGGCATGCAACCTTTTAGGAGCCTGTGTTGCTTTGTATATTGTGTTATTACAGATATTTGGATTGTTTAATGTTTGCTTATTTCTTTCATGGCAGACCTTTATTATTGTTTTACTCTCAGTATGCTCCTAGCCAACATTTTAGTTGTAATATGATGGTTTTGCAAATACCTTATATCCATATTATTTGCCTAGATTGATATCACGGATGTCATAAAATGGTAATCATATGCTGTGTATTTGTCTGTGCTCTCTAGGTAGTTTAACGCCATAATGCATGTTGGGTAAAGGGAGCATAATAATACCCTGCTGGAACCTAAAATTTGCATCATATTAGCATTCAGTAAACGTTTGATGGTGCAGTTGATTCCTCTCCTCATTTGCAAACTGTACAAACAAAAATCTTCTGTTTTGTGTTGGTTTTGTTTCCTTTAAAACGTTGTGGGGTTGTTTAGGTGACATTTTATTTTTTAAGATACAAAAAAGGCTTCAAACCACCATGCTACATTGGGTAGTTTTTTTTGCACTAGAATAGAATATATCTCTTTCAGCCTTTTCCCTTTTAATTTCTAATTGTTCCTCAAGGCTTTTGGTGTCAAATCCTTTTGGTGTCAAATCCCACATCACATTGGCATCCCCAGTGTGTTTTTATTGGGGCAGGTGTCATGTGCTAATACTCCGTCCCATGGGGGACCTTCTTCAGACCCAGGCTGTGATTGCGGCCAGGTGCTGTTCAGGTGTGTATTCAGTTTTCTTTTCACTGCAGAGTGGATCACAGGTGCTGCCAATTCTGCTCCCTCTCCGACTCTGTCATTCACGCCCGTACACACACACACACACATGCACACGCACACACACACACACACACACACACACACACACACACACACACACACACACACACACACACTGCACTAACTACTATTTGCACATTCACTTTCTCAAAAGTGCTAAATGCAAAATGTATATATGTACTGTATACAATATATGAACAGAACAGAGAGCAGAGATGGGAAGACGAGGAGATGTGCAGTACAGTTTAGTAGATGGAGCCGGTCATTATGTAGAGCTGCAGGGTGTGCTTATCTATTGCCGCGGTCAGTAGAGCATGAAGAGCTGAAGACGAGCTGAAAGGGTGCAAATCCCTTTTCTCCATCCACATGCCGCCCACATCTCCCCACACATCCCAGCCCTCCCCGCCCTCATGTCGTTTTTTCAGCCCATCTTGGCCCTGCCCAGCCCTGGCCTTGCCTTCCCGAGGCCCCGGCCCCCAGCATGCGATTGGCGAGGCTGCCCAGCTGCAGAGGATCAGCTGTAGTCTCAGTAGGCCTGAAGGGCTGTCTCCAAAGAGGAAGGAAGAGCCTAGCTAAGGCCAAGGTATGATGACATAACAAGTCATCACGCATTACGATTGTATTTAGAGTCAGGTGTCCTTATGGAGCTCATTTTACCGCATTTTATGGGTCCAGGATAAGCTACTTGTGGATAATTGTGTACATGTGTGTCTGAAGATGTTTGCACATCAAAAAGAGAAACAATTATGTCTAGAAAAAAACATGTTTGAGTAATGGTTAAAAGAAGTTAAGATAAATCCAATTTGGCCTACTTGTATATCCCACATCTCGCTCTCTTCTTCACTCTCTTCGGTTCTTTCTCCCCTCCCCCCTTTCTCTCATTTTCTCACCTCATGCTGCCTGCAGCTGATGCCAAGAAGAATGTTAGAGATTATTTAATACAAGTGGCAAAGCTAAAAGGGAAATGATTCATTCAGAAGAATTTCTGTTAGTGAAACAATTAAAGTCTGCTGACTTTGGTGCTTGCTGTTGGCATTGCAGACAGTTTTGAATTCTCTGCGGAGCTCCAATATACATGACCATTGAGTCCTAACGTCTTCTGTCTTCTTTGCAGAAAGCAGTACTTACTGTATATAACTGTAAACACAAACAAACCAAGTGAGTATGTGACTCATCTATTTAATTGGATGACTGGACACATTTTTCAAATGATCTCTATACATATAAAATCTCTTGAATTTCCAGATATTGTTTTGAGAGCATCAAAGCTAGGCAACAGCTGGCTTCAATTGAGACAAATCTGAATAACTAGCTGTGTCCGTAATCTTACCTGACACTAAGTGTCATTGTTCACACCCGTTGCACACAGCTATAGCAGCGTTCACAGGTTGCTTTTCCTTTATAGACTAGTGTTGTTGGCCTACAGTATGTGCAAATGAAAAAAAAAAAATATTCTCCAAGATTTACACTAAGAGCACAGTATAGTATGAAAAAATACTTGTAAGGGTATGAACGTTTTTGTTAATGAAAATGTGTTTTTTGTGACTGAAATACAAAGTAAAAGCATTAAGTGGTGGTCTGCTTGCATGTATCACAAATACCAACTTCATGACTCATTTATTTTGTAACGCTCGTGGTGTGAATCCAGGTTGAGCACAGATGACTGGATCCCTCTTTTCTTTATTTTTCTTGAAACAAAGTAACTCTACTACAACATGGAGAATACATGGACTTGGCCCCTGCGTCCTGGACAATCTCTGGAACATGGACAAGTCAGGTTTTAGGGGAACTTTATAAAGTTTCTCTCACCTAAAGCATTTAATTTGAAAACACATCAAAGGTTGAGTCCTTTGTTGAGAAGAGCCTCAGAAAACCTGGCCAACAGTTGCTGTTTAATTATTGTGCCCACTGCTCCTAACCCCCTGCCTCCATTTTTTCCACAATCACAACTGCTCTCCCAGGAGTCCTGTGTCCATGCTGGGTGTGCTGGCAAACAAAACACTAGATAATGTTACACTCCTTTCTTGTTGGACTGTAGTGGATTGTAACGCAAACATTTGTTTCGCCTTTACTCCTACTTGAAGTAGAACTCCTACTTGGGAAGTGTAGAGAGGCACAGCTCTGTGAGACTTTTTCTTCATAGCCAGGAATATGGGGGTGGGAAGGTCCATTTTGTTTTGTCAACTTAAAATCAACAAAACTCTTTTAAATGGCTGCTACGGCTTTTGCCCACATACAATGCCATTCCCACTGAAAGCACTCATCAAAAGATTTATCCCCTTCAGGCTGTTTTGGTCTTTTATTTAGTGCAGGCTTATGTACTTAAAGGGTTTGCAGGGGTTTTCTGTGTAAGGAAATATGCCCACAGTGCTTGGAGCTGGATCAGCATTCCTAACCCATGTGTGTATCCTTTTCTTGTCCTTCACCTTTGTTGTTTTACTGTTCAACAGTTGTTTGGCATCTATTACCAAACACACAACGCCACTTTGATGTCACACACTGACTTGATTCCAATATCCGACTGGGGGACATTTCTTCAGCTTGTTAAATGCGCTCTTGTTTCCAGCCTTCTCTCAATCTGAAAGGGACAGTGCTGGAGCTCACATGTGAATGTGTGATGCAGGGGGGATCATGTTGGCCCTATGGAAGCGGCATCCATTACAGTGTTGGTGCCCACATGGTGGGAGACGTTATTAGGTAGCTCATCGCCTTCCTCCTCAGAGAGAATGGATGTGTGATTATGAAGTCATCAGCCATGAACCACTGGGGCTGCGAAGGAGCACCCCTCCTCATGGGTCCTCAGGGTGCCATTGATTGGTGACCATGTGTTTGTGCCTGATAGACTGTGAAATGGTGTGTTGCTGCACGGCTGTGTCACACCTGCGTCTCACCAAGGTGATTGATTGGTTTGGTCATGTGGAATGTTCCCATCTGGTCTGCAGTAATGCATTTTTTTTTCTCATTCGTGAATAACAAGCGCTGGCAGGAGAATTGTTGGGCTTGGAAAAAGGCAAAGGCCAAGCTAAAACATTTCCCCCTTTACATCTCCCCCTCTTTTATTTTTACCGACTTAAAACAAAATTCAAATAGACCGAGCCATGGCACCTAATTATCCCAGGAGGAGATAAATACAATCAGGAAATCCACATCTCCTCTCTCACACAGATGTATTTTAGGAGAAATTAAACTGTTTAGTTAGTGCAAAGGGCAGCAGCTGCTGATTTTGAAAGTTGTACTTCAAGGCTAAATGATGTGCAGTAAAGTCTTTAATATATTTCATTCCTTTCCAGATTTCTAGTCAAATTTAAAAGCAATGGAGGTAAACGTTCCCTCCCCTGAGCCTAATGTGTTATTTTGTTTCTCACTCCTGCCTTCCTCCTGGTTTGATTTCTCTTAATCATGGTCCCTCTCCTTTTAATTGATCTATTTATTCCACCTAATGGCTAATTACACATCAGGCTGCATGAGCAGATGCATTTATCATCATAGAACGTAATAATCAGTGACATTTTAACAAAGAAAAAAAAGAAATATGCAAATAAGAACTCATTAACATTTGCTCTTTGCTGTTTTGAATAATGTCACTGCTGACAAGGCTGTACGTAGAAATTAATGTCAAGCACAGGGCAGGGGAGACATGTTTCCTCAGTGTTTTGTGACTCCATCATGTATCTCCGTCCTACTGTTGTTCCTGCAGATGGGCTGTAGACATTCACCCCCAGCTAGGGAGGGAGGAAGCTGATGTGGTACACTACCTCCCCTCCCTGTTTCCTTGTCATCTTTGACCTAACCTCTAACCCAGCCAGCTTTTATATACTGTCAAACAGAACCTGGTGGAAGCATTAAACAGCTTTGACAGGATGGATGTACACACACTCTTGAGAAAAGGAAACAAAAGGAGGCATTTTAAAAGGTATGAGGCAAAAGTGAGTGAGTGTACATCTGATTTGTCCTTGTGCTGTCTCTTGTTGCCATTGGAATGTATTCGTAGCCATGGAGCCTGCCTGGCTTTACTTCCAAGGTTTAAACTTGACTTATATCGGCTAGAAGACTTGATTATCATAGAATCAGGGCCTTCTTGATTTTTCATGGAAATCAACAGAAAAACAACACAAAGCTGTATGCCAGAATTTTGTCTTAGATAAAGATTTACAATAATGTTTCTTTTTTTGCCATAGATTAGTCCTAATAGGAGATCCAGCATTAAGACATTGACTATTAACTTGATAGAATCAAAGTTTCGTGGTTTGGTGCCATGGAAGACGTCACATGGTAACATGAGCACAGACACACGTGATCATTTCATATGGTTTCTACATTAACATTTCTTCATCCTGTATTATGAGTTTGTTTTCATGGTCTCATGACTTTCCTTGGAGCAAGGAAAATAGACTTGTTTTCTGGATGAAAAAAAAAGGCTCTTGGAATGCATCGGAGAGGCGGTGAAGCACGCTCACTAATTGGCTGTTTTTGTGTCGAGGGTTTTGAATTGATCCTTGGAGACGTTTAGGTTACTACCACTCACATTATCAGAATAAGGGGCTGAACTGCAAACCTGTGATCAATAAGGATGCACACAACAAATGACTGGCCAGCGTGCTTTTTATTTCAGTCGGATTTCAGCACGTTAGCAATGTTTATTTCACAAACTCAGTGTGTTTGTGTAGCTGAGGTTGAACCAGATTAAAAATTTAATTTTTCTACAAATGAAGTTACTTATTTGAATTGAATGGTTTGGCTTATGTAATTAGATATTATATGTTTACTATTTGTTACTACTGCCAATGTATGTTGTATACAACAGCCAATAGAATAACAAAGCATGAAGCATGCATTCTTCTGACACATGTCACTCGTGAATTCTTATTAAAATAATTGTTCAAACTATTGTATTTTGTAGACACCATGTTAATAATAAAACTATTGCAAATCGAAGAGGTGCGCTGATGCTTTCTATGTGCTTGGTGACGGGGTGTATGGGAGGTTTTGTATGTTTATGTTTGGTGTGAGTTGAACAATCTCAATATTAACAGTTCACATTAACACCAAAGTGTTTGTTAAGAAAAGACTCACTAAACAAAATGTCAATAATTTGGTCTTAAACCACTTATATTTTATAAAGGGGTTACTGCAGAATGAATGCATGGAAGAGAAGCAAGCTCATGTTTGTAAGGTTTCTGGTTAAAATGTGTGCAATAGAAGAACACTTCTAGGTAAAGAAAATGAAAGAGAAACAGTACTTCTTTATGTTAAAACTGTAACTGTGTGCAATGCACCTAATCCTGTGTAGTGTGGATGTTTAACGGGTGTGTGGGACAGTTGTCAATGTCAGTGGATGTCATACAATGCAAAATTTTGCAAAAGCCTAGAAGGTTTCATCCCAGGAAATAAAAAAGTGAAACAAGAGACCTGGAGCTACTCATCCCAACCAAACTGAGCAACCAGGCAAAGATACCCAGAACAACTCAGTGTAACACTTGTACAATTTGGGCTGTATGGACAGAAATGATGGCACATGCCAGCAGCCTGGAGTATGGAAAAAATAATGAAAGACTAAAAGCATGAGATTCTTTGATCTGGTTAAACAATAGCTAATGTACAATACAAAGTGCTATATTTTGCAGCAACTGGGCAAAGCGCATCGCTCAGATGTGGCTTCACAACTTGTGGCTTCACAACTTGTATGTAAACGTCCTTGAGTGGCACAATAACAGCAATGCTTGGATGCCTTTCAAATCGATGGATTTACTTCACGACAGCCGTTCGTAGATGCTTCCTAAAAAGCTTGACTGAGCCTGTACCAATGTGGCAGTGACAATGAGAGAAACTGTAATGTCTGTTGCTGCCAAAAGTTTCAATGTATTGACTCGGAATAAGATACTTCACTTCTATACTTACGTTTAGGGCGACTGTGGTGCAGTGGTGAGCAGGGTCGTCCTCCAATCAGAGGATCGGTGGTTCGATCCCCAGCTCCGCTAGCCTGTGTTGATGTGCCCTTGAGCAAGACACTCAACCCCAAATTGTTCCCGTAGTTGTGCCTGCGGTGTATAAATGTTAGATTGTCCTAATGTGGCACCTTGCATGGTAGCTCCTCTCATCAGTGGGTGAATGATTCCTATGTAAAGCGTCTTTGAGTATTCAGAAAAGCACTATATAAAATCAAAGAACTATATACAATATAGCTATTTCACTTGGGATTGACAAGACATTGTGCAGTTTAGCTTGACACACAGATCTTTGTACATTTTTGGTTGTTCACATGGCTGCATTATACTGGAGGTTTTGACTATCAAAAACCGGCAATGACCAGTGTTGTCTCCTGTGGAAAATTAGCCACTAATATAATTTGTCCGCCAGGACACATTCTGTAAAATATAGATACTTCTGCAGTGAAAGGTTTCACAGTCATAGTTACACTATCACACCGCTGAGTTACATGCTAATTAGCAGCGTAGAATTTATGGAATTTCTAACCTCATTAGATTGATTTTTCTTTGCATTGGGGTTGTTCTGTGTGATGGCAGTCTGCATACTTAAATTGATGTTACTGATGGTGCAGTAATTATGGCACTTTGCTCATGATACTTCTTTGCATTTTGTATCTTTTGCATGCGTTGCTGTTTTAAGGCAGATAATTACTTTTACTTCCACTCAATCACTGCACTTTAGACTCATTAGTAGGCCTGGGACACAAAAAACACACCCGCTTAGACCTGTGTAGCCCTGCTCAGAACAAATGGGCCTACTCAAAAAATAATGATAATGATAATAGTGCTGCTGGGGTCACACAGGCCTGCTCAGAGGAGGGAAAACAAAGCATTTTTAATAACAAGACTGAAACTCATAAAATTAATTCATTTTTTGGTTTGTTTCTCCTTCCTAAAAGTATGAACAGTCTTTGATTTATAAGATAGTTTTGCAAGCTTAAATACTCCAATCTGGGAAATTTGTGATTGAACAACTTGTTTTTAGGTTGTTTTTTGGGAAATACAGATTATTACAGTGACCTATTTTCCTCACAATGAGTTACCGTCTGTGTGCGTCAGGGAGGAGATTGTGTCACTGCATGATAAGGGTATATTTTACTCAGCTAATTTAGGCTCCTGGCTTAAGAACCGACCAACCCAGCAATACGTTCCACTTGATATATCACTTTGTTCTACTTTACCTCGCCATCATAAATATGCATTCTCCTGAAATTTGAAAAGCAGTTCAGCCACGTAGTTGCAAACTGTACATTTCACTCTTTTACAAGCAGGGGTTGTTTTCAGGTTGTTGCTTTATTGTAAAGGTTAAGAGGCTACACAGGGATTTAAACTGTCATAAGGACAGACTTAAAAATTATGACTCTTGTTAGATTTTTTTTTATCTGTTTCATCTATTAGAAGGAAAAATACCTGCTGGTTGTTTCCAGCAGGAGAAAGAAGAAGAAGATGGAGGAGACAAGTTACTGCTCTCCTCTCACATAGATGACATACACAATCAGATAAAGTCGTCAGAGCTGCTGCTTCTTCAGCAGGACAGTCTAAACAAACTAAAAAGACATGTCCATGACCTCTGTATACAGGCTGAAGTTAATCCCAAAATACTCTGCCACGTGGCTGGTCCCTGAGGACTGCTGCATCCTTCTCTTCATGGTGGCTGATTTGTGTCATCTGAGGTGGGGGAGGGAGCATCATCTGCCATGTCTAGTGGTCAGGTGATGACGCTTTGGACAGACTTTCCCCTGTGATTGGACACTTTGATCTGGTATGCTACTGGTATGCTATGAATTTATTGTTTCATAATCTACAAAACACAAGGAACACTATTTGACTGTACAACATTTAAAAGTAAATACAAGTGACTAACTATCTTTGAGATACGTTATACATACATTTGGTGCATCAGATAGACAGAGAACATCATCCTTTTTCATTCATGTAGATGAGGAGCCTTTGCCTCCTCTGTTGCTCTCCCTCAGGTGTCTTCCCTTTTTTCCCTGTGAAAGGGTTTTTACTATCTTTATTTGGGGGAGTTTTTCCTGATCCGACGTGAGGTCCCGGGACAGGGATGTTATGTGTACAGATTGCAAAGCCCTCTGAGGCAAACTTGTATTTGTGATGTTGGGCTGTACAAAATAAACTGAATTGAATTGAATTGAATTTTAATCCTAAAAAGAAAGTGTCAATCATTTTGAAAGAAAGAGACTTTCATAGTAATACAGTGGTGTTGATATATTCCTCTAAATGCACTGACTGGACAACAGTAGCTTTAGCTTGTTACAACCATAATTTGAAAATGTGCGTTTGTGCCTCTTAAAGCAATAAAGTCTGTTCATTTTGAAATGATCTCTCTCCTATTTCGCAAATCCAGACTGATTACCGGTAGATGAACATGGTTCAGTCAGTACTTTAAATAATAACAAATATATTTTTTATTACATTTCAAGTCTATTATGAATTATTGGAGAGATGTATGCAGGATTTTGAGACAGAAAGGAAGGACATAGAGTATAATAGACTGAATCTAAGCTTTGACATAGTATCAATGATGCCCAGATACACTCAACGCTTTGTTTTTTTTAAAAGTACAATTTATACCTGGTTATACCTCTATAATGGAGGAAAAGGAAGAGCATCAGTCATAGTAGATGACATTTCATGTGATATTGTCGCATAACCATTCAGCCTTAACTAAGCAATATGATGGCTGCAATTTATGAGGGGAAAAAAAGTTTAACATTTTCTACAAGCATTTTCCTGTTGTAACAAGTAGTGTCCTTGTAGATGCATTGGCAAGAAAGTGGCCATATTGCAATGCTTACAAATGCAGTAAATATTTACGCATGGTATTTTGCCTTGGTTATACTGTGCATTCCTGTGTATTTAGGCTTCACTGTTGATTGAACGTCTTCATAGACTTTCTTTTGTCAGGCTCCACAGCTTTTTGGGGAGCGCTGTGTGGCTGCTTCTCTGTCTCATAGTGTGGACTGAGACGTTGTTTCTCAAACACATCTGTCTGCCCCGGTTGGCCCTGAAACTATAACAGTGACCATCAATTATTCACACAAGACACAGTGTGTGTGAAAAAACACATGCTGCCAATGAATATTTAACTCCTTTTCCTCAGCATACATTTTAGGAGTGAAAAGGAATTCCACTAAACCACCTTTAGATATTAGACATAAATACAGAAATTAAAATTCTCTGTCAAAGAGATGTTTCATCATGCTGCCACAATAGTTAACGTTGGTGGTGACCGACAACTTAATCCTATTTCCTTTTACAAGAGCCATGGCTCAGAACTGCATCACATTATTGTTAGACTGGAGGCAGCTTTGCCAGTTTAACCATCTTCCCTGATTTCCTCAGCTTCCTTCGTCTCTAGAGACAGTCTGCACAGATGCAGAACAACTGTCTCCTGCAGGACTGCGCAGATAAGCACAAGTGCATTCTCTTAGACGTGCCTCTGTTCACCTGCGCTTGTGAAAGCAATGTTCAGATCCCTCATTGTGTAACAAAAGATACAGGGTATGCAAGTTTTGAAGTCACAAAACAATATTTACATTTTCCCCAGAGTAAACTGAATTTAGTTACCACGCTTGTGTCTGTCCTTGTAATATTTGGAAATCTGACAAAAAAGAATGTACAACGCTGTGAAAGGTATTCATCATTCTCCCCAAGGAGCTCTCATTTGTTTGTTTGTTTGTTTCCAGGGGAGTAAAACTGCTGAGTTTGAATATTGTGATGGTTATGATTTATGTGTGTTGTACGTTTTATTTTCCCCATGATGGCTGCTCGGAATCATTCCTTTGATGTGTGCACATCGAATGTGACACTGATAGAAGGACTCCCAGACATCATCTCTCTGTATTTATTGTTATTTATGTTCATTATATTTATATATTTTTTTGCAAACTGTGTGACAAATAACACTGTTTTAAAGAAGTGCAGGTTTTGGTTTCGGCTTTTCTTAAGATTCACTTAAGATTCAACTACTTTGTTGGTTCATATATTTATTACGTAATACATTGGTAAGGGACCGTAGGGAATCGCATTTTTATGAAGCATGGGGTAACTGTGGCTCAGTGGTTAGCATGCCCGTCTATCAATCAGTCGGTCAATCGGTGGTTCAAGCCCCGTCTCCGCTAGTTGATGTGTCCCTGAGCAAGACACCTAACCCCTAATTGCTCCCCGTTGCTGTGTCTAGGGTGTACAGAGCAAAAATGTAAGTTGCTTTGGATAAAAGCGTCAGCTTAATATGAAATGCAATTTATCCCCCCCGCCCCCCCTTTTTGCTTCTAGCCAGCATCAGATGATATCCAAGTGAAATAAAACAAACTCAGTAAAAGGAACCATACCTCTTAGTGTTTCCAATGGTATTTCATGAGTTAAAACACTACAGCCCATAGATACAATTGGCATACTTTATTGCCAATAAAGTTAAAACATTTTACAACAGCTAATGAAAGTCTTCACCTTGCACCAAGCACTGCAGAGCAAAACAACCAGCACACTGCATGTAGTCTATTATTATGTGTTAAACCAGGTGCATGTTCACTATCATGAAAGATATAACGAGTGCTGTTATGGTCTATGTGTGTTTTTACAGGTAAATCAGAGAAGGCTCCATTTCCTGGCTACGGGAGGAATCCTGGAGCATCTAGTGGCCAGGTGAGTTCAAAGCTGAGCTACATGCAATTTTTATGAAATAAATCAGCTTCTGTATTCTCTAAAACCAATAGAACTGGTAAACCTGAAAACAAATTGTTATGCTGTGTATATGCAGTCTTATCCATGCCTCAATGTTTGTATCAAAAAGAGGCTCTAAACAGTTAAAGCTCAACAGATCCAACACTTATAAAATATTAATTTACACCTGAGTTTTGACTGCTTTTAAATGTTGTTAATATTAGACCTGGCATCTCATAAAAAAGGGAGTTCATGCTTTTACTTAAACAAAGTTTGATTACTTTAAATCCTTTTACTCTTTTCTAAATAAAAGCTCCCTTCATTATAAATACCACAAACAAAGCAGGCAGGTTTCTGACAGGACTCGGAGTCCATAACTTATTAACATAACTCTACTCCTTTCATTTGCTTCCTGTTCATTTTAGAGTTGATTTCAACGTCTCACTCTTTCTACGAGTTTCTAAGGTTCAACGTGGAGCTTCAGAACTTTATTTCAAAGAGTTTACAAGGCTCAACAAGATGTAATCCCAAATCACTTGAAATGTTGACCTCTTGAGAAACCAAAAGTGTCTTGAACCCTTAAGATATTCATGTATTCACTATTTAACTACAGTCGACAGGGATTCTTTAGATCTGTATTATTGCCTAATAGCCCTATTGATTTATAGCCTGCCCTATATGTAATATAGTTAAGCCAAATAAGACAACTGACTTGGCAGGTAGGAATAGGTCAAGTTATTTTCATCACAACTCCAATTTGCTTGATATTTTTCTGAATATTTGTGTCTCCTACTTAACAAATAAATCTATCTGCTATTACGAACGACAAAGTATTTAATCTGCAAGAGTTTGATTATCTGGTTGCATGAATGGAACTAATGCTGAAGTGTTCACAAAGAGAGTCACAAGCATCTACTTTTGCATGACTCCTCAGTGATTCCTCCCTGTATAGCTACAATCATATAAAAGAGGCCAGATCTCGTGTTGCTGCAGGGATTCAATAACATTGAACAAAGGCAACAGCAGAACAGGTGTATTGTGTCATGCGGTAGCTCCAGTGACACATTGTGATTTTACTGAACCTGGCGTGATTCATTTTATTTTGTATTACATTTGTGTTGCGTTGCTTCTGACAGTTTTCCATGACCTACATTTTAGGTCAGATAAGTACTTTATTTCATAGAGCATTTGGCTCCATCATCGGCTGCAAGCAGGAGTTTCTGGAGCAGGTGGTTGAGAGGAGGACGCTAAAAAAACTTTTGTTCATATTGGACAACCTGGACCACCCTCTCTACCACCTGCTGCAGGGCCAGAGGAGCACTTTCTCTAAGAGATTCCTCACGCTCCGCTGCAATAAGGACCGTTACAGGAGAACATTCCTGCCGACAGCAATACGGCTTTATAACAAGTCACCGCTTGCTAGTTCCTCTGTGGATTAATTCATCACTATACCATACATACTTTGCATTTTGCACTTTCTACTGTTTATCTAATTTAATTAATTAATTAATACACTCTGCGGCTGTAAATATAAATATATTCTCCAGTTAGTTGTATTCTATTCTATTTTATTGTGTATATTTATATATATATATATATATGTATATATATATATACATATATATGACTTTATTTTAATTTGTATATATCTTTCATCCCTGTTTCTTCTTTATATATTTGTATATTTGTATCTTCAATTGTAAGGCACTACTGATGACGACAAAAAAATTTCCCCTTGGGGATTAATAAAGTATATATTCATTCATTCATTCATTTCTACATTGAATAGAGTTTATTTTTGTAATTGTTTGGATTGTTTATTAGAAAGGTCTAAGTAGTTACTGTGTCAATCGATTCCAACGGAGCAAATGAGGCGAGTTTACAAGTCAAATGCTGCACATTGCTCTGAGTTGTACTCGCTCACATGATCCCGGCTCTACTGGTCTGCAGCCCATTACACTAATTAGACCAAGCTCTTAATTGGGCTCTGAGCCCAGTTTGTTGGTGTTGTAGAGGTTAATTAGATATTGGTGATAGGATGATGCGGGGAGCTTCCACAGTCCGTCCTGTGACACAGAATAAACAGGAATTACAGGACACATGTCACCTAATAAGTGATATGATAGTCAATTAAAAAACAATTTGTACATCCATTGAAACAATGTATCAGGTCTCATGTGTGATACTGATATTCTGATATTTGCTATTTTCAGTAAACACACTGTGAATGTTTGTGTGCTTTGTTACTAATGTATTATTTAGGACAAAACTATATTTTAAGTTAAATGTAGAATGTGTGATATATATATTGAGACAAATGAAAACATTGTATTTTAATGAGCTTAAAATTACGAGCTGACTACAAGATTATATTTTTTTTACTACAAATAACAAAGGTAAACACTCTGATTTCTGACAACGAAAGCTGGTATCATCCTTTGATTTTAATCATTTGTGTTGTTGTTTTCTCTGTCAGTCTTCTTCTATGAGGCCAGACGTCTCGTTGACACGTCCTAGTCCAGGGACTCCGTCAGGGAAGTCAGCAGCTCCTTTCTTCTCCTTCACTGCGGCCAATCCTAGAAAACGTCCTCTGCAAGATCCTCTGCCCATCGGTCAGTGCATCTCAATTATTGTCCCTCTTCAGGGACAGGTGTATGAAATATTTAAAATAATCAGAACCTCACAATAAACTAGATCTAAATAGATACTTCTTGTCGACACAGTTTCACTCAAGTCTTGAACTTTAGTTTACATTTAGACGTTAATGAAAAATTAAAAAAAACTGTTATATTTTGCATGGGTAAGCAGTCATCTGTTAGCAGGTGGATGCATTTTCTTTTTTTCTTTTTCTCTGGATTGAGTGTATTGTAAAAATAAAATTGTAATTTTCTTTTAAAGGCACAATTGAATCACAAATAATACTTTTTACAGAACAATACCACAAAGTAGATTTTTTATAGTGAGTGATGGCTTGTTTACAACACATTCAAAGTAACCTCTTTTCTTTTTTGACTGTGAATGACTGGATGTGCTTTCATCTCTCCACAGATCCTCTACAAACAAAGAAGGTTCGCAAGGTCCCTCCTGGCCTGCCTTCATCTGTGAGTGGAAGATCATCTCCCTCTAATATAAATAGATTTCACAGTGAGCTTACTTAAGCAAACACGCACGCACGCACGCACACACACACACACACACACACACACACACACACACACACACACACACACACACACACACACACACACACACACACACATCTTTGCTCACACACCCTCCCTCCCAACACTTGCACACAAAGAGCGCTCTTGACTTCCCATCCACACTTCTTGGATGGGAATCCGGTTGTTTTTGTGGCTCATCAGTGACACCAGAGCTGCCTGATAATCTAAGACTAACTTTTTATGCTTGTTGTTTAATATTAATATGAACAAGGCTCTATTGGCCACATTTTTTCTGTACAGTTGTTGTGGTTGTGTGTGTTGGTGTGAACATGCATGAACGTGTGTGTGCGTGTGTGCTTGCAAACACGTGTGCGGCGCGAGGTGATTGATTTTCAGTGCTGCCCTGTCACAGTCTAGCCTCCTCACAGCCTCTCCTGGGAGAAAGAGAGGCTGTCAGAGCAGATCCCCAGCTCTGCTCTTTTGATGTTTAATTAGTCATTACGTAGCCGAACAGGAGGACAGACAGAGATTAATAGCACAGAATATCTGAAATTTCTATTGGTAATGATCCCGGTGGAGCAAAAACCATTAGGATGCAGAGAAGTGTGGAGCTCAGCTTGCATTCGCTTAGGCAGGGGGTGTTGGAGTTCATTAATATGCATAAATCAGTAAGTCAGATGTTCATTGTTAAAACCCTGGTGGATTGGCAAAGGTTGTATTAAGCCTTGCCTTAAATTCCTAGAACTGGTACAAGACAAAGATTTTTTCTTTTCTTTTTATTAAGAAGCAACTGGTTTACCAAAATCCCACCCTTTTTAGTCCTTAAACAATGAAAGGGCTTTTCTTTTCTTATTTTTTTGGTGAGGGAGTCTGAGACAGGATTTGCCATTCAGAGCTTTGATAATCATCACCTCTGCTGCTGTTACTTTGAAATCAAGTATGGAACAGGCCGTGCAACATAAAAGGCTGTCATGTGTTTTGTTTCTGGATTTGTATTTGAAAAGAAGTTTGTCAGAGCATGGGGGGGAGAAGCAGTCTCTGACAGCAGCAGGAACGGGTTCTGCCTTCCTCTTAAGTAAGTGATATATTTGCGGTCTTGTCAGACGGAGGGAGGGAGGCAAAGAATGGTTGCATCTCTTTGTTGTGTAAATGGACGCTGGGCTTTTATTTGTCAGTACTTAACACAGGGGCGCAGGTGCGGTTCTGGGACTCATAAGAGTACAAGCAAGAAGTACAATGCTAGATGGGGGAAAACAGTGAAGGAGCATGGGATAAAATACAGCTTCTTCTTGTCACTCAGTGCTGCTCAGAAGATAAAGCCTGGAGCTCAGAGGAATTGTCTCGGTTAGTCTTTGATCCCATTTGAAAGAAAAAAGATGCTAGTGTTGAATAACGGGCTATAGGTCTCTTATAACCTGCCGACAGAGAAAGGAAAACATAAAGCTGTTTTTTGATAGGTGGTATATGTGGAAAATGCTTGAGTGGGAGGTTGTCTGGCAGCTTTTAGGAGGTGTTAGGATATTGGTATTGGAGGCGTAGGTGAGGTATGCTGGCATGAACCATTTGATGGTGTAAAGAGCTACTTGTGGCCCTTAAAAATGTGTAAAGTGACTGTTTCAGATTGCTGTACCTCTGGATGGTTATCAGCCAAGACCCTGGACACTGGAAGCAGTGAGGGTGGTGCTGAAGTGTCGTGGGGAAGGTGCACCTGGAGTCAGAGCTCCTTTGCCTGAGGCAGCTGTGTGAAGAGCCTGCAGCGTACCTGTAAAGCATGAATGCAGCTGCAGATGACACTGAAAGCTTTTGCTTGTGTAAGCAAGCGTGAGAGAATCACCAGAGACCTGAATAGATGCTTGATTTAAAAAAATCAACACAGTGCTTCCTATCATTATGTCTACTGCTGGGAATTTTCTTATTTATTTATTTCATTTCTCAAATCCCCTTTTTCCTCCAGCTTGTATCCTCGCTTCTCGGTCTAAAAATAAATGTTGTAGTTTTGAATCAGATGGGCAATGTAAGTTGCAAGCCCAAGCATGATGTGTGTTGTGTGTGTGTGTGTGTGTGTGTGTGTGTGTGTGTGTGTGTGTGTGTGTGTGTGTGTGTGTGTGTGTGTATGTGTGTGTGTGTGTGTGTGTGTGTGTGTGTGTTTGTGTGTGTGTGTGTGTGTGTGTGTGTGTGTGTGTGTGTGTGTGTGTGTGTGTGTGTGTGTGTGTGTGTGTGTGTACACTACATGATGGAGCTAAATCAAAATATTTACGAGAGCACATCCTCTGTGCATTTAGGCTTTGACACTGCAGTGCACCAGGATGTGAAGGCTATCTAGACTGGCCAGCTGGATGATTGCAAACATTTAAATGTTTCTTCAACTTATATACAGACAACCTCCTCCCTCAGCCGCACAAATACCTTTCTCTGTCATCTGCTGGATATATGCTTGCAGACATGGGATTCTGCAGTTGTGGTTGTCATTATGTGATGCTGAACAAATCCTTGTTATCCGCCATTGTTTAACCAAGTTTTTCCATTTTGCCAAATGCAGGAGTAAAACACAAATGTAACATATAGCTTAACACCCCGGTGTGACAGACAAACATCTTTAAAGCGCTCAAGCATGAAATCCTTGCTACATTTGCTATAATTGGCTCGCTGCATTTTTTGACTGTATAAACTGAGCGCTGAGACCAAAGGACAGAGCATGTTGTCATTGGACAGACAGGCTGCTGCGCTGAAGGATGCTGATGGGCAGCTGCGTGGGCACCTGTCTGATAGGAGGAGAGAGAGAGGGGGGGGGTTGTGGCTTCTGGGGGAAAGTTACATCTTGTAGGTTATTTATGGGAAGCTGCAAGGGTATGGTGTGTGTGTGCGTGTCAGTTTGTTTGTGTAAATAGTTTTTTTCCCCCTCCCCTACAAACCCTTGTCAGAGGCACAGCGGCTTGATGTGACACTTCCTCCCTGGCTTTGGTGATGATATGGCTGCAGGATGAGAGAAAGGAAGTGGTGGGCTGAGATTCAGCTGCCCTCAGGGACTTTTGCAAGCGAGAATCCTGAGTGTCGATGACAAAATAGATTGACATTTGCTTTTGACAGATCACTCAGACACCCTTGTTTCTGAGATATTTGTACTGTGTGAGCTGTAAGAAAGGAAGCTTGCTTTAGGCTAAGATGTTTCTTGCAGTGCTGTCTGGTGCATGACATTCAAGAGATATATTTTCTCTCTCTCTCTCTCTCTCTCTCTCTGTCTCTCTTTCTATCCATCTGTCTGCAACAGCTCAAAGACAAGAGATCATTTCATTGTACTCCATCGGTAACCTAATGTTCCTTTTGCTGAGGAAGCAGCTCTATTTTGTTTCTTTTCTTTGAACCACAGCAGGCCAGAACATAGTGTCAGGGCTTGGTGAATAGACTGTGCATGGATAAAATGCATCAGTAAAGCCCCATGTAAACAGCCAGGATCACCCCAGGCCTCTATAAGTCTCTGGGCAAGATGAGATTTTAGAGCCACCCAGCAGAATGGTGTAAAGCTGCACATGCACAAAAAAGTAACATTTACACTGGGAGTATAAACATAAATGTACATGCATGCATTACATCCCGGAAAATCCACATCTTTTTCAAAATAGTGTATTTATAATTGTTATTGAGTCACTAGGCAGAACCGGGTATGCCAGTCATTATTTCACAGTGCAGCCAGTTGAGGAGAGGAAACATTAGGCGATACAGTTTATGTGACTTCAAGAACGTTAAACTCTTTTGAAACAGCAGTGCATGTTCTGTTCTGAGCCAACTGATTGCTCACAGTTTTTATTTGGGCTAACCTCGACCACAGAAATTCTTCGTTCACTAACATTCATTATACACTTGTGCTTCATTTGATCTAAATATGCAGAGAAGTTCTGTGAAAAAAATTAAGAATGAGAAGAACGCTCATTGTACAAATTACATTTTGTATAGTTTGGCTGTACGAGTTGCTCGTGCTGCTAAAACACACTGACAGTCACTGCAGCTTTAATCTGCCTTTAGATAATTGTTTTGCGTTTTCCTGCTCTACACTTTGTGGTAGAGTCTTGCTGCTCTTTATTGAGTCCACACATATAAAACCATAGGCAGCAAACAAGCTCAGACAAGCCAAGTATAAGCTTCCTGCCCCGTTCAAGATGACACACCATGTACTGTACGTGAATGCTGGGTCTGAATGTGTAAGAAGGTCCCAGATAGTGTACATAGGCGTTCACATAGTTCAGTGCTTGTAAGGAATTGTGGTTATACAGAACTAGGGATTCAATTTGTTTTGTTTTTTTATTGAAACTTTATCATCTGTAATGCTGCTGTAAATTATTTGTAATTCATTGTAGGTGTGTGTGAAGATGTGTAGATGTGGTGTGTGATCTATATCTAGATGATTAGGTTATTTTACCAAATGTACTGTTTTGTGTGAGTTAGTTTAGCAGAAACATGACTGCATGGGATCGTATGATGTGTGTTTTACATGTTATGATTTTTTGCTCGGCCTGTGCAACTGTCAGGGGACAGTATTTTAGGCCTGACCCGAGTTAGTGAGCTCCCCAGAGATGGCCTCATCAGATGGCTGATTAGATAGCCACTCCTGGTTTGACAGGGATGATGCTGAACAGTCACGGCCACCTCTGGGACCCTGGCCTTTGTGTTTATCTTTGTTTGGGTTGCTGAAATTTACCACTGACATTAGAGGCTGCAGATAATGGATCAGGCAAACAAGCCAGAGGCCTGACCCCTTTCATCTACCAGGAGAACAAGGAGTTAAAAGGACAAAGAGTACGAAAATAATGCACAGATTAAAGTCATTACTCAAATTCTGGCCTGTTGTAAATTATTCATGTTGGGCTTGCGTGAGTTTAAAGCATTAATGCAAACCGTGATTTCAGATCGCTGGCAGGCTCAAGAACACAGCCTGTCAACAATCGGCAGAGTGTTTGTTATTTAGAGACCATCTAAGCCAGGCTGCTGTGACCTGGAGAGTACGTCATCAAGGCTCATATCGTCCCCGAGGTTTTTACCTCCAGGATGGTTATGTGTAAAGTGATTTGTGAGAGGGATGAATCACGGCAGTCCATTGTAATGGTGATAAAGTCATGGTAATAGTGGGTGACCATCCTACACAGTGCAGGATGTGTCAGCTAGTTGTTTCCCTTGTTTTGCTATTTTCCAGTTCCTCTTTTCAAATATACATTTTAACAGCACCAGTGAACTATTGGATTATTATCATGTAGGTTATTTCCAAATAGTTCCATATAAACAGTATTAGTGTCTCTGATATGTTTACAAAATACCTAACATGAGTACAGAGTTGTGAGAAGCCTGAATGAGCTTGTTGTGAGAAGATGTTCTCACCGTTTTGTAAAAGGCAAGAAAAGAAGAAGGGTGAGGTACCATTCAGCGACAAAGAAGATGAGAGAGTTTGTTCAAATTGAAGGCAAATTCATCAAGCTTGAACAATACATGACTTGCTCAAAAATGGTGGTAGTATCAAGAGCTCTTTTCTTGAATCTACCTGGCCATTGCTTTCCTCGCTCTTGTCATTGCTGGCTCCCCAATTACAAAGTGACCGTCCTGGTTTTGTGAGAAAAGAACAAGTCAGCTGAAATTAAGCCGCTGGAGAAATGCATCCTCACTCTCCCACAATGGAATCTCCATCACTCTCTTCACATGTCTCTTCTGCCCTTCTGTTCCTCATTGTCATATTTAATTATACAATGTGAAACAATAGAAATATGTTTTTGTGAATATGAGAATGTAAACAGGAAGAGTCATGTTTTTAGGGTTTTCAGTTTTTACAGCAAATGGTTTAGGACAGATGTCCAACAAATGTGCTAACTTTTATTCCTGCCAGCTTGGGGGATGGAAGTAATTGGTAGCGTTTTTACATATATTTACTGCCGTCAGACTTTTAAAGCAGTTTAAATAGCCGTCGTTTGAAGGCCCTTGTGCCCAATTATCTGTGTATAGCTTTCTTGCAGCCTTTTAAGCATGATTGAAAACATAAATGCATGCAACATATAAGATTATGATTTGCTTTGTTGCACCACCTCTCTCGTGTTTCTTGTCATTTCTCAACTGTCAGAAATATTGGCTGAAAAATACAAAGAAATACCAAATCCATCCACAACTATATTTGTTAGAGGGGTGATGACAACGTGCATCTTATAAGATGCCCCTCTAACAAATATGGGGCGACTCAGCTGCACTTTTACTTTGATTGCAAATATTAACAAAGAAATGAAAATCCAGAAACCTTTTCATTGATTATTGCCTTTAATTGATCAGTCATTTAGTAATTAGTATCAAGCATGTGAGGCACATTTGAACATTGTTTTGGTTAAATGCTTTTAATAACTGCTTTAAATATGCTTTTTAATTAGAGAGTCAGCCCTCTCTAATTAGAAGCAGAGTTTATTTCAGGAAACAATCTTCCTGGCTGATGATATCATCCCTAAATCCAACCGTGCGATGGGGGTGACCTCAGCCTGTGGATTTGCTCTGTGTTTTTCAACACCCAAACAAATCCCAAGAAAAGCACCTTGTGATGACTCAAGTGTCTTTAGAGAGGCGTGTGTGAACAGGTGGGTGGAGCTGAGCCCTCCTCTCCGAGACACGGGGTTTCCAAAGTCTTTCTCTGTGAGCCCACCTTCAGACAAAACTGAGACAAGTATGTCCACGAATTAAGCTACAAGCAGTTCCTGTTTGCAACGCAACCACGGATGTACAGATAGCTATCTCTGAATTAAATTGATACTAATAAATACTTGATAACATGATGATTCTCAGGCGTTCTGGAGTCAAAAGGAAAGTCTTCTTTCCTATGATCTTCTAAGGAGATTTCTAGATGTTTATTCATGATGGACATCAGGGATAATGACATCCTCGAAAAGTCTCACTAAATGTAAAAATATGTGCATCATGTCTGTGTGCTAGACTGAATAAAGATTCTGAGAAGGAGTGCACATTTGAACTTGAACTGCCTCTATGCGCAGAGTGTGACGGCCACTGATGCCGCTGCAGCTGCTGCTGACTGTTGGTAAACAGGCCAAATCAGCAGGCCAAACTACAATAACTAACTTCCTGTTGTTTTCACAGTATTGGCATGCACCTGTCCCTTCCGCCTCACACACTCCCCTCTTTGCCTCACTGTCTTAAAAACTCCTGTACTGAGTTTTCTGTGAATTGTGTTATGATCGTTGATTCATTCAAACCTCTTCACTACTTGACAAAGTCTTTCTCACTGTGTCTCCTGCGCAGTCAGTATTAATAGAAATGGGCCGTCAGCCAGCACTGGAATGAAATGTGTGCATCATTTCCAAAAATGAATGCCCATCTCCTTCTGCTTTCATGTGTTTTCCTCACAACACTGTGCTGTGTGTCTGGACTTGTTTTAGACCCCTTCAAACACTTCCATCAGGGCCATTTTCCTTAAAGCATCAACTTGAAACGGTGCAGGATATAAAGCAGTAACCGCATGTAGAGCCAGGGTTTTGGACAAGTTTAAAAGAAGAAAGGGCGATAAATAATAACAGTTCTAAAAGGTAAAGCATAATAAAGGTCTAGTTTCCTTAGGGAAGTGGAAGCTTTCATCTGTCTATAACAATAATGTGCTCAATGAGGCTAGGTCCGGGCCTGTGTTTAGTCCAGGAAGCTTCGAGTGGCGTACATGAAAGGCTCCAGTCAGACTGTACAGACCTGGCTCTCACTGGAATATGGTATCTATCCTCTCCTCCTCTGCTTTCTTCTTCTCTCCTTTGCCCCCCCTTCCAATATGATAAAGGTAATGTGGAGCTCTGTGGCTTGCAGTGACAGTAAACCATGGTAAAATGTCTGTCGATGCTCGACCCCCCCCTCCCCAGGGTTTAGGAAATGGAGCATTATTTTGATGTTTCAACGTCACGAGCCAGCCCATTTTGCAGCTGTTGCATGCTTTACAACTCTGTGTTTACAGCCACTTTTCAGTGATAGGACTCACCGTGCCACTACTAAAACTCTTATAATTCATATTTCATGAAAACAGTTTGTTCATCTTTCTTTTCTCTCTCATTAGCTGGATTTATATTCATGTATTTGTATTTGTTTTGCCATACATGTTGAGTTGTTCACTTTCTCTCATTGACTCCTACTTGTTGTGTGAGCCATGTGCGGGAAAAGCGATCTTACAAAAAGCCATATTTTTACATCCCTGCCTGTAGACTCGTTTAGTCATCACAAAAACAAAAGAGATTAGACACTCTGGATTAAAATGTGTGGAAGATAACACTTATTTATCCACTCATTTGAACGCCTTTTAATTCCACGTATTAATGAAATCCTGATTAGAATTGAATTATTTTAGTTCCAGTTTGTTCGGATTCCCCTGCAGAAAATCTACAATTTTTAAGCTGGGAATACATTTTGACCCTCTTCTTCTTACTAAATCCACTCACACGTTTGTTTTCTGTCCCGCCTACTTCCCTTTATCTTTTCTACACCCACCTCCCCATCGACTCCCCTCCCCCTCGTCCTTTTCCTCTTTGCCTCAGCATTTCGAGGCTTAAGAGAGGAATGTACCACATGGGCCACTCCCTTCTGACAGCCACCCCTTCTCATAGTGTGGAATGGCACAGTCCTGCTTTGCATAAGTTTCCTCTGAGTGGGTCCTGCGTGGAGGCCAGCACTGGAAGAATTATTAAACCCTTTTGAACGGCTTGGATGTATGTCCAGAGAGAAAGCTAGTGTGCCGCTGTAGTGTATCTGTGTCACTTAAACTGTTAAAGCTATAATGTATTGCGCCTACCCTGTCCCAGGAATGGGCAGTAACTCTTTAATGTATTACTACAACGGAAAATCGGTGAGTAGTCCCTTTGGGAATGTGTGTGGTATTAGACAGAGAGGAGCTGGAAGAAGTGTGTGTGTGTGGCTGCCGGTCTCAGTATTTCATTTATTTTGCCATAAAACTAATGTGTGTGTGTGTGTGTGTGTGTGTGTGTGTGTGTGTGTGTGTGTGTGTGCGTGTGCGTGTGTGTGTGCGCGCGCCTGAGGCTGCCTACTCTGATTTTCCATTACATCAGTTAATGCTGTGTGATAGTACAATTTAATTATAATTTAAGAGTTTTAACTTTGTTTTAAACATATTTTAGCACACATGTTGTATGCTGTGTACAAACAAACACATACAAAGTTATGCCATTTTAAAAACTTTTTCTCATACACAGAAATAAAGCGTTTTGGCAGAATAAGATTTTTTGCAGCCTTGAATTTATTATTACTGGCTTATTGCTTCAGCTCTGAGACTGTTGAAATAATAACAAGTGGGAGTCTGGGAGTGATTAGGGGAAAGAGGCTGCCTGTTGAGGTTAGACTTTCCTGTTTGCAGATTGAGCTCTAAGCATGAGTGTTGCTGTTATTCCATCTGTTTTTAATCACATCAGCATTCTTGACACCACAGGGAGCCTAATGTGATTTCTGAACTTTTCTGTAATGGTCTCTTTGATTTTTGTTACTCTGAAATGGCTTTTTTAGGAATCTGTGTGTGTGTGTGTGTGTGTGTGTGTGTGTGTGTGTGTGTGTGTGTGTGTGTGTGTGTGTGTGTGTGTGTGTGTGTGTGTGATAAAATGGGTAGGTGTATTTGTGTGCGGCACTTGGACTCGATGGAACTGAGTTTTTAATTAAATTTAAGGTATTGATCTAAAGATGTTCATGGTGTGGTAAAGGTTTTCCTGTGAAATAAATCCTCTTGTTTGTATGGTCAATGTAATCAAAATCAGTGAAAGTCATGGCTTACAGTTTGAATCTGCTCAAGGACACAGTTCTGACTATGGCTGAATGAGTTCTGTCGTGCATTCAGTAATCCGTAAGTGATGATCCTGTCCTAAGCAAACTACGCTGTTTTTGTTATTACATAAAGGGCACATGAAGGAAAAATAAGTTATGATAGTTATTGTATTGAAAAGATAATCTTACTCATACTTGTGTTTCAACTTTCCCTCATAACCTGTTAAGGCATTTCCTCTTTGTTCCCGCTGCATAAAAGATGACTTTGATCTTTTTCATATTAAGTATTAACAGGCTTGTGTTATAGTTGATGATTCAGAGAAAATTGAGAGCATGTGGACAGAACGGGCAAACCTAATGATCAAAAGCACTTTTGATCATGTTTTTTTGTTCCTGTTTTCCTTGCAATGGAAAAAAGAAAGGTGGCGCTCATTCTTTGCATCAACTTGATCCACATTAATTTGTTATAGTGCAGAGTTGCATTGCGGGCTCACCATCTGGAGCGCTGGGAGAACTCTCAGTAGGCCATTGGCTGGTGAGCTGGTGGCACAGAACCAATACAGATGGAGCAGCTCACTGATCTTTCTTCCATTGAGAAATACTATTTTTTATGAAAGCCCTGCAGTGATGTTAAGAGCATGTTCTCGTTGTTTTGCTATAAAGAGAAACAGAAGAAAAGTGGAATGTCATAAAATTTGATCTGAAAAATATCTAAAAACACAAAAGAGACAACATGTGTTCTTTGAAGGGCCTGTTGTTGTTTTGTGGTGCAACAGGTTCACACTCATTGCCTGAAGCTAATCCTTTCATGTGTTGCACATGCACTGAAGCATGCATGCTTGCATATTGCTTATTGCATATCATATACTCTATTCTGTATTTACATGTCACACATGTTGTTAGTGGTTATCGAGGTTGCATTGATGCCAAAAAAACATGTTTGTGGTATTAACAACTGGAAGGTGTTATTCTGCAGTGTAGTTGTTCTATTTTTAGAGTACCAGCGTCAGAGAAACTGCTCTGCTGTCAGAATGTGCAGTTGGTTCAAATATTTTACTGCTGAGTTAAAGATGAAGAAAACCAAATGTGCTGGCTCCATAACTAATTGCTGAAATTGTGCATCCAAATGCATATTTATGTGCTTTTGGCCTTGGTTAGTATCTTTATTTTGTTGATATAAAAAATATTATATTCTGTTCAGTTCTATTTATACTTGTGAGCTGTTTCCTACCTGTGGTTTAATGTTCACTTGTTAAATATCTCAATCTATTATTTAGTTTTGGGGTTATTTATATTCCAGTTCCATGTAAGTAAATAAAATAGGGTTTTGAAATGTATTATATAATTGTAATTTATATTTCTATTCTCTGATTATGTAAGGTATTGGCTTTCCTTACTAATAAACATTTAGGACAGTAAGATTTTTTTGAGGGAAGATTTAAAAAAAAAATTGACCAAATACGTGTGAAATGTTCCTGTTAAGCTTGCAGAATTGATAACGGCTGCATCTTGCTTCCTCATGTCAAACAAACTTCATCGATCAAAACGTCTCACCAGTGAATTTTGGTCTTTTTCAAGACTTTAGTTTTAATGTCACAGCTTAATGCATGACAATTCTGAGCCCTTTTTTCTTTCAGAAAGCACTGGCAAGTATCACGCACAAATGTTGAACAACGCCCCTCCAAGCAGGCTGAGCATAGCAGTTGTTTGAAGAGGCATTGTGTCTGTCGTGCATACTAAGCCTCGCAAGTGTGTTAGATTTGGACTTGAAACTAAATTCCCCAGTGACATGGTTTGATTCCAAATAATGACATACAGCACTTTGAACTATTCTCTTTGAGCTTCTTGGCCATAAGCCTTATTTTCCTTATTTTTTATTTTTTTTAAGTTTCGCTTCTTTTCCTTCTATTACGTTACATCCTTAGTATTTCTATGTTTTAACATTTGATATTTAGATCAGTGTGGCGTGAACTTCAAAGGCAGGCCCGGAAACATGTGGCAAAGGTGTACAGGATATATATGCACTTCTCAGTCGAGTCCTGTTGAATGGCACAGCCGAGAACTGAACGAATAACTCAATACAGTCGCTTTAATCTGAAGCAGGTTATTATTCACCAACAGCTTTAACTGTTTCCACTACGGTAACTTAAATCAATAGTCCTCATTATGTATCATTCACTTATCAGAAGGTACAATTATTACCCCATTGTTTGCCTTACTGTTATTTAGAGATGGTTATAAATAGCTGTCAGGTCTTTGCTGAGAGGAAAATAAATAGATTATAATTTATTTTAATATATCTGATGGAGTGTTTATGCATAAATAGAAGCTATTTTAATGCAACGTTGGTGTTGACAATTGTTTTCATTGGGTGTTATGTAACACAAGGATACTTGTTATACTAGCGAGCCTCAGTTTAGGATATGTGAACTGGGTACAGAAGGGAATTTATTTTTTAATAAAAAATACACGCTAATGCTCAAACAACTGGTGTAGGTCTGTGTTGGTGGGCTGATCCGTGTGAGTGACAGCTTTTAATTAATGGCCTTGTAAAAGGAAACCCAGGTGGGCCCTCTCTTCCATAGGCCAGCTAAATGAGGCACCCAGTGTGATGGTTTATTAATGCTTTGACTGGTTAGCCCAGGGTAAAAAGGACAATTAGCATTATCCGCCGCCATATGCTGCACATTGAGCGTCTGACAGAGGCAAAAGACAAAAGCCCGGGCTCCTAACCTGAGATCTCCATGGAACTACTATCAACCCTGGGCACATGTGTAAACCAGAAGACCCATGAGAGCCCCTCCCAGAGCACTTTAATTACACTCCCAGGCAACAACACGCTGGAGTCCAGCTCACTCAGCAAAGCCCCACAACACCGAGTCTCACTGTGTATTGATATTATGTTCACATGTGTGCGAGCGAATGTATTTATATACATGCAAATTTTCCATCGGCACCGTGTCATAAAACAAGTTAAGCAAGTAAACAACCTTTGTGGCCGTCATCACTGCAGCTTTTAGAAACCAAACCCTGAGCTGTGAACTGTCATATTGCCAACATCGGAGTGGGATATGAGGCATTCAAAAGAGGGATTCATCTTGCAGAGATGGAGACACGGGCTGGAAATGTGCAGGTGGAATTGAACTGGCAGGTCTGGCTCTGATTCGTGTTACACCACGGTGGGGTCATACAGTCCTGTCTGTGGGACGGAGAGTTGGTTCAGACCATCTCTTCCTCACCCTCCATCCTTCCCTCCATCTGGAGTGGATGAAGTCAGGACCACATCACTGGCGTTTGGCCTCCAGTCTCTTTGATCCTCCCGTCTTGCTTGGCACACATACAGCTGTACAACAGCATGCCCATTGTGCCTCTCCTCTCACTGTACCACCACCAGCTTGCAGGTACAAATATGAGGAAAGCTAAGCAGGCTGTTTTTGTAGCACTCGTTTGATTTCTGCCTCTCTGGGAATGTTATAATTTGTCAGGCATTTAGTCTACGCATGCAAGCGGGTATCATTATACTTCCATTAGAGGTTGCGTTGATCTGAAATGCAAATACCCTTGATAATCCACTCCTCCCCTCCCCAGCTTGATTGCTTGCTAGTCATTATCTTGTGTTTGTGGTTTTAGGGGGTCGTATCTGCTGTACATGTGTTTTATCACATACTTTTATTTACCTAAAATCATGTGTAATACTTCACATGAATTAAGATTCGAAACACACATTTTTTCTATAGGTTTCATCATCATAATTTTTCACCATAGCGTTACATTGTGATCTTTCGATGTCTTACTGATACCATTTATCTTCTCACGGCAGGTGTACGCACCATCTCCAAACTCAGAAGACTTCAACAGAGATTCACCTTCGTACTCTTCTCCTAAACCCTCCAGCAGTATGTTCACAAGCACTTTCTTTGGTAAGTTCAAAAGCCTGTTTACAATCCGATTCTTACACTAGGAGTTTTCAAAATGATACTCTTATATTCTTATGTTTTTGTTTTGAATCAATAATATCTTTGTGTTACTGACTATATCAAATATATATATATAGTCTACTCTATAGTATATGCAAAGTATGAAGTAGTGTTTTTTTTTCAGAGCAGGTTTGTGTTATCTCAGCTGTGTTCAGGATGACGATCATGTTTTAGCTCCAAGAGCAAAAAGAAAGTTTTAAGCGTAGGTTCGGAGGTTAGCCACTGTCTGGCACAACTAAAATGCACTTGGTTTACAATAATATACTGAAATGATTATTGTATTATCTTCAGATGGCACCCACAGTTCGTCTGACCCATGGAACTCGTCCAATGGGATCAGTCAGCCCGGCTACGGGGGAATGCTCGCCGGATCTTCCTCTCACATGCCTCAGTCAGGAGGCTACAGCAGCCTGCACTCACACGACCGTTTGGTAAGCAGCACCTCTCAGCTGGTGATAGAGCTAATATTATATGCATATCAACGCAAGTGATACATTATTGTGTGTTACTTTATTTAGCATCAAACGAACATAAGATATCTAATGTATACAGCATGTACATTATTTTTCAGCTCACAGTTAGAGTGTGTGTGCGTCTTCAGTTGTCTGGATATTATCAGTGAAGACACTGCTGACCCTTTTTGTCAGTGTTTGATCTCCTCCTGCCTGCCTCAGCTGGCTGGGCATCACAGGGAGCCTGCATATGCTGCCTGCCCTCTGTTTATCTGTCCCTCCCTTCAGTAACTTTTGCTTTATCACAGCCCGAGAGATGTCAGGCTGAATATAGAATTCAGAGAATAAATAATCTCTCTCTCTCTCTTTCTCTCTCTCTCTCTCTCTCTCTCTCTCTCTCTCTCTCTCTCCCACAAACACACATACATTTACATTTCTGACTGAAAAAAGAGCTTCAGTTTTTGTTTTTTCATCTTCCAGAATTACCCTGCACACTCAGTCTCTCCAGACATCAATGCCAGTCTTCCTCCCATGTCCAGCTTCCACCGAAGCAACACTTCACCATTCATCACCGCAACGCACACCACGTCCGTCAACACAGTCGATGGGGTCATGGGTAAGTTCTCTTGTTAACAGCTCAGCTACCTGGTCAGAATGACTAATTCAAAGGCCCCGACGTAATCATCACTGAACATCCATTCTGTAAAAGTAGTGAGTCAGGCAGTTGGACAGCTGCTTTGTATATAGCGTGACCACTTGCCATTTGTCTGAGTTTGCTGTTACAAAGCCTCCCTCTGTGTTTTCTTAGCTGCTGCAAATCGGGGGAACGCCACTGGCAGCACACAGACTGGAGACGCATTGGGCAAGGCTTTAGCCTCAGTGAGTTACAACCCCACATTTAACTTGGACTTCAGTTTATTCTCCCATTCTTTCATAGCATCAATGAGTGCATTTCAAAGCGCACTCGTATCCTGGTTTGGGATGTTATCATATGTGATGTTTACATTGAACGAGAGAAACCTGGTGTTTCATATCACTGTAAATGTGATTCTAACAGTATTCAAGTTTCTGATAATCACCATCTCAGTCATCATTTTCAGCACCAACAAAGAATGTTCAGAAACATGGCTTAGGTGTTTACATGCCACAGTATCCTGGTTTCTTTTGGAGTACTCCAGGTAGCATAATCAGATTTCTCAAAACCAGTATAAGTGGTTTACATAGGCAATATGTAACAGGTACAGTATACTAAAAAAAAAAACACATCATATATACCCATATATATGTAAACACACTCAATCTGGCTAAAGCATTTGCTGTCAAGCACACAGAAGTCTCTGCACCACAAGTCGGACCTGCTCTAAGAGTGTCTTCTCTGCACCCTTCCCAAAAATAACTTTTGATTTCTCTGCAAAATAAAATAATGGTCCGTTTCTGTCTCTAAAGAAGTTGACCTCGGTAATCATGCAGGGAATTAAGTGCTATACTGACTGCTGATTAAAAAAAAGCCCAAAGGACATGTTTGTAGTTGTTTTTCGGCCTAAGCCTGGATAATTGTGGGCTTAAACTAAGAGCATTCAAGAAAGGGAATTGTACATTGGAAATGCTCCTAAAGCCAGTGGATTACACTTCACTTAGGAAAAACAGCCCTGAATATATGTGACATCCTGTCATATATCGTATTAAGTGTTTAATTTGCTGTAGCTCTCATAATGAAAGGACATGTGTCTTGATTATTGTTGTAACTGCTGATTGATTCAGTCTCTATTATGTGTAGCGGAGCCCTAAAGCTTTATCATATCATAGTTACAGTACAAGAAAAACTATTTAACAATATACTTGTTTCCAATTATAATTGGAGAAAGCTTCATTCACTAATTTTTCACTGAAAAAGGAACATTTTCCATTAATAAATAATGACATTTACGAAAAAACATCAGCAGGTTTAACGTTTTACATTAAACATTTAACCTTGAACCAACAAAGAAAGGGAGTAACTCTTTGACCTGACCAAAATGATCACGTCATAAACTTATCTTATCCCAGTACTTCCCTTCACAGGTCCCCAATCTGTCTAATTGGAATAATATTCTATGTCTGGGATTGCATTTGTATTTATTTCCATATATCGGATTGAATATCAGATATAGCCAATTTGTTTTAAATTCTGCTTTGTTACATGCTGCTTTTGATTTTTAAAGTCTACACCTTGCAAGTTCAAGCAAATGTCCTGAGATTCTGTTAAACATGTTGCGTAGACATCATGTGTGTATTGACATTTTTTTGTTTTTACACGCCCCAGCAGAATAAGCTGTATGTTCAGGAGGGATATCTCTCATCAGTGTAAAGACCTACTATGAGAGTTTGGGGATGCTAATAACAAATTAAGTCCTTTATATTTGCAGACTCCATTCTATTAGCATGACAAAGCGGGAGTGAAATGGACACGGTTGGACTGGGGTGGGGGTGGGTGGAATGAAGCAGGGGGCACAGGGGAGTTTATAACTGCTGTGGCTCAACTCCACGGGCCGCCCTTTGTAGAGCTTTTGTTCTTCGCCCTTTTAAATTGGCCGTGCTTATTGGCCCCATGCCGCCTGCGGGAGCGTGACTGATGATGAGGCGGAGCTTTCATTTATTCCAGTAAAATGAGCCATGTTTCATTTTGAATGCAGCGTTAGTAGCCAGTGAGTGAAGAAAATAGAAAGTCATATATTGTCGGGTCAAAAGTCATGGTAATAAACAGCTGGCTTTTGAGAAACTGAGAAATATTGGAATATATTTGTGCTTTCGGAGTATAGAAAAGCATAAATAGTCTTTTCTCCCTTTAGTCAACAGTCAATCCCTCCTCCTCTACACTTCAATATAACCTCCATCCTGATACTCCAAGTTGATTGAAAAAGTTAAGCCCGGAGATCAAGATTGAATAAGGAGATTATTAATAATGAGCGCATTCTATCATCCCCGCAGAAGTCAAACGGTTTCCTGCAAGCTCAATTTGATCTTAACTTGGAGGAGAAATCTCTGTGGATCTGCAGGGTTTTTTTCTCTGCTAATTAGTCAGGATCCACCAGTAATACCCTGAGTTCCCTGAGACATGTCCCTGTATGGCGCAATATCCTCTTATTACAGTAGGGGAAAAGAATCAGGGATGTGAGGGATGTGTTTGTGCTTTAATCCAGCATTTGTTTAAACAAATGGAATCCCTGTGGAAATTCACAAGACGTAATCTGCTCGTTCCCCTGTGATTCACATATCATCCTGAAACTCAATGATCATGTGTGTACAAAGGACGCATTGACACAATGACGTTAGTGAAGAAATAAAACTGAAGTAACTCTAACTTTACTTGAGGCAGAAAAACAAGGAATTTGCACAGTTGACCTCTTCATAGAGTTTACAAACATAGATAAATATGTCATTTGAATCTTACAAGATTGTGATGTATGGTTCATAATACCTGGTGCAGCCCTTTGAGATTGAACAGCGTAACCTGTTACATTTGTTTATTTATTGAATCATAAAAGCATTATAGCATTTCAGATACATTTCAGTGATGAGGGAGGCTCATATATATGCACATAGCATTTTCATGACATTCCTGGCAAAGAAAATCTCCATAATTAATATTACATGTTTTGGCTTGAAGATGTTTTTTTGTTCCTCGGGCTGCTGATGGTGCATTACTGATGAATGCTTCTTTTCTCCCTTGCTCTCGCTCCTACAGATTTACTCTCCTGACCACACTAGCAGTAGTTTTCCCTCCAATCCGTCGACACCTGTGGGTTCTCCTTCACCTCTGACAGCCACAGCAGGTGCTGTCTCAGCAGGCTCTGTGGTGACTGCTGCCGGCCCCCCGTCTGGAAGGCCAGGTGAGCACCAATGTTGGATTTTAACACCAGCTATTAACAGGAGAATAGTACATGTACTTCTCTAAAGCTACTTTATACGTTTCAGTGACAGACAGAATTACTGTCGAACTCGATCTGGAATAGCCAAACTAATTCATAGGCTTTCATGAATATGGCTTTCTAATAATTTAATTACTTTTACTATATGGTGCATTTGTTGAATTATTAAGCCTAAGCAGAGCGAAGTGTGGACTTTTCCCTGAAACTTAATTGAATACTCCTTTTAGTTGCGAAGGAGCTCTAATCATTCTCTACTCATTCTCAAAGCGTTATCTATGCAAGGGCAGGTAATGGCCTTTTTTTATTCTTTTTTTTTTTTTTACATTAATCCATTGTAAAAGAAAGCTGACTTTAGTCAGGCAAGTATTTGAAATCGTATAAACAATGTCACTTTTTAATTGTATTAAATGTATTTTTTGTTGTATGCACACAATTAGTTGTATGCTAATCTCAAGCAAAGGGAAAAGATGCTTTGTACTCGAGATATATTGATCCAGCTGGATGGAGTATCCATGACAATGGGCCCATCTGGTATCCAATTACATTATTTTTTTAAATAACAATTCACGACATTTATATATTTGTATTCATTTGTTATGTTTAATTTGATAAAGTTAGGAAAGCAGTGTTTAAATCAAGCCTGATGTTGGCGTACACATAAGAGAATGATCCCAGTCCACACAGTGAGGAACACAGCTGATTAATTAAACACTGTAATCAAATCGATAGAGTCAGATGGGTGCATCTCTACTTATACCAAGTGAACTTGCTGCTTTCTATCTGCAGTCCCTGACCTCACAAAGTGTTGTGGGTTGTACTAAATGCATGAAATCCGTGTTGAAGTTAAAAGTTACACTTGAGCCTGACTGGCTGGTTTACTGTCCACAACATGGGCTTTATTTCCATGGTCGACACCCTGTGACATCATAGACCAGATTTGTCTCTCAGATTTTAGGTGCGCCTTGTTCATGTTCATGAATTTAGATCAAGCTGACAAGTATTTTTGGAATAACATTTAAGTCTTGACTCAGACAGGAATTTTGAATGTTTTTAAGTTTGAATGATAAGTCCTGGAATGACAGTGTAAATTAAAAAGACTGGGGCTGTGGCTTTTAGGGTGCTTAAGGATTTTAATCTTGTAATGAAAATGTTTGAGGTGGGTCTTGAGTTTCATTTTTGAAAAGCTTTTGAGATTTTATTTATTTTTGGTCATAGATTTATTATTACATAATCTTTTTCCCACACAAGTGCTTGGCAGTCTGTGTTTTATGTTCGTTAGCATTTTAGAGGACGGACAGACGAGCCTCCGTCTGAATTGTATTTTGTGTGTGCAACAAATAAAAACAGGAAATAAACCCATACAGTTGAGAGAGCACACTAGAGGAGGTTCCTGTTTGTGATAGACTGGGTTTTAAAGTAAAAAGAGACTTGAATAAGAGTATGGATTGTCAGATGTGTTGACAGAGGTGAGAGAGTAATGGAAAGTGAGCGAGAGGAGTCAGTCAGGGAAAGCCAGCGTGTTGTTTTAACGGACAGTTGTGTCGTGTGCTTTAATGGAGTGGTGACAGCTGTCTCTACGTATGCCCGCCTCATCCTCAGCTGTTGCCCTGCCCCACGAACAGCTGTTGTCCCCAACACACACACACACACACACACACACACACACACACACACACACACACACACACGCACACACAACACACACACAGGCTGCAAAAGGCCTTGTTTATCTGCCAATGGATGAAGGAGGGTAGCTGTTACTCAGCTGATGATGATGAGGACTATGATGGCCTCACATCGGGAGATCCTTCTCTTGACCTATTTACAGTATAGCATGCCACTCCTGGCAGCATAACAATATCATTTATAGTCCAGTTTGTCATGTAATATGTTGTGATTTACAACTAGATGTAATAATTAGTGTTTTTATTAATAAAAGTAGTCAAGTTCAGTGTTTATTTTAATTTATGGAAATAATAAATATTTAATAAATAGAAAAACACATACTGCAAAATTAATACTTCTGGGATTGTAGGAAATGAATGTTGTGTTGCTAATTATTCACTCGTATTATGCTTCTGGGGTTAGAAAACTAACGATACTTTAAAATCGCCACGAAATTTGGCTCACTCTTGAAAATCCATTCATCATTAGGATTACACCAATAAACAGCACATTACTCAACACTGGTTTGTTCAATTAGCCCTCTCCGGTGCATGTGGGAACCGGCGTCTCGGGCTAATTTTTCATAGCCGCCAGCCAGCAGAGGCTCATGTGAAGTTCCTGTCTCCCTCACCTGGGAGAAAGCAGATTCTTTATTTTCTCTTTCAAAGTCACTTTTAATAGTCTGTTAATTAAAGTCTGATTTAGGCTGTGAGTGTAAAGAAACATGAAAACTCCTGTACAGAAGTTTAGTGAGACAATTCATTGGAAAGAATTAAGAGAAAAACAAATTCAAAAATATACATTAGTTCACTTCCTTTCGATGTCAACGTTATTGTGCTGCTTTTGAAAACCACGGTGTTAAGTTATTATGTGTTTTGTCTGACCAGATAAGGCTTGAATTGTAAAACCAAACAAACATTAAGTCAGTCTGCTCACACATAGCAAATACCATTCTATCGTAAGATCCACATACGTCCTATCTTGTGAATAACCTGGAAAGGTTCATTATCGTCCACTGAGATTATTTGATTATATAATACATTGCCTCCTGTTGCACATGGCAGGAAAGTTATGATGATTGAGCTTTCAAAAAAGAGAATGAAAGAAACGTTGAACTGGAAATGTGATGAGCAGATGTGGATTCCTTTTCCTTTGCACTAATTTACACCAGATCAAATCAGCTTGATTTGCTTTCCTGTTCTGGCCTGTAGTTTTACTTTTTGGCTCAAATAAATGTACAAAATCCACTGGGAACGTCCTCCAGCCCAATGCAAATTTTAATATTAAAAGCAGAGTGTCTTAGGTTTCTCTATATTTAAATTACATGATTAAAATGCAAGATTTTTATTTTGAATGAAAAGAGGGAAATTCAGAAGAATATTTGGCTAAATGGGATGTATTGTTATAAAATAAATAATGGAACCCAGATGTGTATGCGGAAAAATACATAGAGACCAACTGCCACTGTACTGCCACTGCATCACTGGTCAAACCAATGTTTGACTGACAAAAAAACTAAAAAGAAAGATAACTTAGCAACACTGGAAAATGTAGTGGAAGATTATGAGATTTATTGAACCCAGATGCTTAGCATATTTCCTTCATCGAAAACCCTGAAGATGGCCATGAACTGAAAGACTACTCAACCACACCGCATTTTTTAGAATCACTCTAATGTGTTTCAAGACTCAAAGTTTCCAGGAAAGAGGAAGTGTGAAGGAAAACTAGTGTCTAAAATCAGATCTCTCAAATGGTTCTCTGGTAGTGTTGCGTATTGATGTGCAGATGTAACGCACATTTCAGTGTGAAAGTAGGTATTAGACAAACAATCCGCTGGCTCGTGTGACAGGAGGCAGTCCAGCCTTCAGGAAGTGATGCAACTGAGTCATTAAAGATCAAAATATCCCACATACAACAACAAGAACCCAGAAAATCAGGATGTCAGTGTGTTATGACTGCGTGTTATTGTATCAATCAGTCTCAGTTAGCCTTTGTATTGGTGTACCCAGTGGAGCAGGATACAGCCATCAGCCATGTTGATATAAAACGGCATCATTCGGATTGCTAATGCTGACTTCCTTAAGATCTCTTCCTCTCTTCATCAGGAACCAACCAGTGGCCCCATGCTGGTGGACAAACCCCATCCTCTCCAATTTACGAGACCTCTCTTCACTCACTGGTAAGCTCCCCATCTGCCTCCCTCTTATATGATGGATGCTCGCTTTGGGTAAGTTACACGGGAAGGACTGAGCTAGCATTACAGGGAGATTCCTGTCTGACAAATGTTTTGCTGAGTAGGGTGGGGGTAGAGGGATAACCAAACTGAACAATACCTGTCCCTAGGGGCTCGCCATCTGTCCTCCACTCCGTGGGCCAGGGTGGGGATGACAGTTGGGGGATGGGTTTAGTTCGGGTTGCTGGTGTTGGGGTGGCAGCTGTTGGCTGAACAATTTCTCCAGGATTCCTTTGCTGCCATGCGACCAGACGTGCAGATCACCTTTCATCCAGCCTAAACATATAATATGCTAAAAATTTAGCAATACAGACAAATAATACATAACAGTGTTTGCTCTAAACCATCAGCATGGTCTAAGTCAAAGCAAGATTCAAGGTTATTTTCTAATATTTTCTCATTGATCATTTAATTTATTAAGCCATGTGGTAAGCATCAACTTCTTGCTTGAGGAAAAACATCTTGATGGATACGTGACTCTAAAATCTGTGTGAAAATCACTTTATATTTTTCAAGTCTAAGCACTAAAATGTAAAATATTGAGCTTGAGAATGCCTAATCTTTATGCCCGATGACTCCAGAGCCATTTACACTCCGAAGTGCTTAAATATAACTAAAAAAGATTCCATCACAGTTTTTAATGAAGACATTATTCCACTGTCTAAACATGTGTCTTGAGGATTAGATCATAGTCCAAATTACTAATCTTGTGGGTGAATATGTTTTCATTCGGTTAAGATTTATTGTATTAATTTTGGTAAAATATCCAGCTTTGATAATCCACAAAATATTTGTTTAAAGTGGCCCGTTGCCTCATATTACTTGAGTATAGTGTACAGCTGGATAAAATGAATATAACAATACATAGTAATATTATGATTGATAATTCTATCACTTACGGGTGCTACTGGACAATGGTAAAGGCAACCTTTATCAACCGATAAATAAAAAGTTACACTTTGGAGCCAAAGCTGTAAATCCATTTTTGTGCATTGTATTAATATAATGTGGAGGATGTGGACTTTGTGTAACCCATCCTACAAACCAATAGAATAGACCAATACTATAGAAGTGGTTATTAAATGTGCAAACATGCTTACAAAGTGACTAGTCAGCATCTGTGTGCTTCCTTCCAAATCCTGCCCTTCTTGTCTGTGTGTCTTCACAAAAACAATCTCTATCTACAGTGTGTTTCTAGTATTTATAGCTACTGTTCTTTTTTCATAATCCTGTCTTATTCTTATTTGACTTTGCCAGAAAAACAGAGTTCATCAGCAGTTACATGAGCATCTCCAGGATGCCATGTCTTTCTTAAAGGATGTCTGCGAGGTACTCTTCCGATAGAGTCTTTACTCATTATGTGTCCCATGCGTCTTTGCATTCCTCATTTTGTTTTTGACTTGCAGTGCACATACCTCACTATGTAATGCCGTTTCATTTTTATTGCCTTTCTTGCCGTATTGTCATGTTATGTTTTAGCGGTTCCAGCTTGCAGTAATCGGCTTAAGTTATTCTTAAATGTTAAATACTAAATGAATTGTTGAAGCACTCCTGATGTGCATCTGTCAATTATTCAGTTTAACAGAAATAAAGGCATTTGTTTGACTTTTACAACTCAAGCTGAAACAGCTCAATTGATCTTGCATTTGAATGGCCTTCTTTATCTTGTGTTTCAGATGTTTTCTTTTCTTTTTAAGTCCACACCATACAATCAGTGTTTTCAATTTTTGTCCTAATGTGCTTATACTAAGCTTCTTTGTCCTTCTTTTCCTCTCTTCTCCCGCTCCCTCTCCCTAACCCTTCACTCTTCAATTCCTCTGGTCCTCCCAGTCTCGAATGGAGGATCGTCTGGACAGACTGGATGATGCAATCCTTGTTCTGAGGAACCATGCAGTGGGCTCCACCGCTAGTCTGCCCAGCGACATACACAGTCTGCTGGGACAGGCACAAAACGGGCCTATAGCAGCCCTCGGAGCAAACTTCCCTGCCTCTGCATTGGTTCCAAGTCGGACAGCAGCGATGGTATGAGAACTTTACACAAGTGTTTATATCTTTATTTGTATATAGATATTGCTGAGCATGAGGGAGAAAACATTGGTGTAATCCTACATGTTATTTCAAACTTCACAACACCACCTGTTCAAAACAGTTCCGCTGCCAAGTGTAAAAACAAGACATTTTCCTGGCATGAACAGTTGAATCGTAATAGTGTATGGTTTGGTGAAGGAAGTGTTCATATGTTGCACTACATCTCTTGAGAAACAGGAGAATGTAAGTCTTACATCCAAAGTATTTAATTCTAAAAAAATTAAAATGTGGTGGCTCGTCCAACTGTAATCCAGAGGTGATTGTAAATAATAATTTTCACACACAAACAAAATCAATGCTGAATCTGTTTTAAAGAGTTTAGATTACGTATCTGGAAAGTATGCAAACAAGGAAAGAAAAAAGTCATAGAAAATTAATCATCAACACTTTCTACAACATGTTTCATAATTAATCATTTTTATATCACTCATTTTAAATACTCTGATGAAAACAATGTCCTCTAGCTTTGCTTTACTGACACCAACGAATTCAAGTCATTATCATATTAGTCAAAGATAAGCCGCAAATCCTCCAGCTGGAAATCTGTAACTAAAGAATAATTTGCATTTTTGCTCGTAAAGTGAATTAAATGATGCCAATTATTATTCTGTTGATCGATTTCTTGTATATCCTACTTTTTAACCCAGTCCCAGGCATCCAGCTAATGAATATAAATATTTTCTTCTGACGTGCATTTGAAATTTAGTGCTACAAAAAGGAAGAATTAATCGTGTTTTCATTAAGACATACATATTTATTTGTGTTTTGTTGGCATGAGGATCAAAGCTGCACTGTGTTTTGGTCCAACTTTTAATTAGGACTTTTTATGTCCCTCTCAGGTCTCTGCACTTAAATCTCAAAATGTAGAGAATACAGTTGAATGTTTCTTGTTTTTTGTAAGGCTCTGTGTTTTCACTCTGGTGCAGAAGTTGTTGGATCTTTCAGAGTAACTGGTTTTGTCCCCTAACAAGAAGTCCCCTGTGGTTGTCAGAAGAGCTCAGTTTGATGTATTTGTTACAGAGAGCTGGGTTGTGGCAGTGATGTTGACCGACTGCGACTGTGAGATAGAACATACTGTGTCTGCACTAACACAGCACTTCCTGTGTGGGAAGAGGTCCATTTAGACTGAGCTCACCAGCCTCAGCACGGCACAGCCACAGGCTTTTTACTCCGACTGACACCCCACCCTATACCCCCCTTCCATCTCTTTTCATCACTTCTTTTTAACAACCCAGGATCTGAATAGTTGGAAACGTGTGTCTGAACCCGCCGCCTCCACCCAAATAGAGGTCCTCAGCTGTATGGTAATCAGGCCCGGCCATGAAAATGGCAGCGTTCTTTTCTTGCCAGAGCCCGGCTTCCCTCCTCCTCCTCCTCCTGCAGACAAAGAGTTGTTTGGACACCTGTTGAGAGCACAGCAAAGATTATGGTAGTGCTGAGGAAGGGGAGGGACTCGGGGTGGCGGGGTTAACAGAGGCCAACAGTGACTGGGGATCACATTCCTTTAAGAAAAGGAAGGGACACCCTCCACCCTCAGTGACGATTTCCCCGCCTTTCTCTGGTTCTCAAAGGGGAAATCAAATAGTTCAAGAACATGTGCTGAACTTCAGGAAGGAGGGGCTTTGTGGTACAACTCTATGGGAGTTGACCATTTTTATGTTATGAATGCATACAAAATAAGGAGGAAATATTCAGACTGCTGAGGTGGTTCAGTTTGACATCTTCTGAACACAGAAGGATTGGTCTCATTTTAAACATGAGAAACAGACATGGTTGTAGTTGTGGTTACAGAGAGCTAGGCCTGAGAATGTAACAGCACCCATGGTTATGTGTTCTCCAACATACATGTGAAGCACTGTGTTGAAGCAAGTCCCTTAAGCAGCAGTGCTGGGAATAACAGGCTTGAATTAAATATGAAACACTGAACATTTTGTTTGCAAAAACATCTCCCAATATATACAGGCTGTCAAATAGCATCCTACAGTATATACATCTGAACATGTGAAAACACCTTTCTTAAAATCAGTGACCTGTGTGGATCTGCTTTACGACTGTAGTGATCTCACTGATAACTATCTGCCATGGCACCTGAAGTGTATTACTCCATTTAGGCTCTAATTCAGGGATGTCAAACATACGGCCCGCCAGGGGGTCCAGTCCGGCCCGCGGGCTAATTCTTAAAATCGAATAAAGACTAGCTGAGCTGGGGCTCAAACCACTGATCCTCTGATTGAAAGTCGGGCATGCTGACCATTGAACCGCAGTTGCAATTATTTGGACATCTGACATTACTACAAATATTGTTCAACTGCAAGGGTATCTGCAGAGGAGAGCCCAGGCAGGCAAACAGTGGGTTTTTATGTTTCTAGTTTATTGAAGAAAGACCTTAAAATAGGGTTTATCATGCAAAAACCTAAAGAAATATTGTCATTATATATGCGTTATTATGCTATGATTTTACTGGTCCAGCCCACTTGAGATCAAAATGGGCAGAATGTGGCCCCTTCACAAAAATGAGTTTGACACCCCCGCTCTAATTAATCGCCCTTCTCTTGCTCAAAGGTATTTGTATGCATTGTCTCCAGAGAACGCTTCCTTTCTTGACAATGTCCTTCCTGTCTGTGTTGCAACAGGGTGGTGCCCACACTGACGATTCTGCCAGCCTGAACAACAGCCATGGATGTCTTCCCAGTGCCGGCTCTACATCCAGCTCAGAACTTCACCACCAATTGGAAACCTTCAGAGGTCCGATGCGCCCCTCAAGTCCTGTCAACTCATTATATGGCTGACAGTTTATGTGTGTGATGTCTTACCTTTGCGTTTACATTGTCGACTGCAGGTCTTGCTTCAGCCCTGGCTGGCCATTTGCCTGCTGGTTTGGAGCTGAAGGTGGAGAAACAGGACAAGGATGACATGAACGATAACCTCTCTACTGACGACAAACCAGATGATGAGAGCAACAGAAGAGATATGAGGACACCCAGAACAGGCACACGCACAAGGTAAGAACATGTTGAGATACAAATAAACAAAGGATGTTTGGTTTATTTTTTTTACCTAAAAATGGCTTAAACCAGTCCAAATCTTGAGGATTTTTTTTTCTTTATTTTGATGTTTTATATAGATGAAAAATACAAAAAGATGTTAAGGCCTGAGCAGTAGTCTTCTAGACATTGTCCACAATCAATGACAATAATCTGTAATAAAAGTGTGTACATATGTTTGTGTTTTGTTGTTGTGTGACGTTAACTGTGAAACAGTTCTTTCTCCCAAAGTATCACTGAGGACGAGGACCTTAATCCGGAGCAGAAGGCCGAGCGTGAGCGCGAGCGGAGGATGTCTAACAATTCCCGTGAGCGCCTAAGGGTGCGAGACATCAACGAGGCCTTCAAGGAGCTGGGTCGCATGTGCCAGGTGCACCTGAATACCGAGAAGCCCCAGACTAAACTGCTCATCCTCCATCAGGCTGTGAATGTCATACTTAACCTGGAGCAGCAAGTCAGAGGTCAGTGTCCAGCTAATGAAAGTTTTTTTAAATAGCAATATTGCAAATAACTGAAATATCCTTGCTACATCACATCTACTCAATATTGATTCTTTAAAATGCTTCACATAATATTCCTCCAGGCAGTAATTTCATTTTAGTGTCTTTCTGTAAATATGGAGACATAAAAAGGAGAAGTACAGTAAACAGAGCCGCACTGTGAGTTTATAGGGAGCTTTTTCACTGACATAGCTGCCAAGTGCAGATAGTCAAAAATTGTGTCACAATAAACCTCTTGGTTGTGCATTCATTCACTTAAATGCTGGATGTTCATTTAACATTTTACATGTATGATGTGGAATGATAAAAAATAAAAAAGAACAGAACAAAGCAGTATTTTTAAAAAAGTGGCAGAAAAGTTAGATTTCTGTCTCTCTGAACCCACAGAGCGGAATTTGAACCCCAAAGCAGCCTGCCTTAAGAGACGGGAGCAGGAGAAAGCGTCCAGGGGCTCCTGTGACGCCCAACAAGCCCACCCAGGGGTCCATCCAGGCCTGACTGACACATCTAACCCCATGGACCACCTCTGAGCAACAGACAGGTACTCTCAACTCAAAGGCTGCAACTAAACGTTGTTATCAATGTTGATTCATTTGAAGATTTTTGTCTCAAACAATTGATTATCAATCTTCAGCAAAGTCAGTACTTTTTACCTTGTACTTTCTCTTCACTGATGGAATTTGTTGTAATTTTTTAAATTATTTTTTCAATTATGTTTACAATAAAATAAAACAATAAAAGTATTAGGTTTTTATAGAATCTATAACTTTTTACTGTTTGGCACTGCTGCATGATAAACAACTTGATCTACTCACCTCTGCTATAAATATATAAAACAGCAGCAAGTGTACTTTAGAATCAACCATTTGTCATAATTTTGAACTAAAGGTTATATCGAAGTTGTTTGGTGCCTTGTCTGATTATTGAGTTGCACCTTCCCTCTAATCAGTGTATTTCCCCCTTCATCTCTCCAGATCAAAGTGATCCACATCACTTCTGTCCCGTTTTGAGTCGGTGACCTTGCTTCCCAGTGACAGACAGGACTCAGTTTGTGACACCAATCGAAGACCACTTGATTCAAATCTACGAGACTGACACATTCAAATCCAAAAAGATTGAAGAAGAGCCAAGCGTCCAGCTCGCTGTGACCAGTTTCCATCTGCAAATATCTCCCCACCTCAAAGAAAAAAATCCTCAGCACATATCATTGTCTGCAAGAAGTGTTGTTGCTTCTGAACAATCAGAGACTTTGCAATCTCCTCCAACCGCTCGTGGAAATTGCCCTGTGCCTAAACTGAATTGACAAATGCATTGTAACAGCAACTGTTTTTGTTTGTCTGTTTCTTTTTTTTTCTATTTATTATGTTATTGAGCTATAAAGTGTACGTCTAAAGGGGAAATTGAGCAAATTCAAAGAGAAGTATGCTTTTCCGTTGATATAGTTTGTCCAGGTCACCATTAAGACTGAGCACTCCACCCTGGTAAATATTTGGCGAGTCCGAGATGAGGGAAAAATATTTGGGCACTGAGAAGATTAATTTATTGGTTGGTTTAGAGGGATATTAATACCCAACTTAAAATTATCATTAGCTGTTAGAATTGAAGTACGTACGCGCCCCATTAAAAAAAGAAGAAGAGGATATTATTTATATTTTATTAATTCTGCCACTGGCCACATGTGTTACCAAAACTACCTATGATTGTTTCTGTGTAGTTTAGATCTGTTTCTGTGATGCTGATGAGCAGAATAGTTGGTTAGGTAAGCATCAACAATATTCTCTAAAAGGTGACAGGCGGATGGCAAAATCAAGGTTCACTGAAAGCTCAGACGTAGTTGTGCTCTTTTTCCGTGGTAGTGAACAGTGGAAATGAAGTGAGCTAACTATTTGCAAACCTTAGCATCCCCTGCATATTGTTTAGTATGTTAACTAACAGAAAGGGCACTGCATTTCCCGTCTCTTGGCCATATAGTGTTAAATGTAAGCAGTGACATATTTGAGCAGATTCTTGTCTTCGTTCAGGTTCATTTACATTCTCCTGACATCAGCTCTGAATGGGCTTGTTTTTGTCATCTTTCCGCCACCAGCTAGTCAGAGATTGCTTGATTAGTTAAAAAAAATATAAAAAACGACGACGACCACACTTTCTCTTGGCCTGATGAACATATCACTTCCTTTTCTTTCTGTTAATATTTTCAAGACCTTACAGTTCAAACGCAGTTATTCTGAGTAACATTTTAGTTATGCGTATTGATCTTGTAACAAGTCATGTCTTAAGGCTTCCAGCATTATCAGTTTCAGTGGAGAGAACCTTTTCACTTATGTTTTCATCAAACATACAATAAGCCAGATCTTTATGCATTTTGTTGAATATCATAGAACCGTAGCACAATATGAACAAAAACACTTAATAGGATTGTCTTTTATGTTTCAAGACATCGTTCATATCTTTTGTTTTTTTCATAATTTTTTTTCCCTATCTGGGTGCATGCTTTGTGTTTGTCTTTGGTCTTAAGACTTGCTTTATATTCCAATAATTTCTTTGTATATTGTCTTCTATCATTATCTACACCTTAAACAAGGCTGCCACATTCAGAATGAATATTCTGTACAAAAAAGGGACTTCAATTAGAATAAAGAATGCCACATCAAGAGTTTACATTAAAGACTTATGATTTAAAAACTTTTTTGTGAAGAAGAAAAATCTAACCATTTTCTGATTGAATGTGGCCTTGTTCTTCATTTCAGTATTCATGAGCGTGTATTCATGCAGGCAGACTTTGATTGATTATTATGTCACTTCCTGCTCTTATTCTTAATTTCCTGTTCTTGCGATGTTTCTTTGGTCCTCTGTTTGCCATGTTAGACTTTGCTGTATTCCAAGATGCTTTTCCTTATATAATATATGAGAAAAAAGAAATTCAAAAGGAAAAAAAAAAACATTTGGCTTATTTTTCACTGTAGTTACCTTAGTCTTTTATACAATAATACTGTAAGAATATTTCTTGAATTCTAAATATTACTCTTTCTAGATTTTTGAAAGCAAAAGTTTTGAGTAAAAAGTTTCTTACTTTATTTTACTATATTAGATAGTAAAATGTAGGGTTATTTACAATAGCCTGTCCATTAAAACAAGAAATCTACAAATGGCATACTTAGCTGAATTGTTGCTCGTAGTCTATTCCTTCAAAAGACTTCGTACGAGCTCCAGATTCCTAAAAGGCCGACCGTCATCTTATTTTTCAGTCTCTCGTTGTTGATTGATAAAAGATTTGTTCTTGTGTCAAATGAAAAGGTATTGTCGATGCACATTAAAAAAACTGCGGCAACGAGAATTTGAATTTTCTGTCTTTTTAAACAGAAAAACAATGTAAATAACATTTATGTTGCAATAAATGTGCCATCTTTTTTGAAAAGTTGTACTGTATGTCCATTTATTTCTCTCATTGAGAATTTTCTTTTTCTTCTGTTTTTGCTCCATTTTTGCATTTTCTCCTCTCCATAAAGTGTTATTATATGAAAAGGCACAAGAAGGATTAACTTGGATGAGCTCAGATACACAGGGGGTTCATTTAGACTTCCTCATTTTTTTTGTTGTTTATTTTTAAAGACATTTCTACAGTGGCTCTAGGCCAAATTAATGTTTTATAGTATGAAACTTATTTTTTAATATAATACCATATAGTCTGTATGACGAGTACTCTGAATATATGTTTCTATTTTTTAATAAAGTGTGATAGCAGCATACTGTACATGTACTGTCGTCTTACTTTTATAACATTTAGATTTATGCAGAATGAAGAACAACTAGGGACACGTCCTGAATGAAAGCCAGTGTAGCATGCAATGCACACATATTTTTTCAATTGGAAAAATTACATTTATGTTTTGAACACATCTTACGTTTGTTTGGTAACGTTTATTTTCCAGGGTGTTAATTCCAAGATTGTTTGTTTCTGGTTTTAAATATATCATGTTAATGCAGAGGCAAACAACATAAATAACAAATTAATTAACTGAAAACTAGAGTGCAGGTATGACATTGATGCAGCCATTATGAAAAAAACAAACTGTATTGCCCTATGTATGTTTTTGGTGGAAGTAGCTTACAGTAGACGGCAGTTCTCATTCTTGTGCTTTGAGTGAAGTTAATAATCCTGGAGGAGTGTTGTGTTGTAAATCTCAGACCTCGTTACATCTGCACAGAATTATCCTTGCATGCCGAGCACTAATTACATCCTGAGAGGTCTGATTCCAGCTAATTTTTCTGACAGAGGTGACACTCTACCGACTGCTGTTTTGCTTGTGGTGAGCTCAGTGATGCAACATAAATCATGCATGTCGATATTTCAATATTCTCTCCAGGAAGAAAGAGAACGTGAGTGTGTTGGGTTGGTGGTGGAGGGCGTGCATGTGTTCTGTAGAAGTGGGACCACCATGTCTGAAGGCGATATTAGTTATATTAGTTTTATAGGGAGAGAGTTCTTCCAGATCGCCAAGATCCGTTCTCACATCATGATGACTTCCTGTATGAGCGCTATCGATTCTGCCGACAAGGAAGCATTTATTTACGAGACCTTCTCGAGCCGTACATTGAACACCACATGGCACAGCCGAGCATTGACTGTCTCACAGACTGTATGCACAGACTGGATCACAGCCTTGCGCTTTTTCGCGAGTGGTACATGTTTGTACAGTGTCGGCGATGCAGAGAACATCGTGAAAGCCGCTGCATGCCGTGCTGTTCGTAACATTTATTTAGCCCTTAAGAAACATATGGATGTGTTAAAGCACTCATAATTATATGACAGTGGTATTATTATTATGAAATGTATTTCCATTGCTTCAATTGATTGAATTTCTGATTATGAATAATACATACATACTGATCTGCCCATACACATATTCAAACTCCTAGTTATATGGTAATCTACACATACATGTATAAACACATATATAGTACATGATACATACACACATACAGTACATATATCCTCATAAGTATATGTTCATTTGTATCAATTAGATACTCTTTGGGCTTGTTTTCATCTACTTATTCTGAAAGCCTACTGCCAGCAAGCACATTTAAATAAATATAAATCTGATTGATTGGGGTGATGACGCACTTAAAATTAGCATATAAATTTTCCCAACACTTACGCATTTAACTTGTCGCAACACTTTTGGTGTGAACACAGCTTTAGATTTTGCCATGATTATGCTCTTGACTTTCTCATATGCGTTCATGATCATCTCCTGCTCGTCAGCGGAGAGAAAAGTGACTTGTCCTTTGAGTTTATTTGCCATTGTAGTGTTAGCAGATCATGGATTCAGCGCTCGACTATTTCCTCTTTTGAAGAGGAACGGGCACACTCAATTATCCAGATGACTGACGCCTGGTTCGAATTAACGAGACTGTTTGAGCGCGGATCAGCCTTTGAGAAACTGAGTTAGTCTGACGTCAATCATGGGGGTATTTTAAGCTGGATAATAGGACATTTGATTGACTTAGTTGAACCACGTACGAGAGACGGGGCACAGGTGCAGTTTTGCGAATGAACATCAGCATCTGAGAATTCTGGTTCACCTGCAAAATGTCACTGAACGAGACACTAAAAGACGCATCATTCTGGATGTCTTGGGGAAGGGACCTTCTCCATGCCTTTACCCGGTTGTCTCATAATCTCATGATACAGTTACAGTGTCTTTTGGACAAGTGCAATAACTGCGCATTGGTCGATTTGGAGTTGAGAACATAAACAGTAAGTGTTGTCACTGAACCCAGTTCTGATATTTTTCAGTGTTTTAAAAGGAAGAAGGAACTTAAAAAGATGGTTAGAGGGTTGAGTCTTTCGTAATCTTTTTGGTCCGGTGGACGGTAGCTCCTTGACTATGATTTTTTATGCAGTGTGCACCACTTTGTTCTGAGGTGTACAGATAGTTACCAGTGAGGATGTTCTTAGTACCAGAATAATATAATTGCCTTACACCTTACCCTGGTATGAAAAAAATCTCTAGGTGTCCTAAAAATAAAATGTATATCCTAAAAAGAAGAAATTGTAATTTTGTAGTACTCCACCTGTTGCATTTCCTGACCATTAATCCTGAATTTATGGAGATCCACTGCCATTTTGATTGTTTTGGAAAGTTGTTGGCTGCACACCAGTCCACCAGGGATGAAGTCTTATTGAGTTGCATCATAAAAAATAGCCCTGCTAATGGGTATCATCTGCAATCATAAACAACTTAACAGACTGAGAGAGGGAAATACAGTTATTTCTCCACCACATTTGCCTGTCACACTGGTGTAAAGCCAGTTTACATAAACATTCCCAACATAAATCATAAATCAACAATGCAAAAGATTAAATCTAATGAGTTAAATGCGCGCCTCAAGCACGTGTAGCTGGAAAGCCCGCAGTCTATCTGCTTATAATCAGCATACAACTGGACTGTGTACTGAGCATGCCCAGAGGTCCAAGCAGTGGCACCTCAGTGGAGTACAGAGCTCTTATTGTGTGCTACTGTAACCCAGCACAGTGGCAAAGAGCTCAGATTAAAGGCTGTGGTGCTGCGCGGCACCTCTGCACACACATCTCTGCACACACATCTCTGCACACACAAACATAAACAGTGGGCCACTTCAAAGTTTATGCTGCAGTGACAAGTTTTATGACTTGAGAACATTGTGCGTATAATTTTTTCAAAATCTCAGTATCAGAATGAACATCTAAAAAATATGTTTTTGTGTTGTTTAGAGCTTGAAAGTAATTAAGTTGTACTACTGTACTTCAGTACAAGGGGAAATTTGGTGAATTTATATCTGAATTGTTATGCTACTTTATACAGGGGGTAAATAGTTAACTTTTTATTGCACTACATGTATGTAATACTACGACTACTACAATCAGAAGTTACTTTGATGATTTTTCATTTGAAACATTTGATCAATTTACTGTACACAATACTGTACAATGCATTACTGCAGATTAAACTATCTAACAGCGTGTCAAGTTGTATTTTTGAATAAACATGTTATTTCTATTTATCTGTTTGTGGCATCACTGCTGTTTTGAAGTACTTGAGTACTTTTCACTGGACTTTGTATACAAACATCCACCTGAGATTCTGAAAGTAGGGAAACTGTCATTGTATGAAATACTGTCTGTGGAATTAATGATACTTGTATTGGATAATATATTAAAAACACCTTACAATATCATTACAATTAGATACTTACTACTTCCGGCGCCGCACGAGTGGCTGCCTTTTACAGTAGCTCCTGCTCACAACTTAGTTTTTCTTATATTATGTTATTTCTTGTTACTTCTTGTCACTTTTGCCCTCCTCAAGGAGAAAAAGAGGGTTTTTAGATCTGGTAACAAAGAGGAGCTGAGGACTGTGCAGAGGGAGCTGAGGATGAAGATCAGGGAGGGGAAAGAGATCTACAGGACAAAGATGGAGGACCAGCTGCAGCAGAAGAACACCGTCGGGGTCTGGAAGGGCCTCAAGGCCATTTCTGGGTTCAAGGGGCCCAACCAACAGCCTGAGGGGGACCAGAAGTGGGTGAATGACTTGAATTTATTTTTTAATAGATTTGACCAGCCATCCACCCCTCCCCACACCCAGCCCTCCCTGCTGCTGCAACCCCATCATCTGCACCCCCTGTGGACTACTGCCCCCCCTTTCCCTCCACCTCCCCCTCTTCCACAGCACTCAGCTCCCCTTCACACCTCTCATACTCAACACTCTACAGCCAGCAACCCACTCCAACACCTCACAGCACCCCACCCCCGCGTGTCCCTTAACCTGGTGAGGAAGGAATTGAGGAGGATCAAGGTGAGGAAGGCCACGGGTCCAGATGGCATCAGCTCAAGGCTCCTCAAATCCTGCGCAGACCAGCTGTGCGGGATAGCGGAGCACATCTTCAACTTGAGCTTGAGGCTGGGGAAAGTACCACAACTATGGAAGACGTCCTGCGTGGTACCGGTACCAAAGACCCGGGGCCCAAGGACCTCAACAGCTACCGGCCGGTGGCGTTGACAGCCCACCTGATGAAGACCCTGGAGAGGCTGTTCTTTGCCCATCTCCGCCCTCTGGTGAGTTCATCCCTGGACCCACTTCAGTTTGCCTACCAGTCTGGCATCGGGGTGGATGACGCCGTCATCTTCCTGCTGCAGAGATGCCTCTCTCACCTGGAAAAGGCTGGAAGCACTGTGAGAGTCATGTTCTACGACTTCTCCAGTGTCTTCAACACCATCCAGCCTTTACTTCTGAGGGACAAGCTGGAGCAGACCGGGGTGGACCACCGCCTCACTGCATGGATCCTGGACTACCTAACCAACCGTCCACAGTATGTGCGGATACGGGAGTGTGAGTCAGATCGGGTGTCCTGCAGCACGGGAGCCCCACAAGAAACCGTTCTGGCTCCATTCCTCTTCTCCATATACACATCGGACTTCAACCACAACTCTGCAAACTGCCACCTGCAAAACTTCTCTGACGACTCTGCAATCGTCGGCCTCATTTCCGCCGATGACGACAGGGAATACAGAGAGCTGAACCAGGGCTTTTTAGGATGGTGCCAGCGAAACCGCCTCTAGATAAACTCCAGTAAGACCAAGGAGCTGGTGGTGGACTTCCGCCGGGGTAAACGCCCTCCTGCGGTACCGGTGAGCATCCAGGGACTGGACATTGAGATCGTCAAATCTTATAAGTACCTGGGTGTTCACTTGAACATCAAACTGGACTGGTCTGACCACGCTCATGCACTTTATAAAAAGGGATAGAGCAGACTCTTTCTGCTGAGGAGACTGAGGTCTTTTGGGGTGCAGGGAGCACTCCTGAAGACCTTCTTTGACTCTGTGGTGGCATCAGCCAGCTTTTATGGAGTGGTCTTCTGGAGCAGCAGCATCACTGCAGCTGACAGGAGGAGACTGGACAAACTAGTGAGGAAGGCCAGCAGCGTGCTGGGACGTCCTCTGGATACCGTGGAGGTGGTGGGGGACAGGAGGATGATGACGAAGCTCTCGTCCATGATAAGCCACGCCTCCCACCCCATGCAGGACACCCTGGCAGCGCTGCACAGCTCCTTCAGTCACCGGCTGATTCATCCCCGGTGTCTGAGGGAGAGGTACCGAAAGTCTTTTCTTCCCGCTGCGGTCAGGCTGCACAACCAGCTGAGCTCCCAGTAGACCACTTTGACTATCGAACACTTGATCTGAACTTGCTCACTTTATCATTCACCTGGTGCAATATTACGTGCAATACGTTTATGTTTAAGTACTTTTTTTATATATATACTTTTCTATCCAGTCTGTATATTAATATTCTACTGTTTTACTGCTTATTTATATGTATTATATTACTTGATTTTATTTTATTATTCTTATTATTCACTTATGAGCAGTGCTGCTGTAATCCTGTAATTTCCCCACTGAGGGACTAATAAAGGATAATCTTATTTTACAAGACCACAAAGTACAGCCTCCAAAATCCCTATGGAGTTTAATCATTATTTGTATTATTGTCAACAATAATAAAACATGTTAACACTGTATTACAGTGGGATTTTATGACATCATACAGGTGTTTCTGGTAACTTAGTGTTGAGCATGAACTGTAATTTATTTCTTGTGAGTGTAAAAACTAGATATTGACAGAAGCAAATTTGGTTATTATTATTATCAATCAAGTTGTTGTCAGGCCTGGACTGAAAAGAGGACCCAGATGCAGGGGATATTCGTACTGGCGCACTTTATTGTTTCCTTTGATCCAAAAACAATTCTCTCACTAATCCATCGAACATAAAGTGCTCCCGAAGGAGGGAAGAAAAACAGGGAACAAAAAACAATTTACGCACAAAAACTTTCGGGAAAAATCTAACTATGACTGTGGACGCGGGCTTTGGTGCATGGACAAGGCAAAACACTTTGGCACAGGACAGAGGGAAGACGCAGATAAGCACATGAGGGTAATGGGGAACAGGTGGAACCACTCAGGGATTAGAGGAGACAATCAGACCAGTGACATATGAGGAAGAGCAAGTGACCTGAAACGAGAGGAGAGTCAGGCTTCAAAATAAAACAGGAAGTTACGAGACAAAAACCCAAGACAAGACAACCCTCACCGCGGTGTGACAGTTGTTTTCATGATTTATTTCCCAAAACAATTTATATACAGTATAAGGGTATATGGTCTTTTTAAGAGAACTAATATAATAATAAAACAAACTAATATTGCATATTGTTGTTTTTGTTCTATGAATATATTTATATACAGTATACATCTCTAAGTGCACCTACTGGAGCTGTCTGTAAACCCTCCTCCTGCTACTACCATATTTTAAGCCATCCTAGATACTATTTATCACTGCTCAGTGTTGTTTGCTTAGTATTGCACTTACACACACACACACACACACACACACACACACACACACACACACACACACACACACACACACACACACACACACACACACACACACACACGCAGGCACTTTATTTTCAAAATAATACCCATTCTCCAGTATATGCAGGACATTTTTCAACATTTCTTCATCCCACTCAGCATAATATCTGCCTCTTGTTTGCTTTTACGTTGTAATCCTGGACTCCCACCATCCTTGTGCATCACACTATATGCTCACTTATATCTATGGTGATGCATTTATTACCCTCTCTGTAACATACATGCACCAGTGCCACCACCACCGGTTCTGACCTCATTCAGGACAACTTTATATCCACTAGATGACGCTCTCGGGTTTTAAAGACATGCAGCTGCAAATTGCATTTATGCAGTGCAATTGATAATTAAACTGACATCGAGTTTGAGCGGAGCACATACGTGTATAACTCTCCAGGGCATCAACACATTTGTTGTACCCATAGACTGCATGCTCGTACCTTAAAATGTATGAGCTCCGTCATTTAGGCAGCATCGGTTCAATGTGTTTTTGTATTATTATGTTGGACCAGCTTCTTCCAAGTAGACGCAAATAGAGCATACTATTTAATTACTTTCTTTGACAGTCTAAAGTTTATGATTTAGTTTAATTAAACATGTTTTATAATGAGATAATAAGGAAGATAATTAGATCATAATGGAAGATAATGGACGTATTCCATTAACGTGTCAGACCTCGCCTTCAACTCGCGGAATCTGTTCCTGGACCAGCTGAATGTTTTAGAGTAGGGGGGCGGGTTAGTGCGCTTGTTTCAGGAGGCGGAGCGGCCCGGAGGGTCGGACGTCCTGCTCTCTCTCCCAGAAAACAACACACAACTAAATAAGTTAGCGAGCAGTGGCGTGGGGTGGGTACTTTGCACAACCGCGCATCTTTAAATCATTTTAGACAAACGTGTATGATCTGCGATCAGTGCACGAGAGAGAACGACGCTGGTGAGTAACTCCGCTCACTAACAATACTCATTGTTAACTAACTAAAGCTGCTTTGGGAGCGCTACAAGCCGCTCAACTCAACAAAAAGCAGGTCAACTCAACATGTAACAGCAACAAGGACAATTGACGTGCCACACGCTTGACTTACTGAAGTGACTCGCGGAAAAAAGAAAGCCGTTTTAAAGTAAATCTCTGGCTTGTTATTAAACCACCTGTTGCACTGAGCAGCGATGGAAGAGTCCAGAAACTGCGTTAATAACTTAACAATAGTCAACTAACGTTCACGGGTTGAGACCCGTGTCAGTCATTAACACACTGTGCTATTGTATTTTGTTTTTTTAATTTATTTACAGTTGATTCCGTACGCTCACGTTGCATCTACCCGACGCTTCCCATTCATGTTACGTAACTTCATAATTGTGTCCCACAGTGTAAATCCTCTATGTCTTGACTGACTTTTTCACCTTTTACCTTCAATCTGTCAAGGTCGGCTGTTAACTGAAGCGTTTTCTTGGTGTAGTCATGTGAGCCGCTGCAGCTGCAGACAGTGACTCTCTGTGACACAGACAACTAATCAGTTCACATGAGGAGATAAAATTCGGCTTTGTCAAATCTTTGCCGAGTCTCCCCTCTGCACAGATCAAAGCAAGGGCCTTGACATCCAACCTGTGCTCCATGCTGACCTCTCTGCTCGGCAGCACAGGGGTCAGTGAAGGCAGCACTGCCCCCGTGAACGACAGCTCAGTGAAGGAGTCCTGCTTTTGCAGTAACAAATACAATGGGAGGAAGACAGTTGCACACTTGTTGGAGCATACATGTGACACTAAGGATACAATAATCTATTGTGTGTCATCGTTGGCTTGAATCTGACCTTGACAACACTCTTCCTCATGCACAGGACACTTGGCTTCCTTACCTCCTGTAAAAACTGAAGGGTTAGAATCTGATTAATTGAAGCACCAATTTCAGACAGCACACTCGATTGACCTATCAACAGCAAGATGATGTGAATCATCCTCATGTGGTGCTAGGAGTAGCTGACATAGATAACATAAGTGGTGACTGGTATGTATTATGGCAGAGGCAGGCCACCTAACTTGAAACAAAGACCGTTTCTGCTAATATAAATAGATTAATACACTTTATTGACATTCAATGTTACCCTGGGGGGGGGGGAAGAACAGCAGTGGTGCTATCATGCAAATTCTATTATGTATTTTAGAAGATGTGTCAGGTTGGCGCACCGGCTTACCACCTTGGCTTACCAATTTTTGGGGTGAACCCTGAAATCTTCTATCAGGGTACATGCATTTAAAAACATAAATTACAGATCAAATATTTAGTTTATTTTTGACTAATCCAACCAATTGAACACCTGACAAATGTTTCATATTGAAGCAAAAACAATAAAACTAAAAATCCAATATTGACATAAAGCTATGCTGCTCATTGATTTGTGTTTGCTACTTTGCCCACACCTAATGAAACCCGACACGATCAGTATGGCAAGCCTATGTCAGTTAACAAATGTACATCTTGTGACAGTATGCATGTCATATCTCCAAACCCTACATGGTGCTATGTTTTTACTAAATGGGCTCAGTAGGGCTCAGTATTGTCTGCCTTTACCTATTTCATGCTAATGTGATATATAGCTTTGTTGCCAGTCTTATCAGTGTCCTTCTTCCAGCCCCATCTCAGCCCGTCTTTGTATTGTAACATCAGAGAGAATGAGACGCTATCAGCAAGACAAACAGGAACCTGTTCAAAGCCCATTGTCTTATTAAACACATGTTTGCTGCTGATGGCTTAGTCTTCACTGGCTCTCCAGGCATAAATGTGTCTAAACACATTCAGTAGCTTACTTTAATGTCTGTACATAGTTTAATATTTATTGCCAGCTGTGTTCTCACGGTCGTGCCGCAAATCAGTCAAACCTCGACAACCCTGCATTTATTATAAATGTGACAAAATTGAGCCGAATAAGATTTTGTTGCTCTCTTTTCACGGCATATCCCATGAGCGTGGGTTGCAATTACAATGTCATTTACAAGGATCGATTACAGTGTGTATGCGCACGCACGCACGCACGCACGCACGCACGCACGCACGCACGCCCACACACACACACACACACACACACGCACATTCACTTTAAATCTAACACCTTTAAAGTTGTGTAGAGATGGCAGAGCTCTCACATTTCTCTCAGGTTTGACTGACTCATATTAAAGTTTTTGCTTTTTGTTAATACCTTTGTCTTAACCTGTTTAACCATATAGTCATGCCCGGCTAACAGTCATTTTGTTAGTCACACACCTGTCATGTTTTTCTAAACAGTACCTGGTCATTTTTGCAAAGAATGTGGCTGATGTTGTCTCATATTTTTAGAGATACTATGTGTTCTGACTAAGATGTTATCGACAACACAGGGACCTTATTGTTTCATTTTTCATTTGGTCAGAGCACATTAGCTGAGCAGTTTGACTGGAGAGATCTCAGTGGTGCGAAAACCAAACATTAAGACTCATGCAAAACAAGAAAAATAAATGAAATCGGACAACATAATGAAATGCAGCAAGACTTTATTGTTTCATTAGTGGCTGAGTGTGGAACTGGAAAACATTTGTTTATTACTGAATTATGTAGTGTCCCATCTAATAAACCTGTCTGAATCTTTGCTTGCAGAAGTGGACCACCTGATCCTGGGAGTGGGATTTATTTTCCTTCTGCATTCCTGATGGAGTCGTACAGAGTGACTGGCATTCCTAACAGTGGACCACAGCGGGGCCACACTCAGCCGTCCCGCCCTTCCAGGCCCCACAGCAATGGAGCTGGTACATACGGTCTCAGCATCCGTGTCCAGGGTATAGATGGACACCCCTATGTAGTTCTCAACAACCAGGACAGGGGTTCTCAATCCTTCATGGACCCGAACAGTAATGGGTACATCGACACAGAGGGCTCTTTTATTGAGAACTACCAGGAGTATGATTTCAGGGGAGGAAAGGAGGCTGGATCCAACAGCCCCTTCATGGAGTACGGGTCTCAAAAGATGACTCATTACACTGGTCCTCAAAATGGCATTGAAGATTCACAAGGAAAGAAACCATCTTCCCTTCTGAACTTTCAGAAGCACCCTGAGTTACTGCAGCCGTATGATCCAGACTACAACTCCCTAAACCTTGATGGTTTTCATAGCCTGCCTTCAAGGCCTCTGGCTGAGACTGGAAACCAACACCAGAGCTCCTCCTCCAAATCTGCTGTACCTGCGCTGTCCAACGCCATGTCATCAAGCCTGGAGAGGAGCAAAGCTCCTGCGCAGCAAGAGAAAAAGCAACTTCCATCCCATAGCCTGAGTGAGACAGCCCTTCAGAAGCCAAAGTCACAGTCTTTGCCTCCAGCCCATCTGGCTCCGTGTCAGACCAGGCCTCAATCACAAGTGGCTCAGCCGCAGTCCAAACCTCGTCTTGCCAACCCTTATCCACCTCAGTCCAAGCCAGCCTCTAAAACGCAGCAGCAACCAGTGTCTCCAGCTGACCCTCAGCCCACCACCGTGTCGCGTCCCACGAGTGAACAGAGCAAGACATCATCCCAATCCCCCACTTTGATGAACAGCACCAACTCCAGCCTCGAGCGCACCCGCCGTGAGCCTGATGTCCTTCCTCTACGCAGGACTGACTCCAGCGGGCCAGTTCTTCAGTCTTCATCCCGTTCCCGTCACTCCTCCTCATCTTCCACCTCTAAGGCTCTGGTGGAGGACCAAATGGACGCCCTTTACGCAGACACCATCAATCGCCACGAGAACCGCCGCTACATCCCTTTCCTTCCAGGTTCAGGCCGAGACATCGACACAGGCTCCATTCCTGGTGTCGATGAACTCATTGAGAAGTTTGATGGCAAAGATGGCAGCCACCAGCGCAGGGGAAGGTTTGGCCGCCGGAACAGGATCAATCCAGACGACCGGAAGCGCTCACGCAGTGTGGATAGCGCCTTTGGCTTACATGATGGCTCTAGCTACGTGGACGGATTTAGTCGCCAGCGAGGCACATCAATGGAGCATGTCCTGCGGCCCTCACAGCTCCGGCTGCAGAAAACAAGCAGCAGTCAGGACTCTTGGGTCACGTCTGTTGATGGTAAGGGCGACTCAAGGCCTTCATCTCGTGTCACCAGCGCGCCCGGCTCCCCTCAGAGCCCCATCTTTAAAGGTGTAGGAGCCATACAGGGTTACAAGCCACAAACTCGCACCTCTTCTCTACCATTTAAGAGCCACAAAAGTGAGGACAGTGCCTCCTCAACTGGACAGGTTTCGGCAATATCGTTGTCAACATCGCCATCCAAGCCGTCTTCCACCTCAGACAAAAAGCCCAATACAGAGGCAGATGCTCAGGTAAAAAGGAATCTATGCTGAAGCATTATGATTGAATCTTACCTTTTTGAATGTGTGTCTTGAATTATAAGAATATTTTCCAACAGATGATTGTCTGTTCCGTCTATAAAAACAAGATCTGTGAGAGAATAACTATTTTTTTCTGCTTTGTTAAGATCTCTCTTACTTCATTAAGTTCTCTTTTCCTGCCATTGACAGGCGACCCCTGATCTTTTGAAAGGTCAACAGGAGCTTTCACAACAAACACATGAAGAGACAGCCAAACTAATTTTGTTCAATTACCTTAAGGATGGGTAAGTTATCTTGAATTTGTTTTGCTACTTCTTATCAATATACGTTTTGGCTTTATTTGCTCATATTAATAAAAAAAAAGACTTTTGTGAAAATATTCTACTCTAAACCCCAAATGTAACATGTTGCGCCATAAGGTAATGCATCATGAAGGAAGAGACTGTTCTGTGTTTCTTTTTTTATCAGAGTTGGACTGTTTGTGATAAAAGTTCAGGAATGTGCGTATCTTACCCTCCCATCCAGGCTGTGAGAGATCCAGCTGTCTGGAGTTTGTTTTTTTGCAGAATCCCACTCTCTCCTTCTGCTTTCTATTTGCTGCAGTGTGAAAACGTTCAGTTTGTATCTGTAATCAGACACTCATTGCCCGACAAGGAAAGGCATGTTGGGTTAAAAGGTTAAATGCAGTTCAGGTTTTAAAGCAGCTAAATATGATGGTTTATGCATTCTTTACGGTATTATAACTTGTAGTATGAAGTTACTACTAAGCCTTGTTTTAGAGAATGTATAAGTGAAGCCCAAATGCCAGTTAAACTGTACTCTACAGCAATGAATCAGTTGTGCGTGATTTCCCAGTTAAATGACTTTGCAGATTTCTACAGTTATTGCATGTGCGACAGACTTGTGATAATGTAGAAAGAGAGCAGGAAGCTGCTTGGGTGTGTCGGGCCACAGGTCAGGAGTCACAGGACAAAGGAAAGGAAACACAGATGGAAGTGGGGCTGAAACTGAGCTACATTCCCAAGGCCTCAGAAGACAAACATTCACCAAACAGGGGTTATAAAGGTTTAATGAAAATCATCTGTTTGAGGAGAAAAGAGGTTTTGGGGGTGTAGGCTGTCTGTGCCAGCCATGTAATTTATTGGACTAATGAATCACTGATGTCATGTGAAAGTGGTGCAACTCCAGTTTTGTGAATTCTGATGTTTTCACTTTAACCAGAGGAATTATTGTTCTTCTGTGGGTTGAGAAAACCCTCTCATCTCTGGGCTTTTCAAACTTCAATGTTTTTCATGCGAATGGCATCCCCTTTTCTTAGTACCTGAGTGTGGCCAAATGTTGTGAATCCAGGCTTCTTAAAAAAATCTGTTTTTGTTTCAGTAACTAATGATTTGAACAAAGCGCTACATGACCAAACACGTTTACCATATAATATCATTGATATTACAGTAAGCATTAGATTCCTTTTATAAATAGTGATATTTCTTAACCAATGCATTGATTGCTGCATTTTTGATGGTGTCATGAAGATTTTTGTGCTGAGAGGTGACGTATCAAAGCAGCTTGATCCTTCCTGACACTTTCTAAGATGGGAATGACTTACTCTGTTCCCAGAACACTCTGCAATTAATTCTTGATCCCCCCAAACACTGAGAAAGTTGTTTTTCATAACTTTTTGTGTGTGTGTGTGTGTGTGTGTGTGTGTGTGTGTGTGTTTGTGCGCAGAAGCACCGATAATGATGACATGACAAAGAGGAAGGTCAACCTTGTCTTTGAGAAGATACAGACGTTGAAGTCTCGGGCCACAGCGAGCGCACACGGCGACAAGGTGAGACATTGTTGTATCATTGTATTTGGTCACCACTAAAGTAAGCCACTTCTCTTTTGCAATTTTTGCACATGGATATATATATATATATATATATATATATATATATATATATATATCATAAACATAGGGTTGTAAAAGTACAGTTTTACCTCCATGATTTATCTTCCCAAAGTGAAGCAGAAATGGTTGATAGGTTGATAAATGCAACTTATTTGTGTTATTTTCTAACATCCTGTTTGATTCAAACTTCTGAAGAAAACTGCAATCTTTTAAGACTGTATACAGTACATATTATATCTCTGATAGTAGACGCTGTCAGCTATTGAATATTTACCCTTTACTAAATAACCGAGTGCTAATGCCAGAGTCCAAATATTCATCTTGTAATTTTATTCATAATGAATCAATAATAATGAAGCAACCCTAAAACTTCTGTCTTCAGTCTCTGGACTTTGGTGCACAAACCAAAATCCTGCAGGAGCAAAATGAGGAACTGGGGAAAGAAATGGTTGAACTGAAGAGACAACTTGAGGACCAAACCACGGTAACAACAGTCTATTTGTGCCTCCAACAACAGACTGTTTACATTACATTTAGCTGACGCTTTTATCCAAAGCGACTTACATGTTTGCTCTATACACCGTAGACATAGCAACGGGGAGCAAGGTTAAGTGTCTTGCTCAAGGACGCAACGACTAGGACTAGCAGAGCCGGGGTTCGGACCACAGACTATCGGATTGAAAGACGGGCATGCTAACCACTGAGCCACAGTCGTTTATGTTGGTGATTCGCTTATCGCTAAACCTGTTGTTCTTTGAGAATATCCTAAAGAGCATTTTCGGTCCACTGGTTTGATTTAAAATTTGGCTAAGTACACTGTTGTTTGCTATGCATTTACTTTTTAGTTAATTTTTACAAAATGGCCATGTCTTTATGTTTTTATCAAACAGATTAGATCAATTCAATACAAAGACTGAAAGCTTGTTGCAGTAGATGTATAAGACCAGGCGTGTGGAGTGAAACTGAAATGTCAACAGTAATATCTGTGTGTTTCACCAACAGAAGAATCAGGCTGACAAGAGGACAGTAGCAGGTTTGAAGAAGCTGCAGCAGGATCTGGAGCGGAGTGCAGAGGAGTGCAAGCGTCTGAAGGAAAAGCTGGCCAAAACAGAGGTCGAGCTCCAAGCCACAGTGGAAGAGTAAGTGCAGAGTGACAATTCTGGAGAATGACAGGTCCCTAATGATCAGTGTAGATGAATCAACTAGTGCAGCTTTGTTGTGTGCCAGTATGTTAACTCCTGTTAAACCTGGCTAGAAGTGGATGGTTTAGTAAGTTTAGCTCCCTTCACTGGTATCTCCATCTTGGATGCATGCTCCAGCCAACACAAGTGGCAGGGTTTGTGGTGAGGAACCATGATCTTGTCGCTACGCAACTGATCTCAACTGATTTGTTGAGGATCCGGCCCACAGTCTGGTGGGAACAGGAATGTTTTGCCCTCCTTGTGAAGTTCGTTGTTGACAGGTGAATGGAAGAAGTGGTGTATCAGAATAACTAGTTGCTGTTAATTTAATAATAATACATAATAATAATATATAATAATAATGATAATAATAATAATTAGCTTGACCTTCATCAGCTGTTGCTTTGCACTGAAGCGTGACACTACATTTCCATGTACTGTCACGACAAAAGCAGTGTAGGATGTCTGTTGATGAAACCTTTCAGATTGTTGGTGGTTACTCAAGTGATTACCGTGTCAGCTGCTCTGTCTTATTATTCAGCCCTTTGTGACTCCTCTGGTTTGTGGCGTTTATCTTTCACCCTCCATATTAATGCATGCTTGGTGACTGATTTACTATTCATTCTGACAGCACTAACTGTCCAGCTCCATTTTTGCTCCTTTACATATTATAAACATGTTATTGGGCTCAGTTTAATGTCTAAGGTGTTGGCATGATCCATAGCTTGCTTGTTTTGTTTGCAGTTCTCAGTATTTTAGATGGATATAGTTGGAATATCTTAATAAGCTATGTTTTTTTCATGGTACTATGGTCTATTTTCTGCCTCCTCTATTGTACCTTTTTATTTTCAATTATTATTATTTGTTTTTCAAATCCAGGATTCTTTACTTATCAAAGGTGTAATTCAAGTTGTATGTCTCAGTTGACTATCCGTTGTAGTTTTAGCAATACAGTGCTTCTTTCTCAGGATGAATGATCAATACCAAACATAATGTAGTTTATTTTTATAGAAGGAATATGCTTCAGTCTACATTACTGTGGTGACTTGTTTGAGGAACCTCACATCACTTATGCCCCTTCTCCTCTGTGTCGTCGTGTAGAGGCCGTTTACACTTTATTGCTTTGTCGTCGTTCAGGTATTCGTTTTAACCCCTGTGCTCTATATGCCTCACATTAAGACCCAGCACAGGTGCTGCCATTTCAATGTCCGAATTAAGGTGCAGGTGTACGGGTGTGTATGTGCATGTCCATACACAGTGTGTAGAGTGCCTGTACTGTGTGTTGTGACGTGTCACGTGGTTTGTCAGGCTGTTCCAGGTGAAGATGGAGAGGGAGCAACACCAGACAGAGATCAGAGACCTGCAGGACCAGCTGTCAGAGATGCATGACGAGCTCGACTCGGCCAAGAAGTCAGCCGCAGATGAAGAGAGAGACATCATTATGGGGGTAATGCAGTGTTCATTGTTCTAAAGAAGAAGTTGTTGAGTTGTTTTACTCTAAGCTTGTAGAACATGTGGCTGATGGCAGCTACCTCATCAAAACCACGGTGAAAGATAAAAGGTACTCAAATCATAATTTGGAGTTGGTTAACATTCAAGGTGCTGTTTCAAACTGTAATTAAAAGTTAAACTTTAATACAACCAGTATAGAGAGTATTTAGCGATTTGTACCATCCTATACTACAATGTTGATAGTGTTTATCACACTTAAATAACACCAAAGGCATTTTAGTTTGTTGAAAATATTTCTGGTATACCTAAACAACTCCATATGGTGACGGCTTTATCTGGTAACGGCTTTTTTTTAGAAATACCTATCGAACCAAAGACAAGAGCAAGCGTGAGGGTCACTGAGAAGCTGCAAATTTTCAAGTGATAAAATATTTCCAAACTATCTTCCTCTTCTGCAGGACATGATGCAAATGAGGGTGGAGATGCAGGAAGTTCTCATGGCCAAGGAGGAGCAGGAGGATCTGCTGAGGAGAAGAGAGAGGGAGCTCACAGCTCTAAAAGGAGCCTTGAAGGAGGAAGTGGGCGCTCATGATCAGGAGGTGGACAAAATGAGGGATCAGTATGAGAAGGAAATAAGCAGGCTGCAGACATCTTTGGTGGAGGCCAAGCAGGTAATCAGCCTCCCGTTTGTTTCTCCTCTCTCCCCTCTCCTCCAGTTTGACTCCTTATGTTCCCTCCTCCTCATTTCCTTCGCTTTTGCACACCCCCACTCCAGAAACACACCCTGTCACAGAGGAGAGTCAAGATAAGCAGCGCATTGGGGGAGCTGTAACTGTGTGTGCATGTGCGTGTGTTTTGCAGTGTAAGTTATGCCATGTTCATCATCAGAGGTTGGGGCTTATCTGTGGCACTGAGTGTCAAAATACTCAGACACTGACACTAAAACCGACAGGATATACTGTTTCTAGAATAAGTATGGCACTTTAAATCAGTATCATTGTTAGGATATGCACAGATAGCAGGCAATGGAGACAAAGAGGCCTCGTTTCATTGTCTCAATTAAGAAATTAAGAAAAAAACTTTAAAATATTATCATTCAACAACATGATTTCACAGATTTGCACTCAGCATAATGCAGTCTCCTTCAGTAAACTATAGTTTCTAGCAACCTGCCTCAGCAGCACCAAAGTAGTGGCATGACATGCAGTTGACTTTTCAATATTTACATTTTTGTTAACCCCGTAAATTCCAGTAATACATGCATATATTTCAAAATGTGATAAGCACATGATTTTCTACTGCTGCTGCTTCTGTGTTAGTCATAACTTGTGAATCTGTGATTTGTTTTTGCTTATGATAAAGAGCTTACACATTCTAGTTTTTATTGGTGATGTAATCACACTGTATAAATAAAGTAGTTTAAACAAACTCATCAGCATAGGATAAGATATTCACCTACAGCAGTGTGAAGCTGTATGATTTATTTATTTTTTTTTTTCAAATGACGCAAGTGGAAATTCAGGTCAGTTTAGTTCACACAACACAACAGAGCAAACTGATAAAAAAGAAACACCATGTGACAGTTAAATGTGACTCGTAATCATTTTTCATGGGAAGTCTTTCTAGTGTGAAGGTGTTGTCTTATCTCAGCTTGTCCCTCTGGGGAGGAACATTTTACAGGAAGAAGCATGTTAAATAATAACATTTAGAGACATTTATCTGTAGATTATTATTTACGAGTTGCCTTGCTGGCGAGGTCACTATCGTGGCTTAATAGCAAGTTTTAAATAAAGGCCCTGTTATAAACCGACTTGGACACCGTTCTTTTTTTTACTTTATTCACAAGAAGTAAACTTCTGAAAACCTGCACATCATAATTTATAAACCTCCTTGAACCATGATAAACCAGCCATGATTTAAGAGTGAATGATTGAAGTACATGTTCTGTCGAGCAGAAAGCCTTTGTAAACTGTTGTTCCAAAAATGGAGGGAGGTGAGTTAAGATAAGATGAGCAGCAGTGCATGGCAGGAGACGGCACACTGAAAGGACTGAAGACGCATTGTTTTCAGTAGGTCACTGTGTGACTCACGTGTGTCCTGTTTGTCTCAAAGAGTGGAAGTTGTGCTTGTTCTCAACTTCCTGCCGGCCTGGTGGGGGGCCACAGCAGCAACAGTCTATGAGGACATTTCCTTTAGTTGAAACGGAGGTACTGCTCCCCTGTGGGAGTATGTCATCAGGGGTTTACCCTCAGTGCTTTGTAAACACTTATGTTTGTGTTTCTCTTTCACGATATCAAAGAGTTCTCAGTCATTTATGTCCTTGAATTAATGTTCTGTCTTCAGGTTAGACCGGCCTTTGGAGATTTGAAGACTGTGACTATCAATCATTATGCAGAAACATGAACTCAAATTCATCTATATAGTGCAGTGGTTCTCAAACTTTTTCTGTCACGCCCCACTTTGGAGGAAGAAAAATGTCCGGGCCCCAACAATATTGTAACAAAATGGACCAACTTTTTGTGACTCCTCCATCTGTGCTTTTTCAAATAATAGAATAAAGAAAATTGCAATCCCTTTCAAGTAAAACAGATTGCTCCATCAGACAAAAAATAATAATATGTGCAATCACTTTGTTAGAACATTGCAAATAACGTTCTATCTGTGCAAATAATAATTAATATTTGGCAAAAGAAAATACATATTGTGGCTACAAATAACCTGTTTTGCACTGAATATATTTTAAAGGTAATAACAATAACGTTCAACCTGTGCAAAACAGAATGAGTGCAGATATGTGAGCGTCACGTTGTATCAGTATTAGTGGCTGCAGTGAGCTGCTTTCCTCTACAAATATTTTATAAAACAGGCTTGTAGATTTGATAGGGCTCTCAATTCAATGTCTTCAATGTTGAGCTTAGATCTATATTCTGTTTTGAGAGACGCAACAGCAGAAAAGACCTCACGGAGATCTCACAGAGGCTATTAGCAAAACGCCAAGAATCGCAGAGTTGCGCATGCGCAGCGTAACCTGTTGGCATAAACATTTCCATGAAAGTACAGGCATTTCTCCATGTATTTATTAATGACTTTTTATGTCTGTGTACTTTGTACTTTTGTACTATGTAAAGTTATCATGTTCATGGGGAGAGTGTTCGTCCTGAAACCACAAGGTAGCGGTTCATCCCCATAGTTTCATGTTGAAGTCCTTGAGCACTGAAGCATCAGTGCTTCACAGCAGCACACTGCTCCTTAATTACTAAGGATTGGTAAAATGCAGAGAATAATTTCCCCACTGTGGGATTAATAAAGGATTTTATATATATATATATATATATATATATATATATATATATATATATAAATAAATAAAACCAGCAAAACCCCCCCCCATGCATGTGGGTAATAAATACTCTGTTATTCTAGACATTATGGTTTGCTGAGACTACAGCGTGATATGCACATACCAAAAGAATGGCAAGTGAAGTATCACCATGAAACCCAAAGCAGTTTGAAGCTCAAATGGTCACAGCATGTGGCCAGTAGTCTGAGCTCCAGGTTTTGAGAACGCCTGGCATTAAAAGGGAGCGTTGTTTATTATCTCATGTACATTTCAACTTTGTATGAGGGTGTCAGACAGAGGAGAAAGAGAGCCAGAGTGAACTGTGCATCTTTTATTTTTGTGCCCCATCTCAAACAACCCCCTCTGAGTGGCCCTAACGTTTGGGTGGAGCAGAGCAGCCCATGCGAAGAAGAATGCTGGAAACTGGAGCACTGAGTTGCTCGGTATACTAGTTAATTGCAGTGGCAAACCATCACTAATCTAATGAGCGGCCGTTCCTGAGTTGCATCGTGTCCCCTCTTCTTTCTGTGCCCTGAAAGAGTGGGGGTAATTGCGGACCTCAGTCGATGATGAATGATGAGTTTGTTTCACACAATAATAGCAGCGGGGGTTGGGACATGCTGAATAAAGTGGGTCAGTGTGCTGTAGAAAAAGGGATGCGTGGCTGATCCCCTGAAAGAAGCAGGGGGCCTGTTTTGTGTCTGAATTTGAAAGCTGCATTGTGTTTACAATGAGCTGAAATCTGTGGAATTTCATAAAGGTTGAAAAAACTTGGTCATACTTTCTTAAGAAGATTTTAATTTTTTTATTAAAATATTTACTTACCTGAGTTCTTAATGCTCTGTAGCAAAAGGCGTCTGCAAGTTTTGAAGTGGATTTGATCTTGCGTGTCAGCATGTGCTGGTATGCAAAAACATGTGGAAAGATGAGGTGTGGTGAGTAGAGAGAAGGGTCTGTTTCCAGGAATGTTGGGGTCGAAGTGGAGAATGTGCACCCTGCAGACCTCCTTTTTCACTCAACTCCAGCTCTGTTACAGTGCACCCGCTCTGACCTGCGGGAGAGGCTTGGACTTTTTCATTTATGCCTCTTCAGGGTGCTGCAGTTGCACCTCCATCTGCGCAGCGCTCCCGATTCTCAGTGTTCGAGGCCTTAATAGGTCTCAGCTGTACTCTCCCTTCCTAACTGTAAAGACAGAGCCTTGTGCTTATCACACCATTTCCAGCTCTTGTTAAGTTTCACCTGCAGCCCCGAGCCACAGTGTGTAACACGGCCACATTGTTATCACTCTCATCTGTAACCTCAATCCCAAATGCCGTATTTTTTCATTTCCTAACTCCACAGTTTCCACTCAAGACTCTGCAGTGATCTCCCTTCACCTCAATGCAGTTAATTTTCTGGCCTGTGCTATTCTTGCTTCTATCTCAGAGCCCTTAGAGTAATCTCTGCCAGTGTGTGTGAACTGAAGTCATACTATCTGATCATCAAACCTACGTGGCCCACAGAAGAGTTGCCCCTCGGGCTTGTTTTGAAAGTAAAGACTCCCGCATGAGTCTGTGTGTTTGATGATAGCACTATATTTCCAAGCGTAGCTTCAGGAGCTGGAAGGAGATGCAGGGCAGTGAGTGAGGAAGGAAATGATGGAGAGTTTCTAGATCCTGACAGAGACTGCAAGGAATTAGCTATTTATCCTCGTTGGACTTCAAATATCGTTAATGGTAACTTTATAGTTTGATTACATTTAAAAATGAGTCAGAAAACATTTAGTTCAGAAAATGTTGCTGCACAGCCATATGAGGGTCGCGTCCGTGTGAAGCCCGGCTGGATTTTAGTGTTTGTTGTTCCTTTACCTTGCTGCCTGTGAATGCTGATGTGGTGGGAGCCTAATCTACAAAACAACTTGCAGGTGTCAAGTTAAAAACACATCTTCCTTAGAGATGACCAATAACATTTGAGACTAGTGGTTAGAACCTGAGAGTTAGCATTCATCAAGCACCGCTTTTAAAGGCAGGGAGTGTGTTTTCTTGTAAACTTGTCAGGGATTGTTAATTTTTAAATAAAAAAATAAAAAAATGTGCTTCCTTCTTGTAATCCACATGACAATGAAATAATGAATCAGAGTGTCTGGCAGTCTCCCTGTATTGTAGGTTACATTTTCATCTTGTATTTGTAACACTGCCAGCTGACCTTTTCAGAACATCAATTTGGACTTCACTGTAAATGTGTTAAGCGTGGGCAGAAATCTCCCATGTTTGAGTGGTTAGTGTTGTGTGGAATGTGGATTTTGGGCGTTCCTTCTCTTGCTCACAAGTTTATTCGAACCTCGTCTTTTTTGGCCCCAGTCCTGGACAACTGGAACAGGATCCCCCCACACACACATGTTGTCTTTCCACTGAGACTAAGCCGTTCTTTGAGTTTTAGCCAGGTTGGTGGTGCATGATTTTAATTGGCACTGTGTAGCTGGAAAGTCAAAGTCTTGAGTAACAATCACTTCAATAACATTAATGATTAAAATAAATACTCTGTAATTAATGTAATTAGTATTATGAGTTGCTACAAGTGGCGCAGGGCTCCACCCCATATGTTCTACTGTCACATTGAATGATCCAGTTTTGAGAAATGAATGTATGCTGAATATTTTGAAGAAATAAAACGCTGTAGATGGGCTGCACGGTGATGCAGTGGCTTGCACTGTAACCTCACAGCAAGAGGGGCAAGGGTTCGATCCCCGATCCCAGTTCTCTGGCTTCCTCAGTCCAAAGACATGCAGCTCAAGTTAATTGGACTCTAAATTGCCGGTGTGAATGTGAGTGGTTGTCTGTCTCTTATGAGCCCTGAGATAAACTGGCGACCTGTCCAAGGTGAACCCTGCCTTCGCCCAATGTCAGCTGGGACCCTAAATAGGATTAGCGGTTTGGATAATGGAATGGAAAGGCTATATATTAGATGATGCTACATTTTTGGATATTCAGAAACCCCAAAGTAGTGTACAGTGTAAGATGACAGAACCTATAATTAGTTGTTTTAATCTTGCAAGCTAGGTGCACTGTGCTGAAGGTACATCATAACATGTTCCTGTTTTACAGCGATGCTTGTTTAATTGACAATTGCAGATGGGATTTTTTTATGAAGCCACATTTAAAAAAAAAACTATGGCACGCCCTCCCCATCCACATCCGTCAGGCTCCCACTTTATCATCATTCAAACAAACCCTCAAAACCCACCTCTTCAAACTGGCCTTCACCTACTAACCCCTGCACCTACCCTTCACTACATGACTTCTTTTGTACCAAAACAATTCTGTTAATTTGTCTTGTTTGCTCCTTGGTCTTTCTATTTTTTATTTTGTTCTGTTTGTCTCTGTCCTATGTAAAGCGTCTTTGAGTATTCAGAGCGCTATATAAAATTAAAGTATTATTATATTCTTTCTATACATCTAATATCGAAATCATCAAGTCACTCAGAGCATCTGCATTGGTCACACAATCTCACTAGTCTCAATGTCATGTTATATCTCAAATCCTCTGCAAGCTTGAAGTTTGGCTTTGTAAAGAGACTTTAAAAGCTGGTTTCTGTTTCCATTTCTCAGAGGAGTAGATTTGATTACATTCTATCCTTTGACCAAAGAGATGCCAGTGCTTCTCAGCTCTCGCATTTTAATTTCTACCTCAATCCTTCCTTTCAGCCCGTGGCAGGCTTTCGGTTCCAGTTAACCTCAGGTCTGGGTGACTTCTTTAATGAAGAATGCGGTTGTATTTGTAACACACACTTTGTGCTGGCTAAGGAAATTAAGGCTTCAATCAAGACATTTTTTAAGTTATTATTATTCTCCTGATCTGAGGATTAAGTTCAGATAAGGTGATACCACACAGGTATGACCTGTACTCTGAATGACCTTGACCAGTTTGATTTAATCAAGTCAAGTTTGGATTTGATGCCTCTTCCGTCAAAGGCAACAAAGGCATTTTTATTTGACACAACGAGGCTACATCACTTCAGCTTTAAAAAAACTCAAACCCACGATTAGAAAAACAGGATTGGTGACATTCTATCTCCAGCCAAGGAAGACGCCTAAGTGGCCAATAAACACATACTGCATGTCTACAACACTTACAGTGTTGCCGGTCTAAGAGTTAAAAGGCTCATTATAGACTGCCACGCATATACAATCTGTTCAATTCTAATCTTTGTTAAGACTTAGGAAATAACATGTTTAACAATTACAAAAAGAGAGAACTCCAGTACACTCCTTTTTTAAAACATGAATGTGTAGCATCTTCATAGCATGCAGGCTCTAGCCATGGGGAGGTGGAGGTCATGGTTTCGCAACTATTGGTCTAAAAAAAGAGAGAATCATACATACAGATCGGTTTGTTGTGCAGTAGGAAAGTTAAATTAACAGATATCGGTGATGTATGAAATTTGTAAGGAAAATGAGCTTTGACAACACACGAAAGTTGTGAGATAAAACATCTTCCTCGTGAAACAGATGATTTAATTTGGTATCAGCCAATCATCAGTGTTGCCCGGGCGCCTTTTTGGAAGCCAAATCACAGTTAGCATGTTTTTGCAGCTGCTGTAGCATTTTAAATGTATTATTGCACTGCATGTTATTTTGTGCCATTCTGTTGAATGTTGTGGGAAAAATGTTTTCACAGTTTGTTTTTCAAATATGGTGCTCTGGGGGAAGTCATAAGGGATAAAAATATGTTGGTCTTCAAACGGAAAAACAAAGCACAGGTACAACGTGGAAAAGTACTTCATTTGGAGAAACTACCTGTATGTTTACAGTAATTCTGATTGATATTTGGGCTACCTTTTTACCCACTCATAGTTTCATTTGAACTCTGCATTTGGTACTTGTAGCTGAACTGTTTCTATGAAAGTGTATGTGCAGTATTGTGAGTATGAATGGTGTTACCTGTATGTCTGATAAAGGGGTTAATCCTGCTGATTTGTCTAGAAAATACAGTTTGTATAAATGTGGATTGAACTATTGTAGGAAAACAATGTACCCTGTCAGGTTGTAGATTTCAGTTTTGCAGATTTCTTGCAGCTGTATTTATCTTTTAGACCATCAGCTCTTTTGTCATGCTGAAGCCTTATTTTGTGGGAACAACTGAGAGAGCCAAGATTTCTCCACAGCACACGACTTGGGACACATACTTCACCTCAGTATTTGTGGCGCGCTTCAAAGACTGCACAAAGTTAGTTAATGTATAACTTTATGCAAACAGTTTGAGTACACAAGAGAGACCAAGTCAAACTTTGAGTTAGTGTAGAGAGAAAAAAGGCTAGCGTTATGATATTACCACTATTCATATGATATTGTACTAATACTCTGAAGTCATCTTGTGTTGTTAGTCTCTTTGTTAAATTTGTATTTAAAGAGGTGATAAATAATTATTAATAATAAGAGGTGATAAATGGACAAATTAAACAAATCATTGTCTAATCGCCGATTAAGTGATTGTTGTTTTTGCAGTAATCCGTCAGTGGTTAAGTAATCTAAATCACGCTTTAACACTTTTAATGAATGATTTACATTTTGTACTAGTAAACAATAGTCAAGTTAGCGAAGCCTAATAAGAAATTGAACGTGCAAGATATTAGTGGGCAATATAATAGGCAATATTAATGGTTCTCAGACACATGATGATTTTAAGGTGATGTTTATATTGTTTTCGAACAATTTAAGGAAAGTTCATCTTTCCACAAACTCATAAATGTATCAGATCATGATGCAGGTCTGTTTAAATTACTTCAAGGAGAGTTGCAGAATGGAAAGTCTGATGGAAAAAAAGCAGCCTCTCACAGACAGCAGCAGGGTCTCCCCCCTTTCTGGCTGGGTGGCTTCGTCCATGTTTTTAACTGGTATGACCCGGTGTGGGAAGTGGGACAGGCCGGGTAGTGTGAGGGCTGAACTTGTTGTATATATGTTGTTAAAATGGCACACTGACACACCCTGTCAATGCTTTATTACCTCACCCAACAAAGTTTGTTTGTTTTGTCAGCTATAGAAAAACTACTAGCCTAATTTTCGGGAAGCATTGCTGAAGGGTGTAGAATGGACCATGGGAGAACCCTTTACATTTACATAACAGAACCATGGGGCAGATGCATAAAGTGTTTTTCACTTTCATTAACATTGCAAGATAGGGCATGACCTTGTTCTGCGCAGTGCCTTTCTAGTTATTGGAATGAAAGCTGTGTTTAGCCCAATATCCACCCCCCCAATCCCATTTGGCAACCAACACTTTGATATGCGAGTTTTCAAAGCAACGTGGGGAAGCTGCTGTAACCCAACATAACACAAGAGATTTGTCCGGCTAATCTCGAGAGGTAAAAACTCTGTATTTCGCAGTACTGAGTCTGTTCAAGGCTCCTCGTTCCTTTAAACAAACTAAATAACCCAGTCAGGCAGAGATGAGGGCGGCTCTGGGGAGACGGGGGAAACAGGTCTTACTGGCCTGCTACCACTGAAGCAGGGAGGCACCCGTCAACTCTCTAGTACAGGACGTGTCTATATTCACACATGATGACGACTTGATCAACGCCTTTCAACCTCGTCACAAAGAGCATTAAGGAGTGAAGAGTAGTAGACTTTGGATTTCAGCAGAAACTAATTTATGCATTTGTAAATAAGTAACCGCCTTCAAAACCTCCTTCAACTGCTCAGTGACAGTAACAAGAGTGCATCAACTCAGAAAATTATACACTTTTGCCGGGTGCAATTAAAACCTCATGAGTCATGACATATAAAATCTGCTATGATAACTGGTTTTGTTGTGCTTTTTAAAAGAGGCAAGTGGAGGTTTTTCTGATAAATATGTCAGACTAAAGAACCCATATTTCATGATTTCCTCTACCTGCTGATTGTGATGTAATTTAGGCTCCAGAAATACAAACCAGTTTTTAGTTCCTGTGTGCGTGCTAGTGTGTGCTTGCATTTTGTGTGCACACACATTCTGTGACGTACTTGGATGTCAGAGAGCAGAACCTGCCTGTGCAGAGAGGCGGCGTTGAACTTTATTTACCACTCTGTGATGAAGTAAAACAGCAACTATACATTTTGTAAATGTCTTCTGTCGTGTTGAGCCTCACTGAACTGAGAACAACAGAACATTGGCAAACCAGTTTTCAATTTTCTTTGTCTCAGTCTCCTGTCGCACAGACATGCATTTCCGTCTGTCTCCCGCTCTTTCTCTCCTACACAGCATTCCACCCTGAAATGTCAAAGCTAAAAACACAGTCTTCATTCACAAATGTTGGCACGGGGAGAGTTCACAGGAGTCCCCTTTAACTCTATTTCTGCAACTGGACACAAGACATAAGTCTAAAAAGCCACCTCACAGGAGTATGTCAGGTGTACAACTCTGAATAGTGACACGGGAGACTAGCAGATCTCCTTTGTGTGGCCTTCAATCAACAGAGACTAATGAATGCTCAGATTTGTTTGCCTTCATTTGTGCTTCATTATGTACTGTGAGAGAATTACGGGAGGACATTTTTAGTCCTAGTCTCCACAGTAAGAAAGGTTGAGTGAGAAATTTGAGGGTTTCAAAAAACTTTTGTTGCATGAAGCGTTCGAGAGACTCAAATGTTCCATCATGCATTGTTGTTTAGTGCCACAGACTCCTGCTTCCTTTGTACTGAAGCCTCGTGTCTTGCTCTGATCTGCAGAGCAGCGCAGCAGTGGGCCGTGAGAAGGCTGAAGTGGAGGCAGCCAAGGGTGCAGTGGAGGGCCAAGCAGGACGCCTGACCCTGGAGGCCGAGCGGCTGCGCAGGCGTGCACAGGAGCTGGAAAATGAGGTGGCCAAACTCAACCGCATCATCGATGAGGCCAAACTACAGGAGAGCAAGCAGGGCGACAGAGCTGGCCGTCTGGAGGTAAGGGGTCCAGACCAGGGGCGTTTCTAGGATTCAAGGAAAGGGGGGGGGCTTAGCCCCAAGAGAACTAGCATGTGTGCGCGCGCAGTGTGTGGCAATTTCTTTTGGGGCCCCGGATAGCCATTGTTTCAGACAGTTCATAGATTGGTTCAATCAGAAAGAGTGTGATTTTGCTCTGTAGTTTTGCTTGCATTCATTCAGTATATGATTACAGAAGAGACAGAATGTCAGGGTCATAGTGAACACAAATATGAAGTTTTCTCAAATAACGAGAGAGAAATACTTTTCCTGCTTGTAAAGGAAAGACTGATAAACTAGCTTTCATATCCGCGTCACCCCCAAATCCAATGGATGGAGAATGAACCTGACCGTGTCAACTTTTGAGTTGTTTACTTCTTTTATTTTGAGCTGAAGGGATTAAGATTTTGATCAACATTTAGATCTATTTTGTTGTCCGTGTAGTTTTTACAAACCAGTGATATGTTATGCTAATTTGGACACTATCACTGAGATAAAGATGAACTCGTTCAGTGTCAAATATACCCTTCAATAGTAAAAAACAAAACAAAAACATGAATAACAAAAAAACATTTCAAGTACATCTTAATTATCGAATGATAAGTATTGTATAATGGTACTCCTTGGTGTAGTTTACTATGAGATAAACTCCTTGGTATAGTTTACTATGAGATAAACTCCTTGGTGTAGTTTACTGTGAGATAAACTCCTTGGTGTAGTTTACTGTGAGATAAACTCCTTGGTGTAGTTTACTGTGAGATAAACTCCTTGGTGTAGTTTACTGTGAGATAAACTCCTTGGTGTAATCCTGCTGTGGTTGATGAGAGACGTTACTTGACAGTGTGAAAGCCAGCGCAGCAGCCTCCTCAAAGTCCTAGTGCCCTAAGCGTAAGTATGATGATAGGCTATTGGATTGTAATTTTAGGGGAGAAAACATACAAACCAGAACACACGCACATATGTAGCATGTTAGAGTTAGAAATAATTTATCCATGTGAGAAACAATAGTTTAATTTAATGACATCACCAAAATAAAAATAAAGATGTTTTTTTTATTTTTTATTATTAATATTCGGGGCTAATTAAAAAACATCCGGGGCTTTAGCCTAGTGACTCCACTAGTCCAGACGCATAAAGAGTGGTCACAGAACTGCTGCTACTTTAATTATAGTACTGGTTTAGTTCTACACTGCCACCGCATCATATTACACTATATGAGTGTCTTATATGCCACAATGTCTGCTTTACAGAGAGAAAAAAAGCAATTGGAAGAGTCTTTGGCTGAAATTGTGGAGCAAGAAGAGGAGATGTCTCGTGCCAATCGAGCGTTGACCATTCGGTTGGAGGATGTGCAGGTGAGATCAGCAAAACTGCGCTACACTGCATGTAGAGAAGGTTCACAAGGACGGTTTGACATCTTTAAAATTGTGTCCTTCTCCAGAGAAACTTTTCCAAACTGAGTGCTGAACACAATAACTTGGAAGAGAGGTTAAAAGAAGAGAGGACTCAGAAGGAGCAGTACAAGGACATGAAGAACGGCATGGAGGATGAAAGGAAGCTGCTGGACCGCACAGTGGAGAAACTTCAGAAGGAGGTGAGTGTACCTGAGTCTATAGTATAAAAACATTCATCACAGCAGGCGACGCATGAGTGGAGTCTCCGTTTTTGTAAAATGCGTTTATTAATCTTTGAGACTAATAAATCTCTTATCAAAGAGTTGAGTTGAGCTCTTAAATCATTAGTTAATTAAAACAATGCTGAGGTCAAGTGCTCCTTGAGTTTCACATGCAGTCAGTTCACAGAACCATATTTTGCTTTGGAAGATGAAAAATAAAACTGGTCACAGAAAATAACTGTTCTTTGGGCCCTCTTTGAGAATTTGGAGAACAGGTATGTTAAACGTTTCATTTAGTCACGCATGTTAAAATGGCAACTGGTTTTGACCTCACGGGGTCTTCACCAGGTGAAAGTGTAAAGAATGCCTGAAAAACATTTTATTTTCTTGCACCATTGAAGTATTTCACTTTAGTTTAGTGAAGGACTCTAAAGGATTCCGTTTGCATATGTGTACTCATTGCTTTTTTCCTCACATTTCTCTCTGTCTCTGCCTGTGCTCTCCCCCACCGTCCTCTACCTCACTGCGCCTACAGATGAATGATATTGTGGTGGCGTCCCAGTCGTCCACTCTGGAGCTCCAGGAGCAGATTGATATTTATAAAGAGAAAAACCGTCGGGAGCTGACTGATCTGCAGAGGCTTCTGAAGGAGCGAGGACACGAGTTGGAAAAGTGCCTTCTGACTACCAAAACACTGCAAGGAGAGGTACAGTGGACCACGTCAGCCTCATCTCACGTAATGGGCTCAGCGAGGAGTTACAGATTGGAATGCTGACACTGCTTTCATGGTCAGCGTGGTCAAATCAAGGCCATCATTAGTCAGCCCATCTGAGCCCTCCCATACAGAACAGCAGATGATGAGCCATCTTTTTGTTTGACCCCTCCCACTAACATCATCCTATCCTGATGTCATCACTTAGGTATTTCTGCTCCCTGCTGTCCTCTCAAACCCAAAACATAGTATTAAAGTGAAGCAATTGAGCTGAGTAAAGCCGTAGAAAAGCTCTGTTCTTTATTAAATTAATGTTTACACTCTGAGTTAGAATTAAAAGGGAAATGTGGAGATATCCTTTGATTTGTTGCCACAACGCCATAATGGTGAAACTTAACAACCTGTGACCACTCTGCATTGTTTCCCTTCAATCAATTTATTCTTGTCAGGACTTAAGAATGTAAAGAATGTTTTTTGTTGAAAATAGGAACGGATGAATGTGAATAATTTATGTTGGAAAGAGGATGGCTTATGTTGTTTTATGTATTTATCAAACATTTATCGAACTAGGCAGGGCAGTTGAGATTGTATTTACGTTGCCCACACAGAAACGGCTTTATAGTTCATGGACATATATAATATATATAATGCTATTAAGGGAGAAAAGGGCCATAGACACAAAGGAGTAATACATGGTACATAAAAGGTAACTTTACTTTTAAAGGTAACTCACTAACACACAAAGTGTGTTAGTGAGTTCAAAGGGAGTTCTGTTTGAGATATGATGTGGTCATGTCAAAAGACAAGGATGAAACAAAAAAAGAGTGTTTGAAGTAATGCAATGTTACATGAAGACAATGTGCTCCAAAAGAAAGTAATGTGCCAATAATGGAAGAGAAGAAAACTGTAAACAAGCAGATTTGTTTAACATAAAAAAGGAGTCTGGAAATGTTTTCTGAGGCAGAAAATGCATTCAGCATGTTTGTTACACAATGTACCGTAACTCTAACCCTGTAAACAAAGCCTTGTCTGTTTATGATAAACTCCACTGGGTACCTTTTTAATAGAGGTTTTGGCAGACTGTGCCCCGCTCTTAATAGGCTTTATAGCAAAGAAAAACGAAGAGTATTGACATTTCCTTTTCTGAAAGAAACTATCCACTGGAAACTGTTGTCATTACTTTCCGCCTATATTTGAAATGCAGAACATGCTGCCGCTCAATGTTACTGATCTGGATGTTCCTGATATGGGTAAGGACATGGTCAGCATCCTTTTTTCCTGTCTACATCCAGCTGGTGCACAGGCAGGAAGAGGAGGATGTCAGTGTTGTGATATCATTGTTGTGAAAGCTGTGCTGGCAGGATTCACATCCTCCTCCCCCACCTCTCCTAAGACACAGATTGCTCTGGACTGGGCTTAGTGAGTCCACTTTTCCAGCTGCTCTCAAATGCCTCGTCCGTCTCCACCCTTATGAACTAGGCAGACTATGACTACAATTAAAAGTGCATTCAATCTTTTTCTTTCTTTCTTTCTTTTATTTTCAAGAGAGACCTGTCCAAAAAGGTTGCATAAAAACAGCACTATGTTGTGTTGCCAAGTTTCAGTCCCTAGATCTGCTTTATTTAGTCATTACAGTAATTGATTAATGTATTAACTTGATTAGTGTTATTCAGGACCTGGGTGAGGATGCACAATTATCCCATTACACTTGTTACTAAGTTGTATGCTTAGCTTAGCTCCATGGCTTCTATTATGTCTTACTTAAGTATTTACATGATGAAATATGGAATTATTCTGCACTAATGGACAAATATTTGTTCTGGGTAAGACATAAGGGCAGATGATGATTTTTCATTGTCTTAGCATTAAGCAATGGGGGCAATTTTCCAGCTGTGGGGGGCACAGCTGCTGAATGAACACAAGGGGAAACTAGCTGCACTGGATTCATTAGTCACTCAGGGGAACCATATAATAATTTCCCTAAGCAGCAACTAAATTGTTGGTCATAGCTACAGTGGTGGTACTTAAGATACTTAGGATAAGTATCTACCTAGGATAAGAAGCAATATTGCATATTTAACAAGGAGATGGACTCTCAAGTATGGACTCTAGTATTTATCACCATGCTTAATGAAACACTGAACCCCTACTAGACTAGTTTCTCTAAACGCCAGGGACACAATACAATAGTTTCTGTAAAAAGATGTGATTTAGGTATTGATACGGGGGAATGAAATGTTAGCAATAAACAAGTTGCAGTAATGTGTATGTATATTGATTAATTTCGTTTTAGTCGTCACTCCGGGAGGAGGACCTGCGGCAGTGTCAGAGGGAACGAGACGAGGCCGTGCTCAGGGAGACGACTCTGGAGAAAACGATTCTGGATCTGGAGCTGGAGGCCGACAAAAAGGCTCACGCTAAAGACGAAAAAGCTAGACACGTCAAACACTTGGAGGTGCGTAATAATGCCAAACAAAGCCCCTGCTAAAGGCCGATAAACCTCAGTAGTTGTTGTCGATTATCAATAGAAAACAGATTCATATGCTATAACACTCACTGACTGTACGGATGTAACTGCTTTGTTATGCAGGACAGGATCGCTCAGCTGGAGTTAGACCTGGATGAGGAGCGTCAGAGCGGAGACCAGCTGATGAACAGGATAGACCGAGGAAGAGAGCAGGTAAACTTATTCTCATTATCGGTGCTCGTCTGTGTCTGTGACCTGCTGCTGCTGCTGTCCATGTTCCCTTTTTAGTTCTAACAGTTTTGTCTCTGTTCCATCTCAACCTGGTAATAATATCCAGATCTCCTGTTGCTATGTCTTCCACCTCTAACATCATGACGGCAATCACAAATCTCTGAACAAAACAAACATGTGATCTCCACAAAACAAATATAATCCTGAAAGAGTCATTTCACATGATTTAAGTTCTGGTTGACGGGTTATATCAGTGCTTGGTGCATGTGCTCACACTTAGGTGTCGGTGTCTTTACATATCATATCCGCACTGCAAAATTCCCAGTTTATTTCTGGTCTGGATAAAGTGGACTGGTTATTGCTTTGTAAGATGATCTTGCATAATCATTCAGGTTGGCGGCCTGCCAATATGGTCTAAGAGCGCCTATCCAATTTTCATGCATCAGTCACAAAATACCCCCCTTAATGCACCGTTCGAGCCAAAAAATGCAATCTGCCAAATGTCTCAAGTTTTCAGGTTGTGGTGTTTACTTGCAAATGACACTCAGTAACTTCATCTTGAGAACAAATCCAGTTATTGTGCTTGAAGTGTATATCCCCACTAGCAAATGCTCCAGTTATCAGTTCTCCCTGATCAAGCTGCTGACAGAAGCACTATAGAGTAAAATGCCTAGAATGTAAATGTGCTTTTAGGATTGTTGTTTGATTGTGGGAGAGTGCTTACTAATCAGAGTGAGGATGTTGGTTCTGGAGTTTTTGAAATGCGGTAACTTTATTACAACCCTACCTGGTTTTGCAAATGTGTATGTCTTGTGGTCAAAGTTTCATGGGACCTTTGCATCTCCTTAATATTAAATGTAAAACATTGAAATCCAAACACAGGAACTGACACAGATTCAAAAGTTGTGACCAAAATGATATATTAATGTGCGTAGTGTAGCTTGGTTTTGTCGAGTAAAAGGTTTTAATTATCCTTAAATGGTTTCCCTTTTTTAAAAGAGTCCTGGCAGGGAGAAAAGAGTGGCGTTGTGACAAAGTGGCGTTGGTTCAGCATGAGGCTGAGGCCGGTTGTCAAGGCAACACTTGAGCTTTGTGCACTCAGAGTGGAGTACGGTTGAGTGCTAGTGGTGTGTGTTTGTCAGTGCACACACACACACACACACACACACACACACACACACACACACACACACACACACACACACACACACACATGCATGCGGGTATGTGCTGGTGTGCTTTAATGTCTGCGGGGGAGAGTGGGGATGTATGGCTATGGGGTGGAGGGGTTGCAGCATCGGCAGCAGGAAGAACACCTGCGTCTCTCCTGGCACCAGGTGCTCCTCTCCTGTCTAAATGAGAGTAATCTCCCCTCTCCTCTCCTGCCGTCTTTCACAAAGCAGATTAGTTTCGCTGTATGTTCCAGTCTGCTGATTCAGCTCCCTCAAGCACTGGGCTGGGTGCACCAGTTATAGGGGCCATCGTTCATCAGAGCAGCCCACTGTCACCCACTAATTGGCATAAAATATCACCAATTCTAAGCTCCCCTCACAAAGAAAGAACCATCACCGCTGTATCGATTTCTTTTCATCCTCTGTTCTTTTGAACCAGGCTATCACTGAGCAGTCATGTTCATGTAGTAAGGCCTCTCTGGGTGGATTTTGTGTTCAGAGAGTAAATACATGATGGCACCAGATTAATATTAAAGGAATACTTCAACATTTTATATATATTATTATTAATATTATTATTTGGGGAAATATACTCATTCACATTCGATGAGAAGATCCACTTATATTTAACAGATAGATAAGTAAGAGGTATAAGGCCAGCAATAACTTTAACTTATTTTAGGATAAAAACACAGGGGATGCAGGGTGAACCCGCTAGCATGGTAACAAAATCATACTATATTATCACAACTTTTATTTTGTATACTTCAGTCTTTGTATACTTCAGTCTTTGTACAAACAGTCCACAGCTATATTTTCTTCACAGGAAAAAAAACTACAACTATTTGTCACTGAGTAGACATGAAGATTTAAACAAAAGGTGGAATGCCAATCAAGAAAAACCAGCTCACCCATTAACTAAGGCCTTTGAACATGAACTCTTCTATTGTTAAGCATTTTGAGTCACTGAGCGCTCCAGTGGTTTCTGGTGTAAGTGAGACACACACAATGTCTGATAATAATTGCCATCAGACTGTTTGGGACCGTAGCGATGACAGTGTCTGGACTCGGCTTGACAGGTGGAGCAGATGAGGAATGAACTCCTGCAGGAGAGGGCTAGCAGACAGGACCTGGAGTGTGACAAGATGGCTCTCGAGAGACAGGTACACACTCTCCTGTCTGGAAGAAAACCACTACACACAGTGTTGCTCTACAAACTCAGAACAAAGCACCAACCCATTTCATTCACATTTCTTTTCATAATTTTCATTTGATTGTATCCATTCTCACATCAATTTCGAATTCATATTTTTGATTATATTTGATTCATTTTATGGTACAAACTTTTGCCCAGTTTTGCCCAGTTGTGCACACCACTACTTCTCTCTTTGTAACCTCTTTAGACCAAAGACCTGAAGAACAGAGTGGATCATTTAGAGGGCTCCCACAAGTCCAACAACGAGGGCCAGGTAGCCCAGCTGGAGGATCGCATACAGGAGTTGGAGGCGAGGCTGGAGGGGGAGGAAAGGTGAGATGAAGGCTCTGATGGGGAATATAGATGAGGTGTGCTGTGGTCAGGGTGATGGAAGAGGGAAGGCTGACTGAAAAGTAGAGAGGTTCATTAGATTGGGTATGCAAGCTGGGTAGTGTCTTCAAGATAAAAGTCTATACTTAGACACTGATGGATTTAGGCAACAATGTTTGCGCTTATATAGGATAACACAACTAGAATAGTGGATTAAATGTTGTAGATCAGTTGGAATTGTAACTATACAGTCATTTTAAAATTATTTTCTTATTTAGAGAAATAGTCCAACTTTGAGGTACACAAACCTGGCAGTGAATCTTACCAGCTCTTTATACGTTTAGGTTAAAGATGAATGTAAGAGTGAATGATTTGCTGCACAACATTACACGATGATGATGCATGGTATATATGTTTCAGGGAGCGTGCCAACCTGCAGCTGGTGAACCGCAGGCTAGAGAGGAAGGTAAAAGAAATGATGATGCAAGGTGAAGAAGAACAAAACTCAATTCAAGATCAAAAGGATCAAGTACGTATAACCAAATCATTAAACTCGATTTACTATAGACCTTGAATTAATAGCCACATCATGAACATATTTGTGGATCTGTGTTGAACCCGTTTAACCCTTTACGTGTTGATCTTCTTGAAGTTGAATCTGCGCCTAAAGGCCTTAAAAAGGCAGATGGATGAGGCTGAAGAAGAGATTGACCGACTGGAGCACAGCAAGAAGAAGCTGCAGAGAGACCTGGACGAGCAACAAGAGTCCAACGAGCAGCTCCAGAGCCAACTCAAAACTCTGCGAAGTGAGATCAGGTAAATGCATAAAAGCCATTTGTCATCCGTAACAGACTAAAATAAGAAAACCATTTGTTTTAAATACACAGACATTGTCAGTGTCCTAGTTATAATATTGTTTTGTGTTCTCCAGGCGTAAGAGCACCTCTGCTCCTCTGCTCAACGCTCTGGACGACGACGACGACGATGACATCAGCACCGACGGGGAGACGTACTTCAGCTCATCACTGGGGTACAAGCGCTCCTCAAGTCAGGAGAACATCTTGTCCACCTTCACTTTGTAAACGAACCCTGAGGTGGAGGATGAAGCTGCTTTACATGCATCATTGTAGGTCTAAACAGCTGGAGATCTGTGCCATATGCTCTTTGAATAACTGTAGATGTTACACCGAAACATCTGTGTGATTAATCATGTGTACAATCTCGATGTCCATAAATTCACTCAGTATTATTTGAGCAGCTTTGAGATTATAGGATGAAATCATAAAAGTTGATTGTCACATAGATTTTAAATGTATATACTTTTTAATTTGGTATTTTTACATTCCCAAATGAATTATGTCAATTTGCCAGTTATTATTCTGAGTGGATTTTCCTTTGTAACAAATGGATTTTACATGATTATCCGAGCATTAGTAAACTTGAAAGCGCAGTCTTTGATGCACTGTAAAGCAACGCAACCAGTACTGCCTTTGTAAACAATATGAGGTTATTAACCCTCAGTTTGTTTGCCTATGAAATATGTTAAATTTACCTAAAGTATATAAATATTCATTTTTATATCAGTCAGTTAAATAAAATATATTTAACTTTTTTTTATTTTTATGATGAAATCCGAGTATATGAAGTGATGAGTGCCAGGATGTTTTTTCCTATTTATTCACGGTTAAAATACACAGTATCCTGGCTCAGTCAGAGTTTTAGGGAACAGTAAATGAGGGACTTTGTACACATCCATTTTCATCCATCATATTTTCATGGATCTATTATTTGTATCAAACCATATGGTTTGATACAAATAATAGATCCATGAAAATATTATCAAAAGGCATTTGTTTAAATTCTTTTCGAACACATTACTCCAAATATTAGTGAAATCACAGTATTGCTTTAACATCTATTAGAACACGCTGCTTTGTGCAATCATGTGACAATACCTAAAATAACTTTCTCTCGTCTTTTCTGTGATTATTGAATCAGACTTCTACCAGTTACAGCACTGAACAAAGCCACATATCAAAAACATTTAATATCTGAAGACATTTTTATACTGGAAACACTTTGATTTAACTTCTAGCTTTGGCGGTTTCCCCTCCTGAATGGGGCAGTGTTGATACTGAAAATGGTTGAACTTTTTGTTTAAACTCGTACATGTGTGCCACTGTGCACATGAAGCCTTGCAATTCCTTGTACATGTGCAGACCTCCTTTAATTTGCCTTGACCTAATAAGGGAATTTCTTCAGATGAGAGAAACTGACTTTGATGTTTTGCTACACTGTGATAATTTGCACTCTCTGTTGGCTCTGTGCTGAATAGTGTAACAACTGTGGAGTGGACAAATTGCTGCCACTACCTCTCTGTATGCATTTGTATGTTCATGAATCCTGCTGAGACTAAAATAAAGTTACTTCCAGTTACTCTCAAATGCTTTTCCCTGTTGAATAATTAGAGAGACCCTTCCAGACGTGTTTTAAGGGGTATTTTAAACTAAAAGAATATACTAATACAAATTAGTATTAGTATTAGTATATTCTTGTGGTCTTGTGGTTTTTCCACAAAAGGTCCAAACACATATTTGGTAGTACAATTTGGTCGTACAAATATAGAGTAGAAGTATAAAGTAGGTTTTGACTGAGAGGATTGGATCAGTCGAGTGAGTGTTGCACACTGACTTCATTCGTCCTGCCATCAAATCTCTGGGGTCAAAGCAGCTGTGTCAATAGCTGCTCTTTATCTTTCATTTTGGGCTCAGTGTGTCAGTATTTTTCTTGCTGGAACATATGAAGCATATGCCTCCTGAGTTTGGGCCTGCTTACCTTTCAGTGCAGAGCTTTGACCTCCTTCAGTCTCTGGGGTATAAAACAAAAACAAATCCTGAAGTCTAGTTGGAGCAAGCAGTTGAAAGTAATTGATTTAGGTCACATTGTCAAGATCTTTATATTCCTTGATATTAAAGAAACTTTTCCTCTGTAAAAAAAATAATAGCCACATCTACTTTGATGTCATGTTTTAGAATGATAAAGCTGGAGACTTCCCAGTCTGAAAACTTTCTTTACAATCTACAGCTGATTACAGCAGAACAAGGAGGTGAACAGACTGGCCTTTCTTATTCACACTGGCCTATTGGCTATTGTTGGCAGGGCATGACCTTCATTTGTTGCTATTCTATGTGGAACAAACAAATCAACCTTTCGAGTGCGACAGTATTATCTCTCTCTCTCTTGTGTCAAGCCAAGCAGTAAACTAGGGTCCGCAGGCTGGACGGCTTAGGAGGGGAAAGTTGTGTATGCTTAACAAGGTGATCATTCTTGGGATTCCTTTATGTGCTTGAGTGACTTCAACTAGAGAGACTGCTGAGAAATAAAGAGGTGGGCAGTTGAGAGAGGGAACTGTGGAAGTGTTCTTATGTAAAGGGTTTGAAAAGCTCCTCGTTTTCACATGGAGTTCTCTATTTCACCGTTCTGGATAGGAAACATACAAGTATAACAAGTCTTACAGGGATCCAGAAACAATTCCGGTAGTTAAAAGTAGGTGAACAGAAATAAAGAAACAGCTTGTGATCATTTGTGTTAAAATGTCATAGCGCCATGCTGCCCCCTAGCGGTCAGAACGGTTCTAGGTTTCATAATTTTGGTTCTCCGTGTTCAATTATGTTCCTACATGTATATACAGCATTAATAATGACGTGGTAAACAGTAAAGGGTATGTAAGTGGGAGCGGAGGCTGGTTATTATCACCGGGCCGACCTGTCAGACGTCTGCAGACCCAGAGGGACATAAAGGAGTCTGTCTCCTACACAAATAATATGTAACTTTGTAATATGTAAATACTTCCATCTTGATGATTAATAGCTCGCTATAAGAGTGCTTATTGATATTTAAGACGTTTACCGAATGTAGCGCTCATAAGAGGTATATGACCTTTTTCTAGGTTCAGCAACCTCTATAGCTGTCCGACCTGAATATATCACCATATTAATCTTATTTGTAGATCAACACCCACAAAGTTGTATTGAGTTTTTGTGTTGAGTTATACAAGTCTCAGGTTCTGAACAATAACACCAAGGTAAACCGCAGGACAAACCTGCTTTCAGGCTGTGTGTTTTGAGTCACTCATGTATCTCAACTCTTTTAGGATCGACACATAGTTATATTATAAGTATTTTACATGGCTGAGTCCATTACTTTAAAGTACCAAAGGAAGCTCTTTTTCAGAATCAAATTCATTATGTGAACGAATTATTTTGGCAAATTGACACATATTTTGATTAAATAACCTTAAAGATAATACGATTAGTGTCAGGTTATCTTTGTAGTTATTGCAAGTTTTAACACATCATTGTCAGTATCAACATTGACAGTATCATCAAAGGCCTGAGCTATAACAGAGAAGAAGATAATTGATCCTGTATGGACGCTACTACTGTACAGTCAACAGCCAGCCCAATGTGCTCCTCCCACTTTGGATTATGTCACTTGCTGAACAAGTTTGTCAGTCATTGTCATTTCCTTTCCAATGGAGACAGTAAGAGGTTTTTCAAGTTTGGTTTACATCTGTTCAGGTCTATTTTAATACTTTAGGCATCAACATCCACATTTCTAATTTTATACAAAAACATTTCAGCCAAAGATAATGAGGCTTCCGCAGTTACACAACTCACCTCAGGATCTTCTGAATTGACTGTTTTTGGTACCAAATGTTCTCTGTGTTGCTGTCCCTCCACCCCCGCTCAGCACAGAAACTCTGTTTGTGGAAACACAAAGAGGGAAAGACTATAACTTTGCTAGTTTAATATTAGCTTCAGGTGAACTTGATAAGTAATTCACACAGAATGAGGACTGTGGAGTTTGTCCCTCATCACTTAACATGATTAATTGCTTTTAGAAGGAATATCTTAGCAGCCAGCATGGATGTTAGTGCTGTTTTAAGACAGATTCAGACAGATTGTAACTATATTCCGCCTTTAAAATTGTACTACTTGCATCTCTAACATAACTTAGCTATTTTTTAACCCCTATGCAGTAAATTACAACTGCCAGTTGCTTTTTAAGGTTTCCACACATTCCTGTGGGAAGTCATTGTGAAGCCATTTCATCACAGACAGCACATTGTCTGTCAACAGTTGGAATGGTGTGTTTCTGTCAAGCAATCATTAAAACTAAATCTGAACAGACAACAGTTATTGTTTTAGGATTCAACAGCACATCCTTCACAAGCAACTGCTCCCACACAGGAGAGAAGATCAAACACTTGTGACCTGCATGCAGAAACAAACAACACAAACAACTTAGTCGTAATCACTTATTACGGACTTATTATCACGTAGTATCGTCCAGAGGTCGAGAAAGCCCTCAGTAGCTATACCCCACAGTAATGGTAATGTATTACAACACTACAAGTAAAATAACACAAGACACTTGCACTACTAGCAAATGTACTGCAAAAAAAAGAAAGTTAAAGTATCTAAAATGTCCCCTGTAAGTGTTGAAATATTATAACATAATAATATTTTTAAAACTGGTGCATTCATGTTTTTTCTGAACTATACGGTTGTAGTTGGTTGAAGGTAGAGCAAATTTGTATCTATTCTATAGTGCTGCAACAGTCACTAAAATAGTGATAAATGCCCTTCATAACTTCCCAGAGGCCAAAGGTGCACCTTCAGATTACTTGATTTGTGCAACAAATACTCCAAACCCCTAATTTATATTAGTTTACTATGATTTAAAACAAGCAAAAGCATAACATCTTCACACTAGCCTGAAACCAGGATTAATCAACTAATCATTTCAGCTTTGATGAGATTTGATGGCCAGTTTAATCTTATCTTTCCAAAGAGAGAGGCCAGCTGGCAGGGAGTCACCTCAGCAGGTAGACAGCCTCATCCAACACATAAATAATAGGCATGACACTGCCACTGCTTCAGCATGTGTCTCACTGACATCTTTCTGTAAAAACACCTTTCTGTGCATGCACCTTAAGGCTGTCATTAATAATGTATCCATGGATATTCAACATATGCTTGTCGATGGCTGTAACATATCCCACGTCTTTCCTATCATTATATTTGAGAAACTCGTCATATGTAGAATCTAAATGTGAAAAGTAACTTGTAACTAAAGCAAAGCTGTTAACAAATTAAAGTGCAGTAAAAAGTACAAATTCCCCTCTGAATTTTAGTTGAGTAAAAGAATAAAGTCATGAAATGGAAGTACTCAATGAATGTTGCCTATCTGCTTTTTGGCATGATTTAAACTGGCATACAATTGTTCTGTTTCAGTCATGGGTTCTCCACGTAAATCTGATCTTGTTGTAAGACCGTCTCCGTAGAATTAGTCCGATACTGAATCAAGATTTGATCACAAAACAGTGAGAGCACAATCACAACTGCGTTACAAGTGGTTACGATATGTTAATGGGAGAGGATTTCCACATGACATTGGACTTGGCCAGAGGCCTGGCTTACTGATTGCAGAAGTAAAGAAATACCAGTTGTTTGATGTCTGGCTACTGATTAACCCCTCAGACCTGGAGAAATACCTCTTATGTTGTTCTGGAAATTTTTCTTTTTATATTTATTGACATATTTTGACATCATCTAACAGCTGATCTTTGTTGAAAAACAATTCAGAACAAGCACTTGCTTGGCAACTTTACTCTTCACTCTGTGACTCGAGTGTGGCTCTAGTTTCTATCAAAAGGGAGTGACTGCAGTCCATTCATACAAGGAATGTGATCTGGCTGTTAGGATGATTGTCTGCCTGTTCCTTGAAGATATTTGACAGGGTGAGTGAGTACGTATAAACATATGAGTGTAAATTTATCATGTAAAACTGAATAAAGGTGTAGTTGTGAGGTAGAAGGTAACACGAATGTTCTCTGTGTTGACTTCCTTTTCATCAGTATCCACTATCAACAGTATCAATAATGTATTGGCTTAAACCACTCCTGTATTACAAGACACCTCTTGTACCTCTAGTATAAGGTTATTATTTCTTTAATTGGAAGAAGAGCTTTTCATTCTCACAGCGGCAATGCTCGAAGACATATTCAAAGTACCAATACAATACACAAATACTCCATTATAAGCAAAAGTCCTGCCTTCAATTTTTTTTCTAGTAGCAGCAACACATTTTACTTAAAGTAAAGTAAAGTAATTTACTTTAAAAATTAAAAGTACTCATTATGCAGCATGATCCCTGGAGTAAGTATAATTCACCTCTGAAATTGAATCGACTACATGTGTAAAGTAGGATAAGCTCAAGTAAAGTAAAAGTATCTTACATTTGTACTCAAATACAATACGTGTAGTGTGTAATACGTGTAATATGTGTAGCAGTGACAGGGAGTATTGTCAAACTGTGCAGTACCAGCTCCTCCTATTCGCCACTCCTGTAGATAAGAAGGGCTCCACCTGTCTCAGCCCAAGAATGAGGCCCCTCCCTGTGAAAGTCCTGCTCTCAGGGCAGGAGGCACAGACCAGGGAGCCAGCTGAAATGTGGCCTGACAGGTCTGATGGGAATGCAGATTTACAGAGAGAGAGAGAGAAACAGAGAGAGAGAGAGAAAGAGGCAGGGAGGTTGCTGATCTGACAAACCTGTCAACCAGGTGGAGTTAGGAGCAGTCAGGCTGAAATTAAGACAATGGCACAGTTGTATTTGTGTTGCTGAGTGTGGGACTGGATTTCACCTGATCATTTCACAGACGGAGAGGAAACCTCTGCCTTGTGGACCCCCACTAACACCAGACTTGACAGAGTGGAATTTCCCCTCCTTTTCCCTGGCCGGAGCCGCGGGCAGATGGTCGCATAGAGAGTCTGAGAGCAGAACTCAGGAAGGAGCAGTGAGAGGAAGGGAGGGAGGAGGTCCGGAGAGGAAGAGAAACGAGGAGTAAACAGAAGAGGAGACATGCTTTGCTACGGTTCAGGACGAACTGTTTCCACCACCACCACAGAGGACTCTCTAGATCCTTCAAGTGAGGTAAGAAGTCCTAAACAGGCAGGGCACTGAAACTCTCTTTCTATCTCCCCCTTGTATCTCTCCCTTCTCCTCTGTGTTTTGCAAACAGTCCAGCCCCTTCCCTCTTTTGTTTGTCCCCGTTTCCCTTGAACTCTGTAGCCACTTGTTTCTTGACTGTATACAGTGAGTTATTTGCCCAGTCCCAACTAGCATGTTCTGTTCCCTGATCATCTAAAAGTTTGTTATAGGATGTGATCACTTGCAGGAGCACGTAATGTGAGCTGAGTGTGCAGGCGGCAAGACTGTCATGTTTATTTGAACAGCTCTCAGATAAAACCGGCCTTTGTACTAAACAGGCCTTTAAACTTATTCCCAATGTTTTTCTAATGAAGAAAGAACCTATTATGATTTAGTAAACAGAGTATGTTACTTTTTTTGCAAATAACCAAACAAAGCATTCATTGTGATGTACATTTAACAACGTATCCGTTTTGGAGCATTTACATGAACTTTGTTTGCAGCTCTGTTTCCATTGACTATAAATAAACACACCACTCTCTCCGTCAGTTTCAGTGATGTTTCAATGTAAACTCTTCTATATAACTATAACATAATGCAAATATCAACGTGTGTGCAGAACGTCATTTATTTGCTTTTGGTCTGTTTGTTTTTCTCAGAGGAGGATCAGACGCCTCAGGTTAACTCTACATGCAGGAGATAATGGGCACAAGGAGCAGAGAACCACAAAGTCAGACACAGTAAGTCAAATAAATTTCCCTTATTGAAAGTCTACACTTGACCATTCTGCATCCTGGCTATAAGTCTTGCTTGACAGCACTATTTAGATAACAGTTTAATGAATAGAGTTAACTTAAATCACACTCACCAAGGAACTCTCAAAAATAGTGATACGGGAGAATGATAAGCCCTGAAAATACAACCTATATTCATCATATAATACAAATATAAGAAAGATGGTGTAGCCACTGAGATTTATGTGTATTTTATCATCTGGACCAGTTACACAATCATGACAGATGGGTGTGTGTGTGTGTGTGTCTGTGTGTGTGTGTGTGTGTGTGTGTGTGTGTGTGTGTGTGTGTGTGTGTGTGTGTGTGATAATACACACACAGCTGTGTCATATTTACTTCAAAGCTAAAGTCCGACTCTGTGTTGTAAATCTATTCCATACAATAGAAAATATTTAAAATGAAAAGACAATATATTGAATATCACACCTGAAACATCTGAGACACAGTATGACGTCAAATGCTGGTAACTAAACAAACATATCATGCTAATGTGCATGTTCTTATTGAAGTGTGTACAAGTTGAGTACATTCTGCTCAGTCTCCATGTCTGTTCACATGTGTGCACATTGTGTGTGGACTATGATTGTGCGTATGCTACAGGCTATGTGGCTGTTTGCTGTAGGTGGCTCTGCCCCTGCCTTTGTTTGCCATCCAGAGGCTAGAGATTGACAGAGAGAATGTGAGAACTGATTGTGATACGATGCTTATTGATGGCATTGAGAGGGTTTCTGGTGCTTAATGTGCTGAATCCTTAGTATGGTATTCGTCTAGTCACCACACCTCCACTCCACTGATAGCACGCCCCTACAATCTCTGAATGTGCTTCCTTTTGGGATGGTGTGACCAGGACTATTGGAACTGATGACAGAGGACAGTCTGGTCAAGAGTGAACACAAAGTGGAGTAACAGCCATGTGCTCAATGATGACGTGTACTTCAGTGTCTGTTTAGTGAGGATGCAAACTCTGCACACCTGCTCATTCTGCACAGAGCTGCAGCTCTAACAGCAGCGTGACACTTTTTCTTTTCTTTTTTAAAGACAATCAACTGAGGCATGAGGTGCAATGAAATTGGTGGGAAGAAACGTAGAGAGTGAAAACACAATTGTAAGAAATGACCTTGGAGGAATAAGAACGTTGTGGGAAATTGATTCATTCAGCCGAGAGGTAGCACAAATACTGGAAACGGCTGGAAACAGCTGCCCTGGCTCTGTTCAAAAGTCACGGAATCTGCCTACCAGCACCTTTCTAGCTTACAAATGTATGTGTTTTATCTTGTTTGTTTACAAAAACTTGTACAAATTGCTGTTTTATGGCAGAGGGTTATGTGTAATGAATACGCTTTAGAGGTGCTTGTTAACTTAGGATAGCTCCAGGCAAGCTGTTTCCCTGTTTCCAGTCTGCTAAGCTAAGCTAACCAGCTGTTGGCGGTATCAATTTCTCATCTAAGAATCAGAAAGAAAGGGAACAAACATATTTCCCAAAATGACAATTTAAACTATTGCTATAAGGTTCAAAGGTTTCCAAAAACACAAACGCGTGATGATGCTGAATTTGAAAGTATTTTTTCACTTAAGGTAAGCTAATGTAATTCACTGACGTGCGATAACCATCTAATACATAATGTGCATGTAAAACTGTAGAACAGTGTGGAAAAACATAACTTTAAAGTCACTTCATGGGAAACTGAAAGAGAATATCAGGGTTCAAGAGGTTAAAAACTCTCTATGTCCTCTTCATGTGCTCATTATGCATTCAGCACAGAGCTGCGTGGTCTGTGCAGGCGCTGGTGCAGTAACTGCAACCCGTAACTCTGTTGTTGTTGCAACAGCATTTAGTTCAAGTACCAGCACAACATTCAAAAGGTACACAGCAGAGACGATTTAACAGTCCACTTTTTTAAGTCATACATTTACACATGGAACATTAATGTCCATTTTTCTTTTTTAGCCAATGTGATGAGAACATTTTCCTCTGAAGTTGCTCAAACTTCAATTTTAGATGTAATCTAGAGGGAAGGTCAAATGTAGATCAGTTGCATCTTTTTTATTTTTGTGACTTTGTGTAAAGAAAGGAAAAGGGGAAGGTGTGAACTTAATCACGGAGGAAGGATATGACAGAAACATCTGCTAGAGATATTATGCTTTAGTAGGAACGCTGGTTAAAGTGGTTATTCACCATAAAATTAGAATGGGTGTGTGCTGCAACCTGACACGGAAACAATCCAACCAGTGACTATGGCCTAGATGAGGTGTAAAACATCTGCACCATGACACACACACAGTGGACTTTGATGCAGTTTGTTACATATAGAAGTTTCTACATGTACATTGAATTTAGTCTCCACAATGGTCTCTTCAATGTGAACACAATTATTAACAAAGAGGTACATGAGAGCTAATAACATCAGTTGAGTCCTTATTAATGCACTCATAAGACTCATAAGTCTGTTAGTAAACTGCTTGACAACAACATATAGTTATTTTAGAACGGTGTCTTTGAGTCATTTTTGAATATTTACATGATTCTTGCAGTCAGTGAGTTGTGCGGAGGTCATGCTCCTCAAGGCAACAACAACAAAAATTGTGTTTTCCTTCCATATCACAGTTATCACTCATATGCAGTTTTCACTTATACTCAGGTTACCATTGTCAACCAGTAAGGTCAAAGATTGGCATTGTAAAAGTCAAAGTGACAGCATTAAGAGCATTGTTATTCTGAGCTGCGGTGATGTTAAAACATAAACACGGCTGTTCTTATCTCCCATCTGCTGGAATTCACGTCTGTTTATTAGCAGGCATTCAGCATTTTTCAACAGCATGTCCTCTGTGTATGTAATGCTGGAATAAGGCTTGGCTCTGTCCACAAGACAACACTGGCGTCTTTGTTCTCGCCCCACCTCCCTATTATCTCTGAGAGATGGGGAGACTGACACCTATCTATCTATCTATCTATCTATCTATCTATCTATCTATCTATCTATCTATCTATCTATCTATCTATCTATCTATCTATCTATCTATCTATCTATCTATCTTTCTTTCTTTCTTTCTTTCTGTCTGTCTGTCTGTTTGAATTAGATTTCTACTTGTATGTGTATATTATATTTTGTATCTACTGCCTGGAATCTATATATTTTAGATTAGTCTTGGATCATTTCTCCAAATGTTTTTGTGTGTTTCCAAAACAGTGTGTTTGCTTGCAATCTTAGTCTTGTTGAGAGAACACTAGATGTGACCACACACCATGACAGACTAGAGGGAATTATTGCAACATAAACATTGCTAATTAGAAGGTCTGTCAGTGTCGCAGAATGTTTACACAAAATAATAACACTTATTGTGAACATTTGTGTGAACATTGTATTTTCTTTTCTTTCTGTAGGCTGAGAAAGAGAAGGATGTCAATGGGGCGTGGAAGAAGAAGAATGGGCTGATCCAAAGAGAGAGGCCAGCTGGCAGGGAGTCACCTCAGCAGGTAGACAGCCGCATCCAACACATGAATAATAGGCATGACATTGCCACTGCTTCAGCATGTGTGTCACTGACATCTTTCTGTAAAAACACCTTTCTGTGCATGCACCTTAAGGCTGTCATTAATAATGTATTCATGGGATTCAACACATGCTTGTCGATGGCTGTAACATATCCCACGTCTGAAGTCTATCTTTGTAGCTAGAGATCATTCAGTCTAATCTCCAAACACTATGGTACTCAAATATTTAAAGAAATTGAATCTCAAAGAGTTTGAGTTCTGTCATTTATTGTAGCCCAGGACATAACGATCATTTGTTATTTAGTTAGTGCATTGTTTAAAGTGCTGCACTTCTTCTCAGCTGGTGTGCATCAGTCGCCTGGCTGCTAGAGGCACAATAGGCAGACACACAGCAGCTCATTTACTGGGTTGCAGAAACATGACACCTTTAATACACCCTGCACTTTTTTTAGCTGGTTGTTCCCAGCCTCCTGTTTCCAGTGCTCAGCAGCAGTAATACTGGAAATACCTGATCAAGTGTCCATACGCAGGCATGAGCATCCGCGCACAAACACACAAACATGTGATGCTCTTGAAAGTGAGCATTTGTGCACATAAACGAACACACAATTACACAAACATGCAGTAGACGGTAGAAGTCAGCCTCAGTGGAGGGTGGATGCAGAAACCTGACCGGTGCGATCCTGTCTCCCTCAGCACCTCAGAGACATGGCCAACGGGGCTCCAGAGACCGCGCAGGAGAATCCTGGGACCAAAGTGTACGGCGTGGTGCAGAGGACGGGTTCGGACAGACAGCAGGAGGTGATGGCGCGAGAGTGGACGGTCAGTCACCTTCAGGATGAGATGAAGTACATCAGGGAGGTGAGTGGAAACTAACAAACAGCCGGGCCTTGAGATCAACACATACATCATCTATGCAAGGCTGTGTGGGATGTAGGGTGGATGATATCTGTATGTTTTGTGTTTCCAGGTGAGAGATTCTTTGGAGAAGGTGAGAGAGCGGATGTACGGGCAGTTCGGAGGAATGCAGCAATCAATGCAAAAGCTTTCACAGGAAATTAAGGTGATTAATTATGTAACACTGTGAGACTGCTCAGAACTCCGTCGTCAAACTCCAGTCTGTGAAGCTGTGAATAATAGGGGAAATGCAATATGCCCTGTGTGCATGCAGGCTGCCAATTCCCATCAGAGGAGTCTGGAGTCGGAGGTGAGGGTCCGGACGACAGCCATGGAAAGCTTCGATCAGATGAACAGCTCCCTTATATCTGCTAACATCGGCCTGCAGGTAACAAATCAATGTCACTGAGTCTGTGAGACCTGCTCCATGACAGCTGCATGCCATCAAAGAGAAGGCCGGCTTGATGACTAAAAGAAGTTTCCTTTGCAGAAATCTCTTCTGGAGAACTGTCAGAAAAGAGTAGACACGAGAGACGAGGTGAGAAGTTTGCAGAGCACCTGTGAGAAAACACAAGAAAAACTCAGAGACAAGGAGAAAGAGCTGGAAGCCACGCAGATTGAAAACCAGACACTGAGACTGCAGGTAATTACATCTCTTCATCCTCATTCACACAAACCCTCATGGATCCACACAACTCGATACTTTGCAGTAAATACACCTGTACTGGCACATTCATTGAGATGTAGGCCACTGGTGTTACAAGTTGTCTGTTCCAAAATCATCTGATGAGTAAGGAACAGCGGCGAGGTGTAAGATGTGCGCTCTCTTTCCATTAGACAGCAAACAACCCCAATTTCAAAGATTTAAAACGTATGAGAATCAACAGATGAAGCAGTACGCTGTGATCCAGCAGATTTGACAACAGACCAGCTCACTGCAGCACACATCAGCTGCATCTTCTATTCTACTGTCAGTATGGAATAATCAATTTTTGCTGTGCTGTGAATTTTCCAGGTGGAGTCTGCACGGGAGGCCAACAACCAGGCGCTGCAGGAGCTCTCAGCAAAGCTACAGCAGGAGTACGAGGAGAAGCTGCAAGAGGAGCAACGGAAACACAGGGAGGAGGTTGAAAACCTACAGGTCTGCATTCTTTACTCTTTATTCATGAACTAACACACAGCGTTTCAGTGCCTGCAGATACCAGACTTTCTGTTTCATGAGAACAGGATGGGCGTGTGATGATTACATGACACATTTCACAAAGATTGTGATGCAGTGAAAATGTATTCTAATTGACAAAAAGGTAGATGATACATTCAGTGTTGTAGTACTCAAGATCGGTCTTGGTCTCAAGACCACTTTTTGAAGGCCTTGTTCTCTTCTTGAAATCGACCACATTTTTACTCGGGCTCAGACAAAGAGGACTGGATTTCGTTTCAAGACCATACAAGACCACATCTGCGGGGATATCACTACACTGCCAGTGCATTATCTGATTTATTTGTTAACATCGTTATTGCCTATTTAAAAACAAGAAAAAATATTCCCACACATACAATTCACCTCTGCAGTGCCCTTTATATAACTAAGTATAACTACTTTATAATTTCTCATGGTTCACTTAGACAGACATATATATATAAATGGCAATAAAAGAGGCGAATAAAGAGGAATCATATTTGTATTCTGTTGGATCAATTTGAGGAACATGTTTGTTTGTTGTAAGTGTGTCATACAGTGTGGGACTTGCACTGGTCGGGTTTTGGTCATTACTTGGTCTCGGTTTAGAAAGTCTATCACTACAACGCCATAACACAGATGTTTGATGAGTGGTTTTAAAAGCAACATCTAATCCCAAAATGTATGTCCGCTCACACAGGCCCAACTCGATGAGTACATCAGGCGACTGGAGGAAGCAGAAAGCAACCTCAGAATTGCAGAGGCCACGATTGCTGAGAGGGACCAGAGGATTATTGAAGTGGAGCGCCTACTGGACTGTATGGGAAAGGTAAGGCAGATTTTTAACATGACTAGATCTATCTACACTTCATGCAGATATACAAAATGTACAATGAAAACATATTTTCACAGGAAAAGAGTCATCTCGACCAGAAGCTGCAGGAATGTGAACAGCGCCTGCGCTTGATGGAGCTGACAGACACAACTGATGCATCTGCAGTCAAAAGGTACAAAAACAATGCCCACATAAACAAACATCATGTGACGAATCCCAACTCAACGCACGTGTAATACAGAGTTTTGGTCGCCTTCCCTGCCTTTAGATAATGTCAAAACACGAATGGCTCTCGCTCGTGTTTGTTCGTTCGGGGCTGCTGTAGAAACATGATGGTGCAACATGGCGGACTCTGTGGAAGACGACCCGCTCCCTCCCTAGATATAAATGCTTTTTTTTAAAGATAAATAAAACATAATGATCCTTATTTTCAGGTAATTTATTATACACTAACAAAAGCATAGTTTTGCATATTATATTCCATTTCTGCCAATTAATCCCCCTAAATGTTACACAATGTTCCTTTAGAGACTGCAAATCTATCAGTATGCTACAGTCCTTTTTTCCTTCTAAAGTTTGTTATCCTTGATTGGAGAATTGCTGAGTGAAGCGGCTGCACATTTCCAGAAAAGATAAATCCCTTTTCACCAGCATGATGTATTTACATGTGGGTTTAACTGGTTCCTGGTTCTGCTTAGGTCCAAAGAGCTGAAATCTGAATCTGTGGATCTCCGTGAAAGAATCAAACACTTGAACGACATGGTGTTCTGCCAGCAGAGAAAAGTCAAAGGAATGATCGAGGAGGTGGGGAGAGTTTTATTCATCTGCGGTACCTCTGTTCTTCTTGTGATTTGATAATGGGTGTGGATGCATGCAACGTCATCTAAAGTAGTGAACGTGTGTTTACCAACCAGATTATAGATGAGTTCAATGTACACAAGAAATATAAAACTTAATCGGAGCCAAAGTCATTAAAGGGTGGAGCGTTGTGCTGGCCCAGTGGTTTATATGATCTAAAGATTAAGGGCATTGTTAGTCTTTACTGGTCCCATACAGTTTGGTTTTCCAAAACGTTCGTCCTTTTATTCAGTGTCCGTCATACTGTGGCTATAGCAGGAATATTCTTGAAGGGTTGCATGGACTTTTTCCAACTGTAACGGGTCTTTAATTACTGAATAATTTCTTTTTTTAATATACTGTATATTGGGTGAAATAGAGACAGGGTTCAAATAGTACACTTTTCAATACATTCTTATGAATTGCTAATGCAACTTGGAAAGTAGTAGTCACAGCCGGTCAGCCAGGTCAGCCAGCCAGACATTACTTTCCTTTCCATGACTATTTCCCCTATAATTAGCACCAAATCACATACTTATTTTCAGAAAGATTTCAATAAAATGATTAGGAAATCATGCCAACAATCTATATTGCAGAGCAAAGAAAAGGTCTGACTGAAAACACGTGAACATTGTTTTCAATCTTTAATTTGTTAAGGTTCAATCGCTGCGAGCTCAAGTTGCTCAGAAGGACATGTTCATCTCAGAGCTTCTGGATAGAATCGCGATAGTGGAGTGTGAGGTAAGACAAATCCTTCACTGTGTGTTTGCTGTGTGTTTTTATTTTGGTGTGGTGTGGTAATCTGTCCGGGCTGCTGAGCAATCGATCATCTGCACTTTTTGCAATGTCTGTGTGGTTTCCTCGCGTCACTGCACCTATCTTGTCACTTACACATGTTAAGTGACTGCAGATCTTTGCATGTACCTGACCTGACAGTGTTGTTTCCTCTTTCTTCTTTTCTAGAATAATGAATTAGAAGACAAGCTGAAGTATTTTATGTCCACACAGAATAGACCACGAGAGGTTTTGGAAATAAGGGAGATAGGAGTAGGCTGTGATCTGCTCCCCAGGTAAGAAGAAAAGTCAGAGAAACATATTCAGTAGCATCGGGTTATATTTGGTGTTCCATTTAGAGGTGATTTCTCACTCTGATGTCTGACTGTGCATCTGCAGACGTGAAGCAAAAAGGTGTGATGTTGAACTTCCTGTTCTGTATGAAGCAGCTCATCTCCATCCCATACAACACCCTCCACCTGTTCAACCACCACCACCAGTGAAACCTCCATCACCCACACTACCTTCATCAACGACTCAACCTCTATCACCCACTCTGCCTTCATCCCCAACACAACCTATATCTCCGATGCAACCGTCATCCCCAACACAACCGCTATCACCCACTCTACCTTCATCCCCCACTCCACCTTTATCCCCCACTCTACCTTCATCCCCCACTCCACCTTCATCTCCCACTCTACCTGTATCTCCCACTCTTCCTTCATCCCTAATACCACCTATGTCCTCAACTCAACCTTCTTCCCCTACATCTCCCTTTCAATATCCATTTCACTACCTAACAACGCCTACCCAACCAAGGACGGTCACATTAAATAACCCTCCTCCAAGCAGACTGGATTCCAGTTTACTGAGATACACTCCTGTTCAGTACAGCCGTTTCCTGCAAAACAACCCCTCAGTATTGACTGGGAGGTTGCCCTACACCCACCAGTCTGAGTCTGAGCCTCCTGTGAGTCCAGTCCAGTCAGGCAGAGATGAGGTTGACGCAGAAACAAACACAGACACACAATCAAGTCCTGAGGAATCCTCTTCTCTGCTCTCTTCTCGACCAAGATCAAGAGCCCCTCAAGTTGATACACCGTTCATGAAACTTCTGGAAATAACAAAAAAGATAAACATAGAGTGATCTTGAAGGAATAGTTCAACGTTTTGGGAAATATATTTATTTGCTTAGCATAAAAATGAAAACAGGAGAAAAGAGCTAGCCTGCAGGTGTTGTTCAAAAGAAACAAACAAAGTGAAATCAGCCTGACCTATTGTATCGAAGCATCTAAGCTTGTCGACGTATGTTTGGGTTCTAACCCGTTTTGTCAGGAACGATAAGGGTTTGGTGACATTAGAAAACGCAGCTTGCTGTTCTACAATGTCAACAAATCTGATAACTCACTTGCTAGCTGTAACCCAAGTGGCAGTGGATGCACCAGGAATGAATGGATCTACAGTGCAACCTCATGCACTTTTCACTACTTTTCCCAACACATCCTCAAAACTCTCGTCAGAAGTTCGTAAAAAGACGGATAAAATAACAAGATTGCATACAAGGAAGGATATGCAACCCAATAGAAATGTTTCGGGTCAAGATTTTTAGGATAATGACAGAGCTGATGTTCCAAGTCTCACAAGACACATAGTAGGGCTGCATCACACAGTATACACATTAGCACAAATACTTGTTTTTTTAAACTGACAGTCCTACTTCCTAAAGCTGCATTGCAATTAGGTTAGGTTGCAATTAGATACATGTTTATAGTCTTTATGCTCAGCTAAACAATATGTAGCTGCAGTTATTTTAGCATGAAGAAAATCTGTACATCATGACTGTCGAGTTATATGTTTCTGTGGTTCAAGCTACGTGCAGTTACATATTTAACGTAGTCAGTGGTATTGATTTGTCTTTTCCTCTAAAGAAATCAATGAAGCGTAAAATGTTGAATGAATCTTTTAAACTGGTTATGCCATTTATGACACATATACACATTAGTTATTTCACTATCACATATGTTTGAATCTGGTTGATGATGTAAAAAGTCTTAATTAGGTTTTCCGCCTATATTTTAACATAGCACTATGAATGAAAATAAAATGTTGCTTGTTGTAGGGTGTAAATAATCTAATGCTCTGTATAAATATTTTGTAAGTAATGTACTGAGAGATTATATATGTTTTGTTTATACTGAATGAAGCCTTTATGATGCTCACAAAGCTATGAGCATTAAGTCTTATCTGAAGGTTGATACAGGTATTAAGTCTCTATTCATATCATTTTATATTGGCACTGTACAAATTGTATTTTGTTTTTTTCTCATTATGTACAACATATTTATTAACATGCGTTGTGCCTTTGTGAACAGCCTACTCTGATACTGGGGGTGGGATGCAACTCTTTGAATTGGCAACAGGGTTATGTAGTAAATTAATGTTAAGTAAATGTTTGTGTTGATGAAAGACTGTTCAATCACTTTAAAGATATTGACCTTATTTAGGTGACTGCCATTCCTGAGCCACAGGCACAAGTATTATCCAGCTGTTATCTGCACTGCCACAACTGTGTTTGAAAAAGCTTTATGATGGGCCTTTTCTTTAATGATACATATCATACTGCGACTAATGATGAGGCCAGCCTATGTTCGGATAATAAAGACTTTACTGTTTAAGTACCCAGGCTTCCTGATTGTGTCAGCACTTTCATACTGTGCAACTTCATACATTTTTTAAAGCCTGAAGCCTATAGCATATGCATCTCACTAATTCATCGTTCTTTGGTGGGGATCACTCTCTCTAAATGTATCATAGCTCGTTAGAAACACAAAACAGGCTTTAAGAAATGTTATGTGTATTGTATCCCATCCATTTCTAATGATTCAATTTCACATGTATTGGCATGCATAAACTCCAGATAAACTTTATGTAAATATGCAAAAACTCAGTGACTACATTTTAAGAACTGTCTGTTCTAGATACTTTACTGTAAATGATATACATAGGCTTCGCAATGCAAGCTATTTCAGCTATTTCACTAAATCAAATCTTATTTGTCATTTTGATTTTTTTATATATACATATATATGACGATAGACCAATTAATAATTTGTTCATCTCACTGATGAAAAACATTTGTAGATTGACAAAAAACTGTGTTGCGTAGTACATTAAAACAACATTGTAAAATCTAAAGTGTGCAGTAGGTAATATTATCAGTAAAGTACATTCAATCCTGTGCTTCAGATCATAAAGTACATGTGCTACACCTGTTTTGCTTATAGGATTCTGATAAGAAGAGAGGGTTATATAGGGTACAGTGTGATCTGACTTGGTAAACACACACACACACACACACACACACACACACACACACACACACACACACACATATATATATATATATATATATATATATATATACTATTAAAATTATATATATATACTATTAAAATTATATATATGTATATATATATATATATATATATATATATATATATATATATATATATATATATATTTTTTTTTTTTAACTGTGCAGCTGCAGCCAAACGTTGAACTCTGAGAGGAGATAGAGAGGACACAGCTGTAACCTCTTAGTTGAAGTTGGGTCATTTTTTTTGTCTCACAGAATGAGGCATGGGATGGTACAGTGGTTGAGAAAGATCCGGTATAGGACATGCAGCTATGGAAATCTGAGAGTCTACTCAGACCGACTGCACTAATTTGCTGCTGATGACTCCACCTAAACCTGCGTAATCTCAGGGTAATATTTGATCAATCCTTGTCGTTTGACCCCCATGTGAAGCAGCTGTCTCGAACTTGTTTCTTCCACCTTCGAAACATTACCAAACTGAGATCTGTTTTACTTACGGCTGAATTAGAGATGGTCATACACACTTTTATCTCTTTTCGTATTGATTACAGAAACGCATTTTTCTCCGCATTCAGGAAATCTGAGATTAACCGGTAGCAGATAATCAAAAATGCTGCTGCCAGATTACTGATGAGGACAAATAGACGGTCTCATATAATCACCCCCATTCTTAGGTCTCTTCATGGGCTCCCCGTAGAGCATAGGATCCACTTTAAAATCCTCACCCCCACATAGAGAGCACTACACGGCCAGACTCCTTCATATGTGGCTGAACTACTTCACCCTTATTCAACAGCCCGCAACCTCAGGTCCAACCAGCTAAACCTTCTGTCCGCCCCACACTGGCTTTAAGACACGTGGTGACCGAGCTTTTGAGGCAGTAGTACCTACACTCTGGAACCCCTGTTATCTGGTTTTAACACGTTCATTTATTTATTTTCCTGACTCCTGTACAGCACTTTGTGACCTTTTGTCTGTGAAAAGTGCTATATAAATAAACCTTACTTACTCATTTACTATACTTCGCCTGTAGAGGGCAGCAAATCACCTTCCCTGGCTGTGACATGAAGCAGAGGTGCATTACACTATCCCGTCCAGTGGGGGCGGTAGAGCGACGTCCAGCGTGTTGTTGGATTTCCGCACACGAAGAAGAAGAATTTCACTTTGAAACGTTGTTGTCTCGTGTGTTGACGAAGTAAACCTGCCGGCTTTAGAGTTTTTTTTAAATATCTCTAACTTTTACAAGAGTCCGTTAACGGGTAGAGTTTTGAGCTTAAAGAATAATTATAGTTATTCTGTACTGTGAGAGGTTAGTGCAAGCTGTCTGTGAATGGCGCAGTCACTAGCTAACTAGCTAAGCGATGTCCTCGTCGTGGACAGGGCGCCAGGGACAGGTGGGCGACCTGAGGAACCAGAGCAAAGAGGAGCTACAAGCACTGATCCTGCGACAGGAGAATATACTCTCTAACAAGTGAGTTCACACTGTTAGCTCCAATGTGTGCCTCCCGTGTTCATATACGGGAGTTCAAGCGTGATTTGATATAGTATGTAAGATAGTTTAATATGCTGCAGTAATAGTTTGACAGAAGAGGCATGGTGACTTACGCCACAAAACGGGTTGATTAGTTGTAATGAGAGCTGCGCCACCGGGACTGAGCTAAACCACCCTGATGTGTTGTTGACCATCGGCACAGGATGTGTGGATTTCACCTCAAATGACTAAGCACAAATTACACATATTTGTGAGTTTCATATTATGAACGAAAACAGTGTTATAAATACGCTCAATGCTCAATACCATCAATTATATGGTTGAAAACAAGTGCAACGCTTCTCTGTTTAAGATGCAGAGCCTATATTACCATGCTTCAAAATGATTAGAACATAGCTTTATTCTTTTAAATTGTACACATTGAGGATATAAGCCAATTCAAAATGTGACTAATACCTCAATAAATCACGTATATATATATATATATATATATATATATATATATATATATATATATTAGGGCTGCAACTAACGATTATTTTAATAATCGATTAATCGGTTGATTATTTTTTCGATGAATTGGATAAAAAAGCAAAAAAACATTCATTTCCAACCCTTTGTTCAAAAACAGAAGTGACAGTGCAAATTCAGTGCAAAACATGTTCAGAAAGCACAAACAGGTTGCTCCTTGAACATCCTTGAGCTGTTAATTAAACACATTAGATTAAAATGGACTAACACTAAAAACATACACATGTATGCTTTACATCTGCCTTTTTACTGTAATTGATCTCCTTGGAGTAGAGGATGCTTTAGCATGCCCTGCTTTATCAATACGTATGAAACACTGGGACAGTGGGAAGCTGTACTGCTCCTCTCACGTCTTTGGACCGAAACCTCCAGGCCCAGCTCCACCTCATCTCAGCTCTGCATTTACAGAGTCCTCTTCCTTAAACTATTTCATTCTGGGCCTCGTACGACCACGAAATGACGTTGTTGGCTAAGCCCAACTACGTGATTTGATTCAGTCTACTTTGAGTAAAAAAACAACCTGCAGCCACGGTTTTCTACAAGCAAGACTGAACTGTAACGGAACATAACGGAACTTTAACAACAATACACAACCCAAACACGTTAGCTAACGTGATAGCAAGCTAGCAAGCTGACTAGCTTCCATTAACAACAAGTTTGAGGAAATAAAGCCGCTGTAGACGCTTAAGGCTTAACGCTGGTCGGCCAAGACTCGACACGTCACATCCAAGATGTTCTATTTTTGCTTAGATCACGACTTCAGCGTTTCTCAGTCTCTCACTCCAATCTCAGACACGCTGGCGGCTTCGCGCCGCTCTTTTTTTTTTTTCTCCGCGACTTTATATATATATATATATATATATAATCGCGCGACACAACGAATCGATAATGAAATTCATTGCCAACACTTTTGCTAATCGATTTTATCGATTCGTTGTTGCAGCCCTAATATATATATATATATATATATATATATATATATATATATATATATATATATATATATAGCAGTATTATATTGCATACTCTTTGTATGATTATACAACGATTTGAAACTTGAATTCAATGTGACAACCTAAGCCAAAAGACACTAGATAAAAATAACAAATGCAGAGAATTTCATTCAAGGTGAGTGAATAGTTTCACGAATAAGGAAATGATATGACACAATTGCTATATCGACTTAACTCATGGGTCAGCAACCTTTCCTATCCAAAGAGCCATTTTGCCCTTATTTTCCACCAAATAAAAACCTTCTGGAGCCGCAAAAGCTATTTGATATCACAGAATATACAGTTTTATATATAGTCCATATTATATATACAAAAACTATAGTTTGTTGTATTTATAAAAGTTTAGAACAAGAATAAAGCCAATTATTGACATTTCTATTTTACGTGTTATAACGATCAAGAGGAGAAAAATAAATAAAGTCATGTGTCGGCTACATTGAGGTCAATTAAACACACATCTATGCCGGCCTTGATCTCTCCTCATATGTATGGCTCATGAGATAGAGTGGTCGTCCTGTAACCACAAGGTAGCAGGTTCGATACCTGTCCTTCTCACAGTGCGCATGTCGAAATGTCCTTTAGCAAGACACTGAACCCCCACTTGCTCCCCGGGTGCTTCACAGCAGCACACTGCGCCTAGAATGCTAAGAATGGTTTAAATGCAATAACTTATTATTTAAATAAAATAACTCTGAAATAAATAGGTAATTTCCACACTACTACGTTTCCATTTAAAAACGTATATCTCCTACTATTTGAGTGTCCACACTGCGCCGGAGTTTTAGACTAGATCACCGCAAACGGAGGAGTTTGGAAACGCTCCTGAGGACGAATCTGTTTTTACTAACGGACGCCTCACTGTCTCATGAGCTGGCGCTGAAGAGACCTGATCCACTTCGTGAAAGTATATTTACTTTGCTCAGTTGAGAAATTGCTCGTCTTCGCTCATCTGCAGCTTGATATATTTCAGAAAATGCTGTGTGCTTGTTCTAGAAGTGTCTTTCAGCAAATCTTTTGTTGTTTGCTAATTTCTCAACCCCATGTCAAGCATACAGGTCAGCCAGCATCGTTGGCAGTGAAAGCAAATGAATACGTCCACTAGGGCTGCAACTAACGATTATTTTAATAATCGATTAATCGGTTGATTATTTTTTCGATTAATTGATGAATCGGATTAAAAAAATGTTTTTATCAAAAAAGCATTCATTTCCAACCCTTTATTCAAAAACAGAAGTGACAGTGCAAAACATCTTCAGAAAGTGCACAAACAGGTTGCTCCTTGAACATCCCTGAGCTGTTAATTAAAACAATAAAATGGACTAACACTAAAAACATACACATGTATGCTTTATATCTGCCAAATGTGAGCCCTTTTTACTGTAATTGATCCCTCCAGAGGCTGCATTTAGCGTACCCTGCTTTATCAATATGTATGAAATACTGGGACAGTGGGAAGCTGTACTGCTACATATAGAGCGTCCTCTTCCTTAAACTCTTTCATTCTGGGTCTCTTATGACCACGACGTCACGTTGTTGGCTAAGCCCAACTACGTTCATTCTACTTTGAGTAAAAAAAATTAAAAAAAAACCTGCAGTCAGATCCGCCGGTTTAACGTTAACGAGTGACAGCGTGAACTGAACCAGACCGGGGGGTGACGGCATGTTTCATCACGTTATGTTTTTTTACAAGCAAGACTGAACTGTAACGGAACATAACTTAACTTTAACGACAATACACAACCCAAACACGTTAGCTAACGCGATAGCAAGCTGACTAGCTTCCATTAAAAACAAGTTTGAGGAACATGAAGACGCTGATTGGCCAAGACACGACTTGTCAAAGATCTTCTATTTTTGAGAACATCACAACCTCAGCTTTTCTCGTGTCTCACTTCAATCTCAGAAACGCTGGCCGGCCAGTTGCTCTGCTCCGCTCTTTTTTTTCTTCTCCGCGACTTATTGCCCGGCGTAATAATCGCGCGACACAACGAATCGATAATGAAATTCGTTGCCAACACTTTTGATAATCGATTTTTATCGATTCGTTGTTGCAGCCCTAACGTCCACGCAGAATTACATTTTTTATTTATATGTTGACAGTTTACCGAGGGTGGGGCTCTGCATATCATGAGTAGCCATCTGTAGGGAAAGACGCTTAACAGCGACATGATAGGATGTGGTGCACTTTTAGTTAAAAATATTAAAACATTTTTGATTTTCAGTGCCACAATATCACCTCAAACTCCAAGATAAGAGGTGTTCCCTTTGGAAGATTGTCCATTAGGCAAATAAAATAGAAGATATATACACTATATCTATTTTTTTTTGTCAAAGCCTCAACAAGCTGCAACAGAGAGGCTAAAGAGCTGCATGCAGCTCCAGAGCCGCGGGTTGCCGACCCTTCACTTAACTTAACCTGTGGGAGAATTTGGATACAGCAAATTAGAGAATAACTCTTTAACGATGTGTTCGTATCTGTCTGTCTAAAACACTACTGTTGGTTTGTTTGTCTCCCATCTGTATCTTGAACGATTGTTTTGAATTTTGTGTTGTTCGTAGGAGGTTTCTACTGAGTCTTCCTGACAAAGGGAAAAAGATAAAAGAATTCACGGAGAAATTGCGTCTTGCCATTGAACACCACGATGAAGAGGAGAGGAGACAGAGTTTGGAGTCTGTTGCCAGGACAGAGTTACAGTCCAAGTATCAGCAGGCTTTCATTTTGGGACAACATGCAAACCAAAACAGGCAAAGTGATGCTGCTGCAGGTGATGTGGTACAGGAGAAGGAGACCTCACCTGTCTCAGCTCATATGCTGGAAAACACGTTGGATGAGGAACAGGGCCAGTTGGTCTCCAGCGCAGCTGCTGGTGAAACCATGGAGATGGCTGCTGCTGGGTACTCTGTGAAATCTGATGAGACAAAAGAGTTTGACCTTGTGGGGGCCTTGGGCAGGATCAAACTGTCTGAAACTAGTTCTGGTTTCAGTAACGAGTCCAAAGACCCATTAAACAGTACAGCAAGAGACAATTACTTTCCCAAAAATCCCCACTATGTAACTGTCCTGGAAAGAACAGAAAAGACTTCAGCTCTCAGGATGCAACAATTCAAACCAAATCAGTGAGTGGACTTTGTTTCATGATGTTATGATTACTTTTAAAAACATTTATGCCAAAACTACTTATATTTGTATGTCAATTTCATTCCAGGCTGCCCCACAGAAGTGATATCTCTACCTCAGGATCCTCGTCACCCAGCCAGTCTTCTGAAGGTTCATCGGCTCTCTCTACAGATGCAAGGAGGGAGCGGGACAGAAAACACCTGGATGACATCACTGCAGCTACACTCCCTCCTCTCCACTACAGTCCGGTCCAGCTTCTGTCTCTGGACGAGTCGGCCGTCCTCCTGAAGGAACAAGCCAAGAAGCAGCAGGTTAGTGCAGCCGAGTCCCCCACACGCTTATCTTATACGTCCAGCATAAACGTTAAACGGCAGGCAGACTGACTGGGGTCAGACATTTCAGTATACAAATATCATAAAGATATTGTGATAAGAGACTATATATTATAAATGTAATATGGCACAAGTGTTATTTTTTTTCCTGGTTCTAAAGGTGTGAAAGTGATGTCTAAACCTACCTTCAAACCTTTTAACTTCAAACTATAAACAATATATATATATAAAAAAATGAACAGACACAAGCATCAGGTGGCCTGATGGGACCGTGTGCAACAGAACTCAGAAACCGTCGGATTCTACAAACTGCTGCTTTACTGGACTACACGTCATCATTAATATCAACCGGGAGAGATTTGTTCCAGAAAGCCGAGGACGGACGTTCAAAAGCTCGTGCTCGTGTCAGCAGTGATCTCTGTGTGCGCGCGCTGTGTGTGGTGTGTGAGCGCTGGAAGCCCCACCCCCTCGAGCCCCCTCTGCATGTAGGCGGACAACAGAGAGTGGAGGAGTGTGCTCTGATCCGCGCTATTTTAATAGTATCGATACATCAAAATCCTATCGTTTTTACAGAGTAGTGTAAAAAGAAAGTATTTAAATCGGCTCAGGCACCGGAAGAAAGCACCGAAATCTGCGTCGCTTTTTGGTCCGGTAGGTACCGGACGTGTTGTTGGTTCTCGGTACCCACCGCTAATTATGAGAAAAGAATGTTACTCTTGGTGGTCTCATCAGCATCATTTGTATCTATAGTAGATATGTGACGCTCATGTGACTAAATGATAAGCAGGATTGATTACATAATTGATTGTACCCTAATGTTGCACGGTATGCCGATACTAAAAAGGTACCGTGGTACCTGTACGTTAAAAACGATACGATTTTGCATATTTTAAGTATCGATATTTCCTCAAAATAGCGCGTTTCCTTAAAACTGCTCCACTCGTCGTCATGCTGCCTGCATGCATTGAGTGCAGGGAGACGGGCTCAAAGGTGCGGGGCTGCCAGCACTTATACGCAGCAGGCAGCACTCACAACGAGTGATCGGGGAGACATGTCGAGTTCAGGAGCTCTTGCCGACTGTCCTTGGCTTGTTGAAAGGGAAAGCCTGTCTGCAAAACGTGTTTTAAAGCCACATACACTATGTGTGTGTATGTGTATGTGTATGTGTAGATATATATCTCTTTATTTAAAAGGGACCATGTACAGTTAAAACATAAATGTCACCATTTGATGCACTGTACCAGATTTTAGCTACAGCTAATTCGCATCTGTAGTCCCTTGACAGACCATAACAAACATAAAATGAGCAAACCGTACGGGATAAAAGACACAGTACGACATTATTATTAAAAATAAGTAATAAAAAACGTTAAAAGTAAGTAATACAAACCATTAAAAGCAAGTAATACAAACCATTAAAAGGCGACTAAGGGAGGTAACGCGTCGAACATGGCAAAGCATCTTTCACGCAGACTTTCAAAGAGTTCAATGAACAACAGGTAAGCAAATGTGATTCTAAACATGAAAAGCCCCAAGCTCCCCCATATACAGCCACGAGTAGCCTTAGCCTAGTTTGACGACAAGCATAATGATCATGAGGTCAGAATGCACACAAAAAGTGTACCAAATGAAACACAAATTTAGTTGTTAGTTAAGGAACAATAACTTCCATGAATTGAGATAAAATGTGAAGTGAAAATATCAAACTCGCTATGCAAGTAAATTTAAGCATGGTTTATCCACCCACTCCCACAGACAGTCAAACAGATACCAGCAGAGTCCGCAGCAACACAGAGACGGAGTTCCCTTCCAGCTGTGTTTTAAAAGCCAGCGGCAATATGAGAGAGGCTCAAAAGATGTGAAAAGGTTAAATAGAGCAGTGTGAATATTCACAATTCTGCCAGACAGCATAGAGAGACTGGCTGTCTCATTGTTCGCCATAGTGTAATTGCATGTGTGTATTGGTGAAAGATATGTGGTGGCATGTTTTTCATTGTTGTTTTTCAATAAAGGGGAGAAATTACCCTTTAATTATTTGTCCATCTTTAATGTACCCATCCAACATAGCTTTAGGTTTTCTTCACCTCAAACACATCTTTAAATGATGTAACTATGTAGTCATCTGGTCAGATATGGACAATAGGCCTACATAGTCGTGTATAATCAATGCTATGATGGCACCATGTAGTTTTCATTAATATCTTGCTGTAGGCTAATACTAATATTAATGCCATTTGTTCAAAAAGCTGGGCAGGAACAAGCTGGTAAAAAAGAGAACCATACAGACGTTTTATTTATTACTATTATATGTATTTATGGTATTGTATCGAAAGTATCGAGTATCGTGATATTTATAGCAGGTATCGTATCAAAGTCATAATTTTGGTATCGTGACAACCCTATTGTACACCACAGCGCCTTGCTAGATGACATTGCATTGAGATTCAACTATTTTGCTGGAGTTTTCTGCGTTGTGCTGTCTTCTTTCACTCTGTGTCAAAGTCATTCTGAACAAACAAACACATTCATTTTAAATGCATACGGTGAAATATTTCAGTAAAACCCCCCTGGAAAGTGCACTATATTTGACCAGTAATAACTATAATTTGTTCATACAACATCATTATGTGTAATTGATGAAAATAGCAACTCTCAGTTTCTGTGGAAATCTTTTACTTTATTTACAGTTGTGAGTTTGATGTTTGATGTCGATAAAGTGGAGTTTTATACAATGGTGACTTATGACATTTTCTCATCTAATCAAATGGACAATACATTAATATTGAAGCATGGACTGAATTAAAGTCCATGTCAGATCCCTTCCTCAGCTCTAGAGGGCAGTGTTCAGGCAGTGCAGGATCTGTGTATCACTTCACATCCAAAGTAATGACTTTAGAGCCAAACGTCAAACAGTGTGCTGCTGTCAACTCACGGAGGCCGTTTAAGCTTATTATCAGTCCTACTTTTGTTCAGGGTTTAATAGCTATGTCTGTGCTGCTTTATAATAATGTGCTTGTTTTCTGTTTACCAGCCTATTCATGTCAACGTTTTCTTCTGTGTTTAATTTCAGGAGTTGCAGGCCAAGCTGGCAGCCCAGAAACTGTCTGAGGGATTGAAGATCTCTATGGGGAGCTACACTCCTGACGGTGGCCCCATGGCTGCCTACAGAGAGGTTCACGATGAAGAAGCCCAGCTCTCCTCAGACTCAGAGGAGGAGGACTGATCTTGGAAGGCCGGAGCTGGGGAAACCAGTTTGGCCTTGGCCCCGAGAGAAACAGGCTTTGGACCTCGCAATCAGGATCCATCAAACAGGATTTTCACTCCAAGGACAAGAACTCTTAAGAGAGGAAAAGAGTCTTTGCACCGTGGAAAGACATAGTTGGTGTCCCAGTCTCAGGAAATTGAATGTCGGGTTGAGAAACTAGCTACTTAATTGTCATTCAGATCGTATTGCGTTCAGTTGTTTCAGTGTCCTGCTGGAATAATAACACCTGCTGTTGACTAGGAGTCTTAAATCTACATTTGAAGCATGTATCACAAGGGAAATTTTTCTTGTCAGTGTACTGAAACCAATAATCTCATGGCTTTTTGAGTTTAAGAGGGCTGTTTGTTAACGTTACTATTTCAGTGCGTTAATAATTCTATGCACTTCTATGCATCATGTGGAGCAGACAGGGACTGATTACAGATTTGTCTTGAAAAAAATAGGCATTGCCTTCATCAGATTTAATAAATGTATCGGATTTTCCAAAAGGTTGTGTACAGTCAAGTGGCAATACATTTTTTTTCCTGAATTACAGACACGGAAATTCCTCATTAACCTTTTCATCGCAGAAGCTTTATCGATAGAAAATGAAACCGCTCACTGATGAGAGCATCAAGAACATTGTTTCTTTGTCTGAGTGTTAATATACCTGATCTATCTGTAGGTCTTAATATTGATCCATTTGCCTCCATCATACGCTAGTTTTGATAATGGGAAGAGAAACCGTGTAATAATGCGATAATTACATAGTGTTGTATTTAAAGGGCTTAACAAACCTCTTAAATATAGCATAGTGTACTTATTGCACTTAAATAGATTAAGGGTCATGTAAAAAGAAAAAAAAGGCCAATGTCTTAAATGTTAATGAATGATGTGCTCTGACTTATCTAGATAAGGATATTTGAAAGTAATTTCACATGACATTTGTTCCTGCTTTCTATAAACTTGAATATTTATATTTTAAACGGTGTTGACATTTGGGATCTTTTGTACATTCAGATAAATTAAGACCCAGCTTCTTACTCTAAATTTCTTTACTCTAAATGTCCTTATTTTCTGAGTAATAAATAGATGCAAACTATTTTATTGTTAGACTTCCAGCTTCTTTAGTTAAATATAAGTGCATTCTAATGAAGCGGTGGTCAGCTGCAGGCCCTGATGTCCTTAAACCCTGTGAGAGGTTATCAAGCAGGGATCTGTGACACGCTTGATAAGATTAATGCAGGGGTAGTGAATTATTGAAGCTTGATGGCTGAGACATCTGGACTGTATTTGGATCATGTTGCTGGGAATGGCAGGCGATGATGGGACGGCACCAGGCTAATGCAACATGGCAAATACCATTTCTCAACTTTGCTAATATGTGGTTGATAAGAAGTGCCAGCTACATTCAGCGTCTTTCCAAACTGCCTTTCCCATCATCTCTCTTCCAACTCTGGCACAAGACTCCAGGCTATCTTAACCCAAACAACCTGAATCAGAGTTTTTAATGAGGAAGAAATGAGGCACGTTTGGGGGATATGAGGCTGGGTTCATGTAGGTCAGAGTCAGACTCTGGTGGGTGATGCCCCTCGATAACCTTTGGTAATTTTTGCTGAGATATTGGTGGGAGTTTTAGGTGAGGGGGAAGCTCTGATTGCTGTGTATTTAGACACTGTATCTGATGGGCTCCAGAGTGGCCCTGTGGTGACGTCCAATAACAAATACACCAGCACGCTCTGCAGAAGATCCTCATTGTGCTGGGATTAATTACAGCCTACCTTGCTTACATAAATTCAGAGACTGTTACCAATTATGGGGCACATTTTTGCTGAAGCTTTTCTCTGTGGTATCTGGCGTCAATGCTAACTCTGAACGTATGTTGGTGTTGTTGAGGTGGAACCAAGCACACACTCTCTAGTCAAAGCTTTTTTTTTTTTAAGTTGTCCATTGATTATGAGGTTGTTTATACTTCATCTTGAATCCCAGGCCCCTTGTCTCAGATTAATAAACTCCTCATGAAGTAGTCTGCAAGTGATTTGCTCAAACTCTTGAGTTCGAAAATCACACGTCTCGCGGGAGTAGAAATAATTTGCTGTTTGGGAGGAGAAACTGGAATGTGATTTCAAAACTGCCTCTTCAAAGACCAGTCAGCTCAGCCTTAAATTAGATGTAGAGCATGATGTATAGACTGGCGTTAAACACGAGTTAGGCCCTCAGCAGAATGATTGGATTATATCTGCCAGGTTACAAAGTCTGAGGTCATGCTTTTTCCATTCTCTGATGTTTTTGTCATATTTCTTTGAGGAGATGAAATAATGCAGCACACAGCAGCTTTCTGCTGCAGATAAGGTTTCATCCTACCTCCTCATCCCAATTAGAACCAGTGCTCCTTCCTCTTACTGCACATGGGGCCAGTGGTGGAAGAACTACTCAGATCCTTTACTTCTGTACAAATACAGTATGTTACAAGTTAATGTCTTGCATTTAACATGGTACTTAAGTAAAAACACAAAAGTGTTATATATTATATATTGGATATATTTACCTCTTTAGGCCTCAATCAGTTATTTAGGAAACCAAAACTATTTGCTCATAGAACATTTGTTTGTATTTATATAATTAACATGTTTTTTTAAGTGTATTATCTTAAACCGGCAAGCAACTAGAAACGTAACTATTGTTAAATAAAAAATAAATAAATAGAGGGGTCAAATATACTTAGAGTAGAAGTATGAGAAGCTCTAGCACTGACTAGAACTGAGTCGTGAGAAACTTCTTTTTAAACTTTTGGAAATGTGTTTTACTAATCTTACCATGTGGAGGACAAACCTCACAGCAGGTTGGAGAAGGACGACTGGCTCAATTGTGTTTTTCTAAAGTGTGAAAGTTGAACAAATGTTTCATATGCAAATGCCTCGAGCTGTGAATAAGAAACCGTGTGTGTGTGTGTGTGCGCGCGGTGACGGGGAAAGTAAATACTTTCCTGACAGGACTGTGCTGAGGTCTCCACTTATCTCAACGTGAAATGTGTGTGTGAGAGGAAGCTCGCATATAATTCATGGCATGACTGTTGACTGCCAGAGGAAGCATGATATGTGGCTGCAACATTCATGAGAGTCCTGCAGCTGCCTGCCGATAGGAAAATATTCCCTGAATGGTGGGTGAATCTGTTGAAGGAAAGAAAAAGACAGAGGTGCCTTGAACTGAGTGCCGGTTGTAAAACATAGTCAGGGGAATGATTTATTGCATTTTTACATTCTTAAGATTACGTTTTCTGATTCGTTTTGTTTTACATTCACCAGACATGGCAAGCTTATTGCATATGAATGTGGCCAGAACTTGTGTTTGTCTGTTAAATACTGCACTCACACACTGGCATTACAGAATATTAGAATCAGACCATGTTCATTGCAGCCTGAACTGTACCAGGTGTTTTACACAGGTTTGGTTCACTTTGGTGTGTGTGTTTACCACAATTTGATCAGATTTGCAGATGGTGGGTCTTCGCTATGTGAAATATTGAATTTATGAATACTGTTTTTTTTTTTAGCTGGTCCCGCTCGACAAAGATGTCACTGTGGAAGGTTTTCTCCTATAATCTGATCAATTTGAAATGGACCTCCGGCGGCAGAAGGCTAAATATTCACCCGATCAAGAGCTTGAGCCAGCCAGTCTCCCTGTTCACTACAATATCCTGCTGCACACACAAACCTGTTGTTATATCAATACACTACTCCTTCCATGAGTGTTGCTAACTTATACTACATAATTGTAATTATTTACTACGTAGTCGTAATGTTTGCAGTATTTCTCCATAGTTTCAGGTATGTTTCAATACCACAAAATTGTGCTCAAGTAGCACTTCAGTAAACGTCCTTTGTTGCATTCCACTGGATAAAGAAAGTTGCATATACTGCTTCATATTTGTGTCTAATATGTTATTTATTGAAAACAAAATGTTAACTGTAAATGAAAATATGCATAAAGTTAATAATGTTCTGTAGTCCCTCGTGGTGCACAGATTCCTTAGATAAACTCATAGTTCAACTGTCTGAACAGTGAAAGTCTGTGTGGTCACTGACAGCCGTATCAAACGTGTGCTTTTGTTTTTACACATGGTAAACTGTTAAGTGTGAAAGTCTCAGTAGCCCTGCTTCATTTCACACTTTCAAATGTTGTTTAGAGCAAAGGCCCATTTCTCTGTCCCTAATAACAACAGTCCATGTCTTACATCCTCCTCAAAAGAGCCACCTTCTTCTCCTTCCACTTTTTAATGAATTGGATTTAATAGGTGTAATCAATAATGAATTATAGATTCAGAAGGATCACCTAATAATCTGTAAAGCACAATAAAATGCACATGCAGTATTATTTTATTGTGCACACTGCTGTTTACAGAATTTAGTCCGTAGTTTTCCACCATGTGTCCCCCCCAATAGTAAAACGTCAACTAGGTTTAATATAAGGGCAGTAAACCAATGAGATAAGAATGTCACAACACACACGTTGTGTGTTTCCTTTTCCTTGGAACAATGTTTACAGTTCAAAAGCCATAAAACTGACCACAAATGGAAAAGGAATTGTATACCTGTAATGAGTTATCCTTGTGTAGTCAAGTGTAGCAGATGGACTATATGTTTATTTGATGTCTCTGCCGGTAGTACTCATAGTGCACCACTGGGTGGCAGAAGTGTATCGTGCTTAGCCTGGGCTTTTATTCTCTTGTCAGGTTTTAATGTTTAGATCTTCTTTTTTTTTAACGGTTGTTTTACTGACGTAGTGTCATCAGGGCTGTTACCTTCTTCTCGTGATGTTTTTAAAATTGTTATTGTGCACATTATCAATAGACATGCAACTATAAGGACAAGATTGTTATAAATCCTAAAGCTGTAGTCACAATCTCTGAAGATATCGACAGGATCGACAGCTGTCAGTAGTTATTTGTGACAAAGAGCTCAATAACAGTTTGGTTCAATATAGTGAGTCCCTGTGTTTCAACGATCTGGTGCATGTCCCAGGTGAGCCCACAGCCTCGCACCTGGCTGCTCATCCACAGATAACAGCAGCTCTCAGCCCGGACACTAAATATAATAGGAGATTGTACACATATGATTTGGATACATCTGCGCTGGAAAAGAACTCCCACATCTCTGCTTGGAAAGCTTTGCATAACAATCCCGAGGAGGGAGGGGGAGAAAGAGAGAGAGAGAGAGAGAGAGAGAGAGAGAGAGAGAGAGAGAGAGAGAGAGAGGAAAAGTAGGGGGGGAAATGGGTTGAGGCCCGTGATGCATGGTGTGGGCCAAGAAGCTGCCAGCATCCCAGCCGCTCCATGTCTGGCCTGGCACAGCATTAAGCGGGCTGTGTTGGGGCCTGTCAAAAGCTCATCATGGCAAGGAAGCCGCCTCTGTGGGGATGCTGCAGGGGTGCCAGGGCACGGCAGGGGGGAGAAACCAGAGACCCTGCCCGGCAGCTTGGTCATAATGAGGAGGGAAATTCTTATTCTTGCATCCCCATTAATGTTACAACAACAATACACTTTTGTCCAACTCTTTTCTCTCTCTCTCTCCTCAGGCATTTTATACTACGCATTTTTTTTGTTTAACGCCCTTCATCTTATATTCAGAGAAATTTGAGCCCTGAATCATTTGTTATAGTTAATTTATATAATAGGCTTCCACGTCCTGATAAAGGTATCTATTGTAATAATTAAATGTATATATCTTGATACATGAATCTGTTTGTTCTCAGTGAACTTTTAAAATCTGAGACATCCTTTTCCAATACAAGTTGATTATCTCAGTGTATTGTATTCAGTAAACGCCTGGTTAAAGGATTATAAAACTCCTTGGTAATGTCAGTTGTGGCAATCAAGCAGAGGACCAGTTTGTTAAGGTATAATTTCTTGGCCAGTGTTGTTTGTGACATCAATCTAAAGCTGTCCAGAAACATGGGCGGACCAAAACAACATAATATTGTTTTTCATTACTGCTTGAGTGAAATCATTGCTCCTTGATTTGAGAATATCCCGACTAACAAGCACCAGAAGTTTAAATTCAGCCATTCTGAGTCCTGCCAAATCTTACAAATTTCTGGTTCAGAATAATATAAGAAAAGTGTTCATGCCAAATTCTTTTTTGCGGTCCAGGTGTGAAGCAGATACGCGTGGGTGTTGGAAATCACTTAAAGCTGAAGGACAGTTCATTTTACTTCCAATGCCAGACAGTCTCACAGCTCTGGCGAGTCAGCGTTGTGCTGCTTTCTGGGTAATCCCTAATTGTTTGTAAAATGATGTTCATAAAGTCTGTATTGGATGGTTAAGTTTAGCCCTGGGCCTTGTGACTTACAACAATAGTAAAACCGTGCAGTAAAAGCAAGCAGAAATCCTCTTCAGTCCAACAATTATGGGGCCTCTGTATGAAGTAGTTGGCTCGTTTATATGCTGTAATGTTGTGACCATTCCAAGCCCCGAGGCCAGGTGTTTTTGATTGCAGTACCGCACGTTGGAGCACAGACTGCAGCACAGCTCGGGCCCCACAGGATGGTTGGATACAATGATAAACCAGAGGAGTGGGAGGCCCAGACTGTTTTCCTTATTTATTTATTAATGTTTTGTTTTCTCTGAGACAAGCTGTCAGACAGACAGGCAGCTACGCCCTCCTATTAGATGACTTCCGTCACTGTGTAAATATATTCCAGCTGAGATGTGAGCAATATGTTTTGGATAAACTACAGACAAAGACAATGTTGCATTTTATAACAAAAACAGACAAAAATCAGTTTCAGGGGCATACACATAACAGACTAGGCACAGCAATGACTTCACTTTCATTCTATCGAAAACAATCTGAACATTTTCTCTGTATGAGCACGTTTAGACCGTTGGGGTGCATACATTACCAACAACTTTACATTTATGTCAATGATTCTTCCTTTTTGCCCTCTCCTGGTTGTTGTTTTCTGAAACATCTCAGCTGTCACTGCGATAGTTGTGTTTCTGGCTACATGAGCAGCAACATACCCTGAGCAATACACAAAAGTAAAAAGATTCAGTGAAGGATTACGCGTTAATAGTGATAGCTGTGGGGAGGAAATGTGAAAAAGTATCGCCCTCTGGTGGTCTACCTCATGCAGAAGTGGTTTAAACCCTCCATTTGATTTTATTGAAAGAATTAGATATCTCATCCACCATTTAAATATAAGGAGTAAGACACATTCATAGTTTCTTCCATTATTGCTACATTCAAAAGAAGACGGATTTGTAGGGAGTCAAATGCACTGAAAAACTACACAAAGTTCAATCGGGCAACAAAGCAGCCAGACTAAACTATTCAGTAAATGTGGTGCCATTAGACCAACAAATCAGCTAAAGAATACTTAACATGATCTATTAAGCTGCAGAGTTAGTTGGATATTTTTATTTTTTGGTGCGTCGATATGAGTGAAGTGCATTAATTAAATGTATTGTTAAAATAAGAAAATTTAAGAAGCTCATTGTCCCCCTTTTTCCAGCATGTGCTGAATGGGTTCCAAATGAGGGGAGGATGTTTTAGAGAATGTGAGACTCTGAGCTGTTTGATTCTGATGCAGATGCACTTCATCAATGTGCTCCAGTGTACTTTGGTCTTATAAGCTCTGAAGTCTCACCTGAAACAGGATCGCTCTGTTCCGAGAGTGGACAGACCGTATATTCCCTGTGAAGCGGTTGAATCGCCTCCTCCTGCACTCTTGATATAGAAATATCAATGAATTTATCGAGAAATGTAACATATGAATTTATGCCAAATAAAATTAAAACTCGATAGTATGATCAAGTTATCACATTCTACAGTATCTCTACAGTGCTGTTTGTTGATGTTTGATGCGATAGAGAAGGTTCAGATTACTGGTTCTGGACATGGAATGAAGCCAATTATTTACTTTTTCCAATTCTGTCTTTCATTATAGTATAATATAATACATATACTGTATAATAAAAAAAGTGTATTTTTTACCTTCTCCACTCGGGGAAAGGGAGCATGTAGGTTTGTATTTCTTTAACTTTTTACAGCTTTAGGTAAAACTAAATTAAAACTGACAGGTACTTTGAATTCAGTGATACTACCATAGTGTAGAGCAAGGGGTACATTTCTTTCAGATTTTTTTCAAATGAAAAAATTAAATGCTCTTTACATTACATGTCCTACCAAGTTACCAATCAAACACTGAAATTCAAAACAATTACACTCAATTTACATTTCCACTGACATAACTACAATAGCATCTGTGTGATAGCGGGCAGAAGAGTAATACTTTATATCGAGTGTACAGTGTCATCGGCCTTAACTCAATTTATAAAGGGTGTTTGTCTTCCTGTTGCTCTTTCTTTTCTTTCAGCATAAAACATAACATTACAAAGAGGGCCATGACCAATGAAGAATGTATCACACTCTGGCAAACATTTACAGGCTGCAGATGGTCCTGGTTGACTTGTGTATACATCCCTGTCTCAGCCCCTACAGGTGCCACGGCACCGGGTAATAAAAAGCAGAGTGTGGAGGAGTTGTGGATGCAGGAGAGAACAAGGCTCAGCTCCTCTGTGACATGTTTTACATGCTGCATGGCATGAGTCTTCAGACAGGTGCTTGTCGACTGTACATATAACATCCCTGCCTTAAAGTGGTTCTTGCTAATACTCAGGATGTACTTATTTGGAAAACACGCTATCACACACATTTTCAAATTATTATTCTAATTCTAATGATCTTATATAAGTATGAATATCCTTCTGAATCAAAAACGGCAACAGTGAGACACAATGTGGTAAGTTGTGTCCACAATCGGTCCCGACCAACCTTCAGCTTCAGTACTCTTTAGACTGCAGTCACACAAACAGTTTTTACATCACATTAGAACATCTTCCTTCATTTAGGGATTAATGATGATGAAATCTGATGACATGGAAATTATGGAAACTGCTTGGTAGTGGGATACAAATACTCTATATGCAAAAAGTGTTGCATTCATTTATACTCGGGGGTCACTTTATAAGGTACACTTGTACAATCAAATGCAATTCAATACAGACTACTATCAGAATACTGATAGTATGCTACTATGTTAATTAGTGTAGTTGTGTTGTACTGCATCATATTAAAATGTGTTTATTTTGCCCCCCTCAAAAATGGAAAATGGAAATAATTCATATAATCCAGAGCTATTTCTATTGCACTGCATTACAGGTGTACTTAATAAAGAGACCACTAAATGTATTTAGGCTGCTGTGTGGTCTTTCATGGCTCAGGCTGTGTGTTTAGTTTAGCTCTAATGGTTTTGTTCCTTGTTGAACACATGATGTTTTTCAATTGACGGCCATGAATACCAGGTCATGACAAAATGCTTTAATCAAATCTGTTATCGGTGCGTTTGAGTCAACATCATCGTCATTTTCAAGAACTTCGTTTTTGACGAATTTCATCTCACAACAACTGCTCTGTTGTGCCAGAGCAGTTTGTCTGTGTTTTTGAACATGTAGGTCTAAAGGTGATTACTGTCAGGTCTGACACATGCTGGGATAGACAGTGAATGTAACATGACTCAGCTGTGTAATCACCATTGTAATTTTGATGCCGCCGCTTCAAAGTCCTATTTCATGTGGTTTTTTCATTATTTTTTTCTTATACCCCTCACACTGAGCTGGTCATAAAAATGTCCTGGGAGTCATTTCTCCAAACTGACAGTATTGTAAAAGCACATTCTTGCTCCCAACCAGGCGGCAACCTCCGGTTCTGCCGAGTGAAGCCAATGTGGAAGTCTTAAAACTTGCATGCTCTTAATGACCAGCAGTAGGCGACTCCTTCGGTTGCAAAAAGAAGTCAGATTGTATAGCAGTCTATGAGAAAATTACCCTACTTCTTACTTGATTTATTACATCAGTAAAGCAGAGTATGCTTTAGGGCGGGTTTACTGTGATTGACAGGTCGTTGTCTCTACTTCACTCCTCCGCATTCCAAATATGGTAACTTCTGTTCATTGGTTGCAAAAAAAACAACATGGCGACGGCCCTAATTCAAGATGGCGACAAAGCTTCCAAACAGCCGCCCACAACCAATGGGTGACATCATGATGACTACATCCACATCTTATATCCAATCTATGCTCCCAACTCATCAAACACCGACGCATGGTCAGTGGACCTATAAAACTATGACGCTCTAGGTACCCTCCAGCGTCAGTTTTGGACATGTCAGTTTCCACTCGTTACATACATTGTGTCTTTTAAAAAGGCAAAGTTATCAACATTAACGCTGTCTGCGGTCCATTTGGCCGCTCCAGTATTACGGTTCAGTTAATGTGCCTGCTGGCTCACCAGGGCACCTAAATGGAACCTAAATGTCTTTTTTGATGTTAACTTTCCTGACTAATGAGTCACGTGATTAACACACCAACTACTCACGTAAAGTGCAAAATGTCAATGTGTCCGTTTAGTTTTGCACACGACACAAAAAGGGTTAACATTAGCTGACAGCCCGGTGGTCAAATTATTTTCTGTGTGTGACATTACTTCAAAGTCCTTACATGCCCACACAAGTGTTTTCACTTGTGCAGATTAAACAGGTTAAAGGTGGGCGGAGCCATGACTACAATCAAATGATGTCACTGCATGGACTTTTTCATCTACTAATGAAAAAGGTGTAATTTGTCCTTCACTAACAGGTGCAACAAAGCAAACAGGAGAATCACGGGGAGTGTTTGAAACGACTCCCTATGTAGAGGTTTCCACAAGTTCACCAAACAACATATTTTTACGTTTAAGGGATGATTAAGTGGAAAGTGGCCATTGAAATTGTGACGGGAAGAAGTCAGGAGGGTATGCAGGGAGGAGGTCGGGGTGGTTGTTTGGGTCAACAGAACATCAGACTTTAGCATGGGAGATTGCCGTTATGTTTTTAAAAGCATGACCCACGATCATTCTGAAATCTTAAACTTGTGACGAAGCAATATATTTCATTTATTAATGCAACTATGTACACCCATTAATGCACTCTATTACTCTTACCTTTAGTTGGTAGGCTTCTATAGTGACATGCATACACTAAGACACTAACAAACAAAAATGAACTAAAAGAGGATAAAACCGGTGTAAAGCTGCAAAATCGGCTGGTAACATGCTAAATACGCTAAAACACTTTGTCCAGAAAGCACTCATTGCAAAGAATGTGTACTGAAGGAAACTTCAGACTCACCCTATTTATATTTGGATATGCTGTATCCTTTTGGCATTGCAGTAATTGTGCTCATCACTGCTCAACAGCATACATCATAGGGATTTTCGACTCATGGTGCAAGGCAATGGTATTTACAATGTTGCCCAAGTGTGATACAACTAAGGCTTTAAACACCCATTTTGCATCAAACTCGCATGTGAAAGTATAGCTTGTACGTGCTTGGAACAGCTCTACACTACATACAAGTGGTCTAACACTCAACAGCCTGATCTGCACAATCTTATTTTATTGGCACACCTACATACTAACCTAAACTCCCTCAGCAAATGATTATATTTCCTCCCTGCTTTGGTGTCAGTGAGGTTTTGAAGGGAACCTTCCTCCAAGTTGCATTGATTAAGTGTGACTTTGTCTTCACAATATTCTTTAGAGATTGCATAATGTAATCAAACTTAATTATGTGTTTTAAAGGGTAAATGACATTAAAGATTACAGTGTGTGATATTACACATTATGTAATGAACACAATGCTCTTTATACTCACTAATCTTTTTTCATAGATGTTTCCCACAGCACTTTGACTTGTCAAACGCAGGATAAGTTATCAACATTAACGCTGGCTGCGTTCCATTTGGCCGCTCCAGTATTAAGGTCCAGTTAATGTGCATGCTGGCTCACCAGGGCACCTAAATGGAACAGAGCCATCATTAATGTTACTTACACCTAAGTCAAATTGTCTGCTGTGAGAAAGCTGTGATCGTTTCCTGCTTGAGCTGGATGATCTCTGTTGTGTCAAGTAGAATTTACCTAAGAATAAACCTGGATTCTGTATTTCTGAAAAAGGATTTTTTTGGGGGGGGCTTGATTTGTTGGTTAGTTTGTCAGAAGGATTATAGACCTGATTTGGGCTTAATTTTCATGGATCTTGTTGGAATGGTGTAGCAACCACATGAAGCTATGTGCCATGTTTCAGCTCTTTGTTTTGATTTGTGGGCCCGTATATTTACTGTTTTGGTTCCCTCTCTCTGTTCACACGACCAATTGACACACACAGTAAGCAAATATTATAAAGTAGTAGGACATTTCAAAGCTAAAGACTCAGTCGGTCATTCTGCGCAGGAATTGGTGGATTTCTGCCGTCATCATCTTGGATTTCAGCAACCAGTGAACGAAGTGACCATAATTGGACAGCAGAGGAGTGAAGCCATGAGAGAGACGCCCTTTACTTTTGTAGCAATTTGTCAATAACAAGGTCGCCACGGCCTAAAGCATACTCCACTTTATGGTCTATTTCACTCTAAATGGGATCTTAATAAATAATAAAAATCATGCTTTATTGAAGAAGTCTTCAAACTAGCAATTGAGATCATAAACTTGTATATATAATGTTTAATGTGGTAATAAATCAAGTAGAGAAATAAGGTAATTTTCTCTTAGACTTCTATGAAATCAGACTTATTTTTATAACCAGAGCCTCAACCGTGTTTGTACACAACTATGGCAAGTATAGGTCATAGTTGAACCAGGAAATTGCTCTCTAAACCGGAATGGTTTCCAAAAAACAGTGATCTTCTCTTTCCATGTCTGATTTATTCAAGAGATTATTTAGAAAATCCCTTTGGTGAGAGCAATATGCCTCATGCAACAGCCACTTGTTCTTGTATGGGTAATTTATGATGATTTATTACTTGCCGTAATCACCAATTTCTGATTCATAACGATATCATTAAGTTCAATTTGCTATTGATTCTTTTGTTTAACACTACAATATCAATATGAACATCTCAAACTGCAAAATTATTTGAATTATTTGAGCAGTCATCGGTCGTCTTACTGTGGCGAGATGTTTCTCGTATCGAACCATTTCTTCTATATTTCAGTGGCAGTACGACCCTCAGGTGACAGAATTAAAAGCATTGTTGTTTTTCCCCCTTCAATAAGTCCCTTAATTCTGCTGCTGAATTGATCAAAATGATTGACTTTCTTTTATGTCTTATGTTCTTAAAAGATTGACTTCAATATAGCACATTATTATATTATTATACGTTATTATTGGGGCTTTCTTTATCCTAATTTACAATTATTATGAAAGCACACTCATTTACACGCAGATGGCATTCATCATGTTTACGCTGGTCATTTACTCAGTTATCTGATGTAGGAGCGTGTGCTGAGTCTGATGTGGCACACTCGTACGAGGCCCACCGTACAAAGTACGGAACGTTACATGAGGTCCATTGTTATCATAACTGACAGAACGGATGGCCAGAGAAAATAAAAAGTTACATACATTGCTGTTAACTGACAAGAGGTAGATGTGCTAAACACCTTCGGATGGCAGGATCCTTAAACAAATATTATTTCATTAAAAATCATTAAAAAGGACTGCATCAGACCGTTTATGTTTACTTCATGGCAAAGCTCCAAGTAGTGTGTTCTCAAACCTCTGGAGGTCAGCCATTCTTCCACCCCAGCACTGGTACTACAAGACCATCCCACTGAACGGAAAACAAATGGCAATAAAGGACCTGACAAAAGGAGAGAAGCAGCTGTGACTGTGACTGGCCAAAGTCCTTTGAGAGTATTCTTTAATCCTGACACCTGCAAACCATTTCATCATGATTTACAGTGGGGGAAATGCAGGCTGGGGGCAGGGAGGCCACCAGAGGGACTGTTCTCACAACAAATGATGAGGAACACACTGTTTTCTCTTCCAGTTCAAGGCATTTGTAGTTTGTTGTTCACAAACATGGATAGCTTAATTTGACAGTGAAAGCATTTACAGAAAATAGGCTTCTTGGGAGACTTTGTGAATGCTCATTGTATTAATGTACTCACAGTCTCAAGTTTGAGAGGGAAAAGAGACAGGAGAGTAGAGTATGACTGAATGAATGAATATGTGTGTGAGTAAGAGAGAGAAAGAGAGAGGGAGTGAGAGAGAGAGAGAGAGAGAGAGAGAGAGAGAGTCAAACCAAGTAAAGATAACTAGGCTGGAGGTTATGGGACAGGATATGGAGTTCACATGAATGATCATTAGCAGGATCTTTGCGGACCAGAGAAGCATGCGAGCCCAGCTGCTCACCCATAATGTCTCGATACTATGGTATTGTTTACATCCATTCACTTTCTCATGTCATTACTTCTGTGTGAGTTCGCCACATGTTGAATTGCTTTAGTCTTGGACATACTGAATGTGTTGTACTGTGTAATGTAGCAGCAGTAATAATTGTGGACAAACACTGTTCACATGTGGTGAAAGGATTTAGTTGAGTTGTCCTATCCAAACAAACACAATTATTCCCGAAGACTGCAAGACTTACAGAAAGTGAAGAAATTTCATGTTGAGAAATTATTTTTTTCTGGAACCGAGCTGCCATCAACATACATTACAGTTAATCATTGCCTCATTAATTGAAGTAACATTATTTGTTTTCCCCTGCCCGGTTTAAAATATGATTAGAATAATTATCATAATAATGTATTGTTGAGTGGACTCAAATATGTTGTGTCTGGTTTCAGACTATCTGCCCATTAAATCTGAAAAAATGACAAACAAAAACACTCTAAGAAACTTAATTAAGAGCTTTACTCTCACTGCAGTGCGTCATTTAATAGTAATCCCCAACCGTTACATCGACCCCTCCAAGTCTGCCCAGAAAAACACATAACTCTTTTATTTGCCTCTTGGCTCTCTCAAACCAGTAATGTGTGGAGGAATGAATGAACTGAGAGTGGGGTCCTTGTGCTCCTGTGGCATCGCTACCTGTGTCGTCTGCAGGACTCGTTGTGTGTCCTAGACATCCTGCCAGCTCCTTCAAACTTATCTGCTCCAAAACCTTTAACCTTATAAGAAGTGCACTTGTTGAGCACCTTTGGCATGGAAGGAAATATCCTGACATTAACCTGATATCGCAACACATGGATAAGTAAAACCATAGATGTGCATGGCTCAATGCAACAAAAATAAATGAGGAAAAATCGGATGAGTTTTTTTGACTTTGAAGCAACCTTTAATGAAAATATTTCCACTAAATTAAGTTCTCGTACAAATAAACTGCATTCGCAGTTTGAAACATGGTTAACGTAGTAAAGTGAAACAAAGCGAAAACGCTACAAAATGACTGTTATATTAAAGAAAGCGGGTACTTGGCTAGGTTAAATAAAATATCCTGGTTTGTCTTAAAATACGTATGTTTGTTAAATTTTTTTAAGTTACAGACGTAAATTAGAATCAATCAACGTTGACTTTTGGCTTCGCACAGGACACAAAAAGCTGTCACCTAGGTGAAAGTCCTGTCCTTGTTAAGCCTCCCCCGACCTCCTTCCTACAAAGACTTCCGCAGACTGTGATACAGATGTATTGTCAAAAACAAACGTAATCCGGGAGAAAATATGGCTCCCTCAAAACGTAATTGACAATGCAGTTTTGTTGTAACGTTATTGTAGGAATGTCATTTTAAGGATAAAAGCAGGATTATACTGCAATCTCAGAAAAAAAAAGAATTACTTAATATACTCTTACCAAACTCAAATGTTCTTACTTCAAACAACATTGACAGGGTTTGGGTACAATTAAGAGTAATTATTTACTTTAATGTTTTAATTAAAACCTGCGGCAGCCTCTAACAGATGATAGACACGTCTGTCACATATACTGTCGCATTAAGTCTATGGCATTTTTTAAATGAACTATTTTGAACAAAGTGTTGTTTGACTATGTCTATAGGCAAACGTATTCTGGATCTTCTGAATGCTTAATGAAGGCGGTGTCAAAGCGCCTGTAGAGAGGGGCAGGACGCAATGAACTGTACAAAAGTGGATAAAGGTGAAAGCTGTTGGACAATCTCTCCTCAAAGGCATCCATGGGGTTTTGAGGGCATGCTTGTCAAATTGTTTTTTTTCCGAAAGTCCCAAAATTCCTATTTCGGGTTTTTAAGGTTACAGGATTTCTTAAAGATGTACGAACACAGAGTAGCCCTTATTTATTTCCTTTCCTCCTTGCTCCCCCACCGACAAACCTACACTGTGACAAAAAACACAACTTTATACACTTTCTGTCACGGTTCAGCGCCACACATTTCTCTATTAGTTGTTTTCATCCTGTCTGCCTGTCTGTTTACTAACTGTTCTGTCATTTCAGATCCTGCTGCACGCCCCCTTCATCAGTCACTCCCTCCTCGTCAGCCCTCATTCCTTGCACCTGGCCCATCCCTGTCTCACCTGTAGCACATCCCCTCATTAGTCTTCACTACTTAGGTCCCCTCACTTGCACTTGTCCCCTGCCAGATTGTCTTGTGTTTTTGAACCTAGCTCGCCCTGTGTGTTACCTGTAGTTACCTGTAGTTACCTGTTCAGTAAAATAATTATATTCTTTATCTCTGTCTTCCGGAGTCGTGCTTTTGGGTCCTTGCGTAATCGGACCGTTACACTTTCTTCCCCGACAGTGTCATTTTAGCCCTTTTCTCTTCTCTATAACCAAAACACTCCTCAAAATCAGTTGTAACACTAATTTGCTGTATGGAAGTGTTCAATTGCCCTAAACTTAAATCAAGTAATTAAAAAATAAGTTTTACATAGCGCAAATATCAAAGAAAATATAAAATATTTTTAGATTATTTGAAATATTGTTGTTTTAAACTTGGTAGTAACTACAGTTATTATGTGGCGGCAAACCAATCTTCAACTAATCAGAAATATAAAAACCAAATGAAATACTATGGGCTGGTAATAGCCCATAATAATAGTGTCATGTGTTTGAATGTTGTCTGTATATTTTACTATGCAGACTTACAGTACTTCAACTGTATAATGAGAGAAAAGCTTTCCAACGCAACACTGGAACTCAGATGGCGAGTTGGATAAGCCTTGCAGCTCATTTGTTTCCACCACTCTTTATCTTTCAGTGTAAATATAGTGTTGCGTAAATCATGGAAGTGGGCTGGTATCAATCAGCCCAAAAAATGGTTCCCTAACACAAAACACGTTCAGGACATTGGATATCGATCTTTTGATCTGGAGATCTTTATCTTGCAAATTACAAATGAGCCTGATGGCAGTGGATGGTTATGTAATACTAATAACCATCAACTGACAAATAAATCAACCAGAAATGACCACAAAGCACAGGAATCACTACACAAACACAAAAATGCTAAAGTGTGCAATAGAGCGCCACAAATATTACACAGTACCTGACAGGTTTGGATCACATCTCTATCGTCACTTTGGGTTTTAAGACAATTTATGGTTATAAATCAGTTGTAATAGTGTATTTTTGTATTATTGTGCAGATAAACATAATGATGATGAGATGAATAATGACCAAATATGACCATATCTGGTTCAGTGATTGATTAAAGTTAAATTCATGTTGTTGTACTCTTTATGTGCTTTATGTATTTAGTATTTTATGAAATATTAGTTAAAAGGTTAAAATCCACCCTACATCACAATGAACTTACCTCAGTCTCTGCCTAGTTTTTTTGCTTCTCTTCACACACTTTTTTCTACACGCTGTTTCCCTTTTCTCTTCTCTGCACTCCCTTCCCAGCGATGACACTGTCATATTTTGAAACATCTCTCTCTTGGTTGGCACTGCTGTGCTTCCCTCTGTCTCTATCTGTTTCTCTTTTGTTAAGGACCACACAGAGGGATGACATGTTGGAGGCACATCCTGGCTGGGTGGCCCGGCTGCAGGAAAGATGTGGGTGACAGGATCAGCCTTCAACAGACGATGGGAGTAATGCGTGTAGACAGTGTAAAACCAGTCTTTTGGAGACCTGTAGAAAGAGCAACGCTGGCAATTCTGAATAAATGCACTTTGAAAAAAAAGAGAGAAAAAAGTTCTTTAGGGGCCTTGTTTTAGCTGCAGCCTCCTGCACTGGACTCTCATGCACTACTAATGTCTTTAAACATCTTAGGCAACAGAAGTAACCCTCATCTATCTAACTTTCAATTCCCACCAGTTTATTGAAAGATTCATCCAGTAAAATTTAGCTAAAACAAATTTCAAAAGTAAAAAAAAAAATGTAAAGGATAAAACCTTTTTTAAATTTTTTTTACAAAGATTATCCTTCGTAAAGTTAACTGGTACTGTTAACCACTTAAACACTTTGTTGAATGTATGAAGCAAAACATTTTTAGGAAGTTACAACATTTCCAGCAGTACCTTTCCAGCATCCATTTCTACAATATTATTGTCTTTCTAACTGTTTTTAAGTTTAAATTATGTAACCTTTTCAAGACAACCTGTGAAACAGGAACGTGTCACATACGTCATTTTCTTATAGATAGTTTTCTTATGATTTCATCATATTTTATTAGTTGTATTTTAATTTAAAAATGTTCATGCATCTGTGCCATGTAGCTAAAATTAGTCCCTGGTGGGCTCATCAACATTGAACTACTTCTGTGAAGTTCAAGGAGGCCTGAGAACTCATTGAGCCGAAGTGTTTCCTACCAGAGTCATTACAACTCTTTGTTTCCTGCAAAAATTGGGAAAGATCACCCCCTTTCCTGATAATCACCTTGTAGCATTTAGCATGTACTTAACAAAACAAATGGCCTGTGTGAGAGAGAGAGAGAGAGAGAGAGAGAGAGAGAGAGAGAGAGAGAGAGAGAGAGAGAGAGAGAGAGAGAGAGAGAGAGAAATCCACTGATGCTGGACTTTGTCAAGGCTGAGAGGCCACAGAGAAAATAGATCAGAAGTGTCATCACTAACAGGCCCTGGATCCCAGCGATCCGACAGCTTCTGCATTCTTGCTCAGGATGAAAAATGGTTTGACTGGTGATTGTTTATTTTGTTTCTCTGTCTTGTCTTTGCAACCCCTTTTAATGAGAATGTGCAGTTGCACGTTAAGCCTGGATCTTCCTTCCTTTCATGTTAACTGCTTTTGAGGCTATAAGAGAAAGATAAACATAAAAAATACTCTTTGGTTTCTTTATCAGCACAGCTGTAGACATGTGGGAAGTTGGGAAACTCATACACTAATAATAATAAAAAACATAAATCAAATTCAATTTACAAGCCCAAACGTCTTGAATTTGCACATTAAATGGAAATCCGTTCTCAATGTTTTTCTAATAAACTGCAGGGACAATGTGAGTCATGATCAGTCATCATCCCAAGAATAAACAAATCAACTTGAAACCTCTACACCCACAGGCCTCAAATCTGACATATATTATGAAAAAACATTTTTAGGTTATAATAACTTGGCAGATGAGGTGGATGGAAATGTCAGGGTCTCATGAATGGAAAAAAAGTGCAATTAATGAATGCGCAGACTTAATAATGGACAACAGCTTTGGACAACAAGACTGAGAAATACGTCTGTATAGTGTTTCAAATAATCCTCTGAGCAAGCAGCAGCCTATTACACATTATAGTGTATGTTTGGTATGTCAAATAGGAATAAAGCATGTTAGCTCACTCTATAGGAGGGGGAGGAGACATAAAGAAACATTCAAACAAATCTGCTGTCACTTAACAGATAAAGACACAATCAGCAATGTGTGTGTGTGTGTGTGTGTGTGTGTGTGTGTGTGTGTGTGTGTGTGTGTGTGTGCGTGCGTGTGTGTGTGTGTGTGTATAGACGGTCAGGTGGTCCTCTCTGCTCTCCAGTCAAGCGTCCCACCACCCCACCAACCATCCCAATGCCATTGTGTGACGCAGAAGCTGCATGACTGATGCGACAAAAGAGGAGACATTGATCTTCCAAGACAAGCTCTGCTCTCAGCACACTGTGTTGTGTGGTAAGGGAAATGAGCTGATCCTCTCCAGCAGACCGCAACTAAGCTTTGCCTTTTAAAAAAAACCCCGTAGTAGCACATAATCCACAGCTTCAGGAGAAGGTAAAACTCAGGAACAAAATGTATTTGTGTAGCAGCCCTTGTCAGATCCAAGTAGGCTGTGGTCATATTCTTTAATAAAGACGTATAAGCTTTTACAAACTTAAGTGAATTAGGAAACAAAAATATGAATCTCAAAGGCAAGATGTTGTGTTTTGTTAGAATACTTAAAAGAAAGCTTTCATAACATGTAGCCAAACCCATCCCCACAGCTTTGACAGGTGTGGCATTTCTAGTGTACCCTTGAGCATGGTACTTCAGCTCACTTATCACAGCTTAATTCAATTGCTCCAATAAAACAATCCAGCTGCATAAACATGTTACAGAATGTGTGAAATCGACAACAGAGTGCATCTTTAATGCTCCCTGGATAACGCTGTCTGCTACAGGGGCCAATAAATCATTTTACTCTGCAATATAATGATTTAAGAACTCACTATTTGTCACATTGTGGCACCATGCTGAGCCAAGGTGTCACTTTCTTAAGTGTCCATTACTGTGAAAGTCCACTCTCCCAAATGGCAGAATGGGAGGCCCCATTTGGGGTGGCTGGTCGAAGCTGTGACAGCATGAATCTGGGCTCAAGGCTTGGGCTTTTACACCTGTGTGTGACACAGGGGAGGTTCAGCAGTGAGTGGGAGAGTCGACCAGCTGTGCTCTCTTGTGGTAGCTCCAGGGATAGCCTGGAAAACGTCAAATGCAAATTCCCTTTTCTGTAAGCCACTTAAGTCACTCTATCTGTTCATAATTCTCTAAACTGATATAAAAAACACTTTACAATTCTTTGTAACGCATGTTGTTGTGACCCAATGGTCTTGATTTAGTTGCAGATGTACATTCAGCTTTGACCGCTCACACTTAACATTCAAAACTTTACTTCTTGAGATGAGGTCATAAGATGAACGCTCAAGCCCTTTTGTGTGTGTGTGTGTGTGTGTGTGTGTGTGTGTGTGTGTGTGTGTGTGTGTGTGTGCGTGTGTGTGTGTGTGTGTGTGTGTGTGTGGGGGGTGGGGGCGTCATTGCTTTGCTCAGTGGTGCAAGATGTAATTGCTCACTAAATAACCATCTCTCAGGTGGCCAGTCTGCCATTCAGCACAGGTCTGCACAGTGTCCTCTATTGCTCTGAGGCTAGTCCAACACGTACAGTGGCTTTCCTCTGTCTCCCAGGACAGCCCCACCAGCCGCTTCATCAAGGCTGATTGCTGGAGACATTCCTCTTCCAGTGATATATTCACCTGATGTGAAGCAGACCTGTGTCCTGAACATTTACTGAAGCAGGGAAAAAAAGAGGAGTCTCACTGCTGCCAGTTTGGAAGATCCAGTTTGGCAAAACACCATTGTGAAAGAGCTCTTAATTTTTAACACAATTGCGCAATATAAACTTACAGATGTACTGAACCATGGTGGCACACAGGTCTTGTGGGCCTCAGTTGAACTAATCCTCAGCTTTGTCACTAGGAAGTGCTACAAGCACCCCTGTCAGCCACAACTATCTTTTTATTTTGTGAATACGATTTAACCCCAGTGAGAGGCCTTCGCTTGTTTACATGAAGTTGCTGTTGTGTTATTTATACAGAAATCGTTTCATCAGAGGAAGAAAAAAATCTTTATTTATGACCCCGACAATGACACAAGAATAGGTTCAAGCCCTTCTCCATCTGTTTGCAATCCCAGTGTAATGCTATCATCACCTGTTTCCATGGTCCCGGGCACATCTGGCTTACATTACAGAAAAAGAAGGGGAAAAAAATCACACAAGGTGCATTTTTTCTTCCCTCTTTGTGTGTGCTTTAATTTAGTATTTGGCTTAAATTTCTGAAATAGGCTACAACAACAAATTAAGTTCTGAGACATGGAGAAAAAACACTTATATTAAGGAGCAATTAGCCTTAAATTTCAGAACCAGACTCCCGGGGGTCTGGACATAGTAAATGCAGGAGTTTAAGCGCTCTGTAAGATTTATTGCAATGTAAAGCTAGTTTACTAAAAAAACAGAGGGTTCCGATCTCAAAGCTGGCAAGAAATGACTCCAATTTGTTTGTAGTTAAATCCATTTACTTGTAAATAAAGCGGTATCCCTTCCAATGTGTGTCTAATTTGAAGGTGGAGCTGTATTTCAAATAGTAGTCCCAACATATCTATTTCGAGAAGCAAAATACATGCATTTGACATTATGGGAATATATACATTGATATATATAATTTTTCTTTCGTTAAAACATCCCACTCACATTACTTTTTGTGCAGTTGCATGCCTATGGTTGATTAAGAGGGGGTAATATTTGCCATTTGATACCCTAATCATAAAGTCTTACACTACAGAGTAGTGTATTGTAAGATACATCTTGCCCAAGGAAATGTATTTCCCTGCCTCATAACAGTCTGGAATTTGTGTATCCGTTCTGTGTCTCCCATGGACACTAGCTGTGCAGCTGGTGCTTGCTTGGAAACTGCATTTAGTCTGTAGTGGAGAGGGATTTTTAACACAATTCTCCCATGTGCATTCAAGGAAGCAGTAATGTCATGGAATCTGGGCCATGTTATCATTGTGTGAGTCCTGTAGAGTGATGTCAGAGGAAAAAGAAAACTAGCTAACTCCCAAACCAAAAGAGCAAAGGTTAGAGGCAGGTTGGCAGAGACCCAGATTGGCTTAAAGACTTAACATATTCTCTTTCCCTTTTGCTTAAAAGCATAGTCACTTTGTCCAAATGGCTAACATGGACAGGATGCTGCTTCCTCTGGCATATATCTGGTTATGAGCTTTGATTGATCATAATAGAGTAATAGTTGTCATTTGGGGGTTAAAGATAACAGCTTTTTTAAATGGAACATCCTATGAGATGGCTGTGCATTTATGGAATTGTTGTAAATTGATGAAACTGTGACAAATGGCTAGATGGACAAACGAATCCATTTGCTGCATTAACACAAGCTTTACATCATCTGTAATGAAAAATCAACACCAGCTAATCTATTACGTGAAAGATGGGTTTGTGTCCCTCGGATGTTCATATTGAATCACTCTTCTGGATCGAAGGATGAATGAAGACTTTTTAGAAATCACAATCTCAGTTTTGTGGAGAGGGGGACAATCTGTCTACAATAAAAAGTGTCACTATTCAGCTTACAACACCAACTCTGTGATTGCTGGGGAAAAGCAGTCATGCCATTTTTTTATTGTTTTGTTGCTATATTATTTAGTTGCTATTTTATGTATGATGACTCAGCCCTGTTCCTCAATGATGACGGATGACCATTAATGCTGGAATACGTTTTTGGCACACCTACACTGTACCAGGCTAGCACTTATTAGAGGAATATGAGGTAATGGTCCTATAAGAAGAGACATTTTAGTGATTCCAAGCGTGTGAGTGTGTGTAGGAATGGGTTTCTAACCTCAACTGTGTCAGTATTTCCTTCCCTTGAGGTTCACATAATATCCACTGAGGTTTACAAAAATGTACACAGTTACTAAGGAACTGTGATAATGCTGTAGCTTCAGTTTAGCATTTTATTATGCTGACGATTTTCAGAAAACAAGCCTTCATCAGAGCACTATGGGTGTTTTACTCCTCTTACTGAGAATAAGCAATCATCACAGGTGTGAAGGGGAGGTACCTTCTGTTTCTATGATGAACAATAACATATGTTTGAGAAAGATACTGTCCAAAGACATAGATAGGTTAGTGTTTTAGCATAAGAGATACAATGCTATATTGCGGCCATATAATGAGATTTTTTTTAATAGGTAATACGTTGTTGTCCTTTTAGTAGGGTACTCAACTCACTCAGACAAAGTACACCTTTATAGCATTGGACGTACACTCATACTTCTTAAACAACACTGGATTATTAATGGCCCCAGATGTCCCTGGATTTGCCACGTGTCTGTCAGTTTGAGTAATTTGATGAAATGCTAATTTGTGTGGAAACTGCAATAAACCATTTGAGCCTTGGAGCAGATACATTCTGGCAGAGGGCTAATGTTTGGTTCCTTGCGACCTGCACGGAGAATATACTGTAATTTGGGCATGTTCTTATCTGAGTCTTGTACCATAAAAGGCCTCAGATGGCGTGCAAACAAGTTGTGATTAAGTACATGCACAGTGTACTGAGTAGTAGAGAGCAGTAGTGTTGGAGAGGAAGGAGTAATGGGAGCTCCGTAGCAGTTATTATGTACTTAAACTGATTTCAGGCCCTGCAGAGACTCGATACCATAGATTTTAATGACTTCCTGCAACTACCCTGTATCAATGTTGTAAACCTGTGTCATAAAAGGACATCTTTAAGAGTAACTGCACAGTTAAACAACTAGATGATGAACAAATGTTGGTGTTGACAACAACATTTCTTACCAAATTTATAAGAATCTGCCTTTCATGGTTGAAAATGGCTCAAAACTCCTCCTCCGGTTTTAAATCAGCCCTAATCTTGTAAGGCCAATTCTAACAGTTTGGAACTAATCTATAGCGTGAAATAAAATAATGGTTACGCCCCTCTAATCAGAACCCCTTCCTCGCCTTTCCCAAAATCTGGTAAATAAGTGTTAATGGCTTTCCTACTCTGTGACAAGAGTATTTAGAAGAACCATTTAGTTGTTTGATTTTTCTCATCTAGCGGTTGGCTAGTTAGCTAGCTAACATTAGCTTGCTAATTCCACCATGTTTTTCAGGCTGAGTTACACTGGTTACAGAAAATGAGCGGAACAACTGGCTAGTGGCCACGTTACTTGGCCCTCTTTCCGGGAACAGAGTTAAATGGTCAAATCGTTTTTTTTACTTTTCAAACCAGCATTTGCTGAACTTCCAAATGGATTATTATTCTATTTGTAAAACCACTCCTGGTTCTATTATACACTTCAGTAGCACTGTATTATTAACAGAAACAAATAGTTCTGTGTACAATAAAAGCCACACTGGAGATCAGCTCCTACATGCCGCCTGTTGCAACATCCAAACATGTAAACAACACTAATTTGTTGTAAACATTTAAAAGTTCTGTGTTCAGTGTTTATACACTTTGGTTTGCAGTTATTTTTTAGGTTGAGAGGAAAGATTTTTTTTTTTTCACTTTGCTTTTTCTTGGCTGTTTGAAAACTGCCATAAACATTTTCTTCTACAGTTTTTATAATGTTGGAGCACATGTTGGGAACTGTTTCCAGAATAATGAAGCTGCTAGAAAAAGTATTTATAAAACAGATTTGATTGGTTGAGGGAGACTTCAGGATATATAAACAGTCATTGTTTGAGACTGATACTTAACAATTAAACGTGTATGCATGATACTGTACATGTGGTTGGAAGCTTCGGTCATAATATTCTGCATACAACAGTAATAGCAATACACTTTGATACAAGCAAGATACATTGATACTGTTACAGATTATCAGACAATATGACAAAACTGGGTATCAGTGCAGTACATCTTCCCTTGTACCCTCAGGTACTGTAGTTACCAATACAGTCTTCACACTGTAATGTGCAGGCTGTAATTTAAAGTATTATAGAGAGCAAGAAAAAATGAGTATCTTACATCACATCCATACATCCTTCTTTGACTCATACTTGATTGTATAGACAGATGGAAACTATTTCAACATCCTTGACAGCATTATGATCATTACACTGACATCACTCTCGACGCAGGCTTATAGTTATATTTGGATATGCTTTGTGAACAAATTGACACCCCTCCCAACTTTAAAAAATAGTTCCTGATGGTGTAACATATAATGTATATGATATATTTGCTGCACTGTTATTACCAATGGGATACTTTGTTATAGTTCCAAGCCAGCTAAGGCAACACAATTAGGTGTCTTCACCTTGAGTAGGGAAGTATCAAACCTCCCTTTAGGTCAGTCTGAGGCGTCATCTTCTCCCTCTCTGGCCCCATTGTATTGAAGAAAGCACTACTCACACTTGGCTATAGACATGTCAAGCACACATTTTATGATGACATTCAAAGCCGCAATGTCACCAACTCATTTAAGTCCTTAAGGTACAAATGAGTCATTTCATTAGTCCCAGAATGAATTTGGCACACCATGGAAAACCAATTGATCACTTCAGTAATTCTGTTCTTCGAGAAGTTATATCCAAGTGGTTGAATCTAAGAAACTGTGCTGAAAAATTGAACCTTTGAAGCTATTGAGCAGTTGGAGAGATTAGCATGCAAATGGTCCTCATAGATCATCTTTCTGAGCATAGGGTAATGGTTGGTGAATGATACTTATCAAGCTCCATAAGTGCACCTTCCAATAAATACATAGTCCAGGTCATTTGTATTGGGACTCAAGTGATGATTGATATGGGATTACCACTTAACCTTGGAGTAATTCCAAGGCACGGTTTAAATCATCCAATGTATTATCTATCCCATAACGGCTTGACCAGTCTTTAAGGATATCACTTCTTAATGTAAAATATGTTTTATGTGATGAATTAAACTGGAGGTGTTAGTGACCTATTATTCACATAGACATAAACGCGACAGGGAATCACTATCCCTTTCAAAAGGTTGTTACTGTATCTTTTCTGTGTAACAATGGTCCTGTGATTATTATTATTTGCATTGCACACAGGATATGAAACAATAAGGACACTGTATGTTGCTTGTTCAGGAAGCACAATTAATTTACCAATACACAAAATCAGCTTCTCAAACATATTGTTATCTTCTTCAGGTTAAGCAGGTTTTACTCTGCCTACTAACAAAGCAGGACATAGATATATAAAAGTTGATTGTTATCATGTGCTTCTTGTCAGAGACCCGGCTCTCATTTCCCAACCAACACTTGACCCTGACCTTGCCTGCCGCAATTATATTTGAATGGTTTCATTCCAATACACTGTTTAACCATTTTTTGGGGGGGTCGGGGGAATGTGGTTTTACACATGATCGCTCAGAAACATAACGAAGGTTAAGGTATTGTAACCCTTGTTTTATAAACACTGCCAGGGCCCTCTACTGGCCTCAATGGGAGCGTGCATTTGCCCAATGTAAATTTGCATTAGGATCCCACAGAATAAGGCAGCACACACCAAAGTCTGCCATCCTACTGCAGCAAGTTTTGCAGGAGCAACAAGGCCACCTTGGTAGAGGGCTCTGCCTGTGTTTATAGAACTAAGGGTACAATATTGTGGACCGCAGTGGGAGGGTATCTCTACACATGCTTGTAGGCTTGGGAGATGCACTCACAAAGCCATCCTGCCAGGCATTTCTTGCATGATACCATGTACAAAAACAGCTGATGGGGTTATCTGATGGGGGCCGTGCATTTAACAAAACATGCCAATGCACAAACTGGGCAAAACTGATGTAACCTTTTCCATGTTCCCTGTGGGGTGGTGGAAGAAATACAACATCATGCTGAATAACCTTCAATGTAACATAACCCCTCATGGCAGTTCCCAATGCAGGGAGGAGGCATGCATCATCTGGTGCTGTCTCCTGACCCCTTGCAAGGACCTCCTTATGAAGTGGTGGTCAAAGACCATTCTGTGAAATGGCTGCTGCATACAATTTAACAACCAAGAAATAGTGAAGAATAGTGGAGAATAGACCCAACTGCACAGGAAAGGGGATCTAGCTTAATTTTCTTGCACCAGTGTTGGAACCCTGACCACTTTGGTCAAGAGGCAATGGTGCATCCCACTCTTTCTGCCTGGATTGTCTGTACTACCTGTACAGACAGGTCAGGCCTCCTCAGCCTATCCCTATCAGGAGTGAAACCTGAAGGGGATGGCCCATAGTGGGTAATGTGTCTATTGCACTTCCTGAGAAAAAGCTCGCCAGAACTGGGGGATGGTCCCGAACGACCATTCTGGGTCTACCAGAATGACCGACAACTACTCCTGCCTCACTCTCTCCAACAGGAGAGGGACAAGTAGAGCAGCTTTCTTGGCCATGGCACTATACAAATGATTCACCCCCAGGGGTAGATTGTCCTGCTATGTTAGGTAGGACCATAGCAAGTAGTGGGTGTTGTGTTGGTTGGCAAACACATCTACTTCCGTTTTCCCATACCATGTCCAAATCTCTCTGGGAATAGTGGAACAGTGGCCATAAAGATTTCCTATGTTTTGGAGTCACCTCGACATGAAAGTAACAGTTCCAGTAGCCGCCTGATGGTTAGCATACGGAACATCTTGCGGGCAAAGGGCAATCAGTTTAGGACCAGGAGATACAAATTGTCTATCTTCTTAGGAATTATGAAGTACACAGAGCAAAAAACATTTCTGCCAGCTCGCTCTCATCGCACAAAGACTCACAGCGAAGCATCACAGCAAAGCATCGGATGTTGTCCCACCACTACTGCCTTCAATTCTTGGCAAACAACACCGATAGTGGTATCTTAATAACATTTTCACAAGTATGTTGGAAGAGTTAAAAAAATGCTGAAATCATTCCTCCTCTCCATACCCACCATGAAGAGACCCATATTGTGAATGAGACCTCTGTCTTCATTCTGTTCAAAACTTGTGAAACCCATGAATGTCTGTACCAAAATTCATGGCAATCCATCCATAGTTGTCTAAATATTTAAGGAAAAGCCATAAAAATAAGCCTCTTTGTCAAGGAAAAGTTATAAAAAAGTCTGTAGAATATGTCTTGATGAAGTGCCAATCCAAATATGTTGAGATAGTCCAGTCTGGACCAATGTGCTGGACCAACTGATTGACCCTCAGTCATGGCGTCAGAGTGGCTTAAACGACTGCAAGTTTGGAAGTTGCACCTCTTGTCTTGTTTAGCTTTGGTTGAACCCAGGACTGCAAATTCACAGATTCAGAAAGCTGTTATTTTCTATGATGTTAAACAGTCTTGTCATCTTCACTCCCGCATACAGACATTAGGTTGTCACAGCCTCACTGTGTGGAGGAGTCTCTGCTCTCCAGATCTGTTCAGCCAGTACTTCCTGACTCACACTACACTGGAATGAGAGGCACGTACAGAGAGGCTTGCTCAACATTTCACTGAGAAGAATCAGACCTTCCATGCACGCATACACACACGGAGTGCTATCTCTGAAAAATCTCTGATAACAAACAAAAACAAAACAGTAAATGCCTTTTTAGTGACAAATGAAAAGGACCAAACATCACTTGTGATCAGCAGACACAGAGAGACATGTCTGTTTTGTCAGTTAACTCGTGTGAGAGAATATTATGACAGAACAGATAATAGGAAAAGTGGCGCTATATTGCTGGAATATTAACAGAAGCTAAACACATGACTTTTGAAGGACAACTGTCCATCTGGACAAAGGGTGAATGTCCCTGTCAGTGTGTGGTCTGTTCTCAAGCTGATGTCCTTAACTGCAGGGTCACTAAGAAAAAAAGGCTTTTTAAAAGGTTCCCACAAAGGAGATTTTGGCCTGATTTGATCATTTCTTTCTCAAAATGAGATTTTAGAAGTTTCCATGTGAAGATTTCTCCAGCACTTCCAGACAGTACTGACACATTAATCCAGGAAGCTTCACTAATATGTGCTGATAATGTGTTCTTAAAGTTGTCTTTTAAAAATCATTTTAATGATTTTAAATAATTGCTAATGTGTAATGTGTCCGTCTCTTAATATGCTAAATGAATTGTGGGAAAAAATGAAGGTAGATGTTCAGTTGTTAAAAGAGCTGAGGAGTTAATCAACAACGGTAAGCTAAAATAGATATGTTTGAATTAGGAGGGGATACAACTACTTGACTCATTGTATTGTGGACTTTCTTGTGTGAGACCCAGTGCGACTTAATTTATTTAGTTATCCTGCTAGAAGATACATACAGGTTCATGGCTGCACTTTTAACTTAAGAGTGTATGTTCATGGTCTACACTGGCATTCCCTGTTGTGTTAACAGAGTGCTGCAATAAGGGCACACTTTTTCATCTTCTCTTTGGAAAGAATGCAGATACCAACTGGGAAGGGAAATGTGGGAAACTGTAGCCTGATTATTTAAAAGCTGTTAGCCAAAGACAGGCTGCAGTGCAGTTTCTTTATTGCTGTTCATCTCCAACAAGCGCAGCAACCAGATTTCTGTTGTTTTAGCCCCTCGCAATGCACACACGTCCACATCCCTTTCTTTTGAGATGGCACTGGATTAATGTAAGTGCATATGTCAATAAACTAACGTTCATGTGGAGGAACCGATGTCCCGAATGATCTTTTTATACAACATACTGAAAAAAAGTGATTTTACTTTAAATGTATGTCTTTAACTCTTACCTCTAGTTTAATTTAAACAGCATTAGCCATGCTTACATTTCTTACACTTGAAATCAACATATTTCAGACTAAAAAAAGCAAATCGTTGTTTTAGGATTTTTGCACAGATTACATTTTGAGACCACAGGAAAGAAAAAAATAAATAATAATAATCGTGGGTATACTCCATTGAGCTACTTCAGTGGTATGGTAGAACTATTTGCATTTAATCCTGATAAATTTTCACGTTACCTATTCTCTTTCATCTATTATTATTTTATGACTTAATCAATGGCTCCGACAAAGTTTAAATATATTAACCAGTGCAGTTATGTAACCTAGGTGTATTGGTCAGAAATGTAAACGTAACACGTTATTAAGCAACTGCCGGCCTTGGATGTCGTTCATCCCACCCTCCCCCCTTCAACCAATCTACATGTTTCTGAAAGCATCTGATCTGCTGCATTTTTAATTTGGATTTGTTTGTTGCAGTTCTCCTAAATATATTTTTTTATTCTTCTGTAAAAAAAGGCTACCTCTGCTGAACTCTGTCTTTATTACCACTTAGCTACGTACAGTAAATATGTCTTTCATTACTACTCAAACACAAATATGTCAATTAAATCATCCCTTTGGATCAATGTCCAATTTCCAAAAGAGATGCATCAATACAATACTTATATAACTACATCCTAAAAAGATAGTGAACTCAACAAATTATTTTCCAGCAAAAAGATTTTTACTGAAAAAAACAACAGCTATGGTCATTTTATAATTTTATAGCATATGATTGTATAAACATAAACATAGATGAACATCAATGAAAATCAGTTACATAATGTTTAAAATACATCTACTCCTTTTTTAGCAGGTGAGAGTAAAATGCTTTTAAGAGGTTAAACTCTTCACGTTTACATCAGTCAAAGGTTGACATACAGTGTTAAGTCATACAAGCTAAAATATAAACAAAGAAAAGAAAACAATTTAAAATGCATTTTAATTCTAAATTAACATTTCATCCATTCATATCTGAGGCTGACAATATCAGTGGTCTTGAATGAGCTGACATGCTTGCATAAATTCTACCAAGAAAATGACACAAGGTTTTGACGATCATACCGCACAGTACAAAGAGAAACTTCCTCCCAACACATGACAAGTTGCTAGTAAAGGGTTAATTTCAAGTGCGGTGATTGAGTCTCTGAGCATCCAGCATCTGGGGGGGTAAGGATCAGGGTGTAGCGGCTGGCAAGGGGGTTGATATTGGGCTTTGCAGTCAGAGCAGTCTCCCCCATCGTCTCTGTGAGTGCTTTAGTGTAGTTAGTGGAGGAGGTATACATTGTGGGGGTAGTTCAGTGGTTGTCAGTTAGACTGGAGACAGTCACAAACGCAAGGTAGGTAGGATAGCTGGACAAGGATTGGCTGACTGTCCATGGCGAGCAATGCGGTGGGGATGGAGGAACTGGGAGGGCAGCGAGTGGTCACAGCCTGTAGTTACCGTGGAGATAACTGGATTTTATGGTTTATGGAGTTTGCCACTGTGGACGGACTGATGAGAGACGGGTCAGTGATGAGGAAGACGCTACCTCCTCCCAAAATTGATGTGGCTTCCTAAGAGTTCTTGGTGACTATCTTCATCGTGATGGTCTTCACTTCTGAGTACTCCTTCAAGCCGCTCTCTCCCCTGGAAACAAAACACAGAAAAATGAAACAATTCTGCTCATTTAGTTAATTTCATGCGTAATATCTTTTATAAAGATGTATGACATGACAAGTTTTTGGAAAGTTTTCAAAACCCAAAGTCAGTATTAGTAATATCGTGGTTCATTTGTGTATATTCAGGCAGGAAGTCAAGTCGTACTCACAGTTCACGACCATTGCCAGACATTTTATATCCTCCAAATGGACACTGTGTGCTGAGAGCGTTGAAGCAGTTTATCCTGGGAAATACATAAAACATTGATCACTCTTGTGCGTTTGACTCCTGTGGTTTGATATTGTAAAATGGTGCATCATTTTGTACGAAAGTATTAAAGATTCATTGAGTTTAAAGTATTCAAGCTTCATTGTTGTTGCTATTCTTGAAACCCTCTGTATTTAACAATATCATTATATTATTGTTTAAAGCTGTCAGGTTGTCTATTTGTGAATTTACTGCACCATCTTGGGAAGGAAATGGTGAATGGATGCTAAGAAGATTTTGGGATTGTGGGAGTAGGGGAAAGGTACAGCCTAAAGACAAAGAGTTTTTTAATCTGAGAAAATGGCCATGAGGTTAACAACAACAGACAATGCAAAAATCATCATATCTAAATGATCATGAGACGATTCCTGGTTGTCTGCTACTTTTAAAGAAGCTGTGGTCAGGATCAGCTTTGAGGTAATATTGTTTAGAATAGACAGGATTTGTTGAGGGAAAAAAGAGGGTAAGAAAAGACCATTGGTACCAAACAAAATCCTCAAGAGTCAAAAGAAGTGAGTGGGCGGCATCAATGTCTCAGCTAGCAGAGGATTGTCGTCAAGTATGAACAATTATTGGCAGATGCCAATATTATGCCTGTATTTTAATATAATTCTACCTCTACTCATAGCCATCTGCAGGTAAATACAAAAGAAACAAAAACAAGTTTAGGCAAAATCAAGAACTACAAATTTGTGATAATTTCATTGATAAAAATGATAAAATGCGGGTGTCAGTTTACATTAATAATGTATATTCTGCACTGTTGTGTTGCACTGCCATATTGCTTTAGTCTGTTTGCTTTTATAACTCAAATATCTGCGCTGAGGGAAAGAAGTGAAGAAAGGAAGGAAAACATTTCATTGTGGTTTGTGTAATGACAGTTAAGTGGCACAACTTAAAGAAAACACAGCAGATGAAACTTACCAGACAGTGCCAGCCTGCATGGCTGTGGTTATGGTCATGGCTTTGTTGATGTTGTTGGTGAATACAGCTGCAACCAAACCATAATCTGTGTTGTTGGCTCTTTCTATCACCTCATCAATAGTTTTGAACGTCATGATCAGCTGGACTGGGCCAAAAATCTGTAAACAGATAGTAATATACAAGTTAATTGACTTACCTTATTTGTATATATTATAAGTATGTATTACCGGTCCAGTATAAATAAGTGTGAAGGGTTAAGAATAGGAGTTACCACCAATCATCTTGCACTACAATTTCATCCAGAATGTATTTTTACCAATGGTGGAAAGTAGCATTTAATCAAGTACAGATAAACTTAACTTAAGTATTTAATTTGATTATAAAGTGGTTCAAATGACCTCCAGCTCGACCAGCTAACATGAAATGCTGCTTACACGTTAATGCATCCATAATACCATTATAACATTATAATAACATGATATAATTTATGTCATTCTATAACACCCTGAAATGGATAATTCTGCATAATTTTAATTTTAACTTTTGATACTTAATGTATTTAAGTATTTTGACTTGTATAAAGTTTTAAATATGGGACTCTGACTTGAATGGAATATTCTGATATTCCATTCAAGTCAATGTTAATACGTTTACTTGAGAAGAGAATCAGGGTATCCACCACTCCATTTCACACGGTTAAACAAGCTTAAGTTGTGCTGGAGTTATCAAAATCTCAGTTCTTTATCATCGTACCTCCTCTCTGGCGATGCGCATGTCATCCTTCACATTAGAGAAAACAGTGGGCTCAATGAAGAACCCTTTCAAGCCCACAGCTTTGCCTCCACACTCCATCTTGGCCCCTTCACTGATGCCGCTCTGGATGAACCCCAACACACGATTCTGCTGCTCCAGGCTGATCTGTGGAGGTGGAGGACTGACATTATATGAGAGGCCGGGACAAAGAAGACAAATAAAACAAGATGGAGAAAGGCACATTTTGAAAGTGAAAGATAAAGGTGGACATAGATATAGATCTGTGGACCTCACCTGTGGACCCTGCTCAGTAGTGGGATCAAATGGGCTGCCGACTATCCTCCTCTTGGCTCTCTCCACACTCCTCCGAACAAACTCATCATAAATGGGCTCCTCCACAAAGATGCGAGAGCCTGCTGTGCAGCATTGGCCTGCGTTGAAAAACACTCCCTGATGGGCCTGTTCTACAGCCAGGTCCACTGGAGAGAAAGGGATTTGTGTAAATCAATAGCTTGATAGATTGGTTCTTTATTTCTTCTGAAATAAATGTGAATTGTGTGCTATATGCAAAAACGTAAACAAATATATACGTAATGTGCTTAGTATATTGTTACAACATTTGCCCCGATATTTATTGGAGCTTTCCTGTGCAAATATGATACCTGACACCTGAGAGACAGGACCCTGCTGTTGCGCACAAAGGGTTAACGAACCCCTGTGATTTATGGGTCTCGACTGAAGCACCCGACTGAGTCAGGGTCCATTCTCCTGATTTACAGGCCTTAGGGAGCCCCTCTCACGGCTGCTGAAAGCATTTGAAAGCCTCAGCACCCCCAGCTTGGTGAGCCACTTAGAATTCATATGAAACCCATTCATCCACAGGTTTTCATAGCACTACAAAGCTTCTGAGCATTTTAAGAATCTCAGTCCATGTGTGTTTATCTACTCCTCCTGAGAATGGGACACGTGACTTAACAAAATAGTGATAGTGACAGACCACCTAGTGAGGGTGACTGGAGCACTGAATAAAATATAACTTGAAAACTTACAATCAGCATCTGCAAAGATGATGTTGGGACTCTTTCCTCCCAGCTCCAGCGTCACTCTCTTCAGGTTACTCTTCCCAGCTGCTTCTTGGATCAGCTTGCCAACCTAGCGAAGGAAACAGATTTGGCGTTTACTCACAGAAATGCAGACCGGCAGCCAGATCAGTAAATCAGATGAAGCCATTAAATAGCTTAGAGAGGTTGGTTAGCTCCAAACAGGGAATGCACTGGTTAGCCAGCTGAAACACAAGTTCTGCAAACACAGAACGAATATCTATTACAGGTTTTTGGAGGCAGTAATATGAAAATAAAATGATGTTTCAGTAGGGAACTGCATCTGATGTCCAATGACGGGCCGGAAGAAGCAACCACAAGGTGTGTAGGTGGTGAAGTAACTACCTGAGGATGGTATGAAACGACTCTGGTGTGTCAATATGGTAGCCAGTAAGGGATTTGCTGTGGTTTTTATGTAACATAAATAATACCTTGGAGAACAGGATTGCTTGATCAGGTCAACTCATCTTCAGAGGACCATATGCCACTGTTTTTACTCATTTTAATTCCTGAACTGTAAATCATGTGTGCTTAACATTTGTTCTGACCATTTTCAAATGCATAAAGTGTATTTTAGATTTTTCAAATATTTACTTTCCCTGGCAGTCATTTGATCTTCAATCTTTTTCTTGTGATGAATAAGCAAATTCTCAAAACGTGTTTATGTTGGGTAATCACAGTGAGCAATAAATCTGCATTGGTCTTACATGACAATGTTAAGACTTAAGCATTATAATGCAATTTAAGGGCAGAAAAGTATATATTTGGTTTCCTCACAATGTCAAAGTGACACAAAAGTGAATGCAAACATGAAGTTCACACAAACACGGGTGAAATCAATCTTCTCATTGCATTTTCCACATTGTCAAACTATTCCTTTAAGACTGAGTAGTCATGGTAATGATGTGGCCATTATAAGTCTTCCTTCATAAATCCTATCAAATTGTTCATTCTTTTTTTCATTATCATGTAATTTGCTTTCATTCCAGATATTATCAGTCAAACTTGTTCTCATGAGTCTCTACTGAGTCAAATCAGCTGCTTTTACTGATATTTTTTCAATGTTGTGAAATGTTATATAAACTCAAAAGATTAGAAGCCTGAGAAACTTATTACACCTTCTCCTCACGAACATTACACCCTAAACAAGTATTCCTCTTCCTGTTACTCATACAGCTCGTTTTAATTTCCGAGAGAACTGACAAGATAAAGCGGAAAAATTCCCTTTCAGTCTTCAATTGAAAAACCCACCACCAGCATGGAAAATACTCATCTTCTCTCACTGTCTTATCTCATGTCTGAGTCGCTTTAATGAACTAAGATATAATGGAAAACGAGAGAATAGAACGGTATCAACTGCTGTGCTGTGGCTTGTACCAAAGCAAAACAACACAATACTTAGCCTGGATTCAATGTTTCTGATGTGTTTCGTCTGTCTTTGATGGGAAACAAATAGCTGCTGACTAAGGGGAGGTTAGCGTGTTTATTCAGGGGTAAAGGAAACACGCTGGGATTGCGAGACTCCTCCATGTGGAGTCACAGCCACATGTGAATCAGTATGAGGATGAGTTGTGGTCCTAAAATCCACCTGTAGCTACACCGCCACCCTCCACCCTGAGGAGATGCTGTGGGGGCCAGTATCCCCCCACCACTGCTACTACAGCGTGGTGACTCACTGTCTGGGCATCAGCAGTCTCTTACAGGACTGCCTCATGCTCTCTGTAATTGACTCCAGATCACATGAAACAACAGGAAAACTAGTATAAAAAAACAGAGGCCACTCACAAAGGAAATGTTCAATCAAGACGAGATGATAAAACAAAGAAGATGTTTGTGTTAGTAGGTGCATTTATGTCAGCTCGCGTGCATTCACTGATTGAGTGTGTCTGAGTGTGTGACAGACCGGGATAGGAAAATGCATGTTTTGTGTTATACTATGCTGGATCATAAAGACACAACGTTATAGCTGAATATATATTTCTTATCGTGCTGTCAAATTTGGGTTAGTTACTGTTTCTGTTATGGATTTTCAGGGACAGTAATCTATACCTGTATACGCTGATTGGAGATTGCTCTCAACACATATACTCACTTTAGTCAAAGTGAGTATAAAACAGAGTCAAAACAGAGATCTCCATACATCACAATAATCTAATCTGAACATTACATAAACCTGGCTCATTTACCAAATATGCATGTGTGTACTGGCTGGACACAGCAAAACATACATTATACATAGGGGTTAGAAATAACAAATCTTTATAAATGATCTTGCAGTAAAATAATCTGCTGTCAGTCTGACTTTTTCCTCTGGCCTGAGGAATGTGTTCAGACCGCAAAACCTCCAACCGCTCAACACCTAACATGGTGTATGTCCTTGATGATTTAGCTTTCCATTAACAGCCCCTGTTCTGTAAAGTTACTAGGGTTTTTCCTGATGGTAAGTTCAATGAAATGTGTGGTGAAGGTGTGTTAATACAGCAGAGACAGCAGAGGGGAAACAGAAGAGAGGCAGTGTTTTTCACAGAGATGTGTTTGTATACTCTTGACAGTGCAAATATGTGCATGTGTGCCAGATAACATCAGAGCCCCCTTTCATGAGTAGTAATGACAGGGCACGCAGCATAAGATCCCATTTGTTTGTCATTTAGACTTCAATACAGGCACACAACGTCCCCTAATTACCCAGCCTGCTCCTATGCTCTGCACATGTTGGTCACTGTGTCACTTGTGCTGACAAAAGAGAGCAGTAGGCAGCTGTTGATATGAGCTTATTAGTTATTAGAAGTACCTCAGTTGATCCTGTGAAAGCCACTTTGTCTATGCCCATGTGCGAAGCAATCGCAGCTCCTGCCGTTGGCCCGAATCCTGGCAAAATATTGATGACTCCCGGTGGAAACCCAGCCTGTCAAAACAATATGAGAGGAAACAAGTTTTAGCGGAGATGACAGCAGAGCCAAGCAAAACCACAGGCGGTGTGGGGGAATCCGGACCCAACCCAACCAGCAAAGAACGGAGAGAACATCAAAAAGACGAAGGCGACAGACAGATAGTCTCCAGAAAGAGGCGAGGCGAGAGAGGGCAGGGGGGAAACGGGAAGAATGTGGACACTGAGATTTGTACAGCGTGATTAGGCTTTCTGCATTAGTGGGATGCTGCCTTGTTCCCATCTTGTTTAACTTAGTGTTTGCCTGTATTTTACACAACTGGCTATCCCTGTTACTACTGACATTGACAACATAATGCACTGCTATACCACCTTTTGGATTTGGGTTTACTGCATACTTGTATCAATCATATTTAACCGTGTTGACTTGACCAGCTTAGCTGAACTGTAAATTAAGCTCTTTGTCTCTTTTGTAATTTGTCAGCACTGATATTCAATTTCCTATTGACTTTACAGGTAGAGTTGAATCTTCAAAAACATTTTTGTTAGATTTGTTGAACAGATCTTGACACCCTGACAGCAATCAAACATGAATCAAATGCTCCAACAATTTTTTAATTTAATTAAATAAATAAAAAATATTCGGCCACAAATAAATTATTGGACGGGCTACCTGACTGCCTATGCGCATATTCTACCTGTGCACCCATTGCTCGTAACCGGAGTCTTCCCCAAAGTGCGAGCTTAACTATCAACCATTTACGTTCATTATGATAAATTGTTTTTTTGGGGGGGGGGGGGGGGGGGGGGTTGAAGGGAGGCTTGAAGGGACGGGCTGTCAGTGTTGTCAGACGTTTATGCTAGATGTAGCTACTTTTGGAGTGAGTGCTGCTACCTTCTTTCTTTGGAAAAGAGTTGGCTGGTTTTCTTGGTTGAATAATTAAAAAATCTATAGCGTACTCTTGCTTGTTTCTCATTTCTAATTTTTCTTTACACTTTGCTGATTCCAAATGTTTCGTTAAATTCAGCTAAAAGATTTGTCACTGGCTAAGTAGCTTGTTAAAAAAAAAGTCCCACATCACCATTCAAATGGACTTAAGTATGTACATCATTAAGTAAACATATCACTGTTTATAATGTCGCTACAATCAGCACGACTTCAGTCTACGTCTTAAACTGATTTTAAGTGTCAGTTTGGTACTACACTAGACTAGATAGACACTAGTATATGATTAAGCTTTACTCCGAGTTGTTTGCCCGAGTGCAAACTTTAGCTACACGATGTCAGAAATTGGCAGTATACTGAAAACTGCCGCGCACGTTTATCCTCCACACTCAGCAGCTCGTTATTGTGGTTTAAACGATATGACGTGAATGCAGCACAATAGCTCAGCAGCCAACTATTTGCAACAGTAATAACATTATGATTGTTTCTGTGGCTCTGTGCAGTCTTTTAATAAACTTCCAACAATATTTGTTGGTTCATATACTTAACATCTTTTTTTCTCATCTCAGTCGCTATAAAAACTGTCCACAGAGAAGTGTGTGAATTATCCTGAGCAACCAGAGCATTGTTTCATCAAAGACATGTTGTAGTTGAGTTTTTAAAGTGGAATTTTCAATTATATAAACACCACAAACACAATTATATTGACTTTTATTGTATTTGGGTAGCAGGAAACGTTTCAGCAGTGGTGGGCCGTCAGGGCCTGCTAAGCCTTCACTGCTGGCCTAAACAGAATCACAAAATTATAGCTATTTTATAATTCTTCACAAATACACTACATGTATTATAATTATTTTTCCCTATTAGCTTATTTTCTCATTGCACAGCTCCTTGTCTTCCTCTGTTGCACTGCCTGCAGTGCAGCTTGTTTTAAGGAGAAGCTTTCATCCAATCACATTTTTTCTCTCCGGTGTCTCTATGTCAGCAAAGCAGTTTAAGCAGGCCTTTGCAGATCAAAGTACACAGGGAGTGGATGTTGTGGTTGATTGTCATGGACTTCAAAAAATCAGGTCTTTAGTTTGACAAGCTGGGCGGATTCTTTGACGCACAAGTGATAAGAAGGCGCAAGTCTGAAATGCACGGCCCGCCACTGCGTTTCAGAGATTAAAATCTCTTTGTGATCTAGACCTTTTAACCATTCAACTCTAGCAAACGTGCTGACTGGTGTTAATCTCAGGGTGGAAAATTAGAATTACAGACTCTGAAGAGATGTGTCAGATTGACAAGTGACACTTTATCAAACATCTGTTCTTTGGTTACATTAATAATGAATTATCCAAATAAAGTGTTGGCCAGATTCATAGTGAACACTGTGTTCTTGGCAAACTGAAGCCTGTAAGTGGTTCGCATTCAGTTATTGGGAGTATTAACATTGGATTGCTCAAATAAAATGTTGGCAAACCGCCACGTGTGGTTAGTTGGCAAAGAGATTATTTACCTCCTTGACGAGAGCTGCCATGTAGAGGCAGGTGAGAGGTGTCTGCTCGGCAGGCTTGAGGACAACAGTGTTTCCACATGCGATTGCTGGACCCAGCTTCCATGCTGTCATCATCAGAGGGAAGTTCCACTGTGCGTGACACACACACACGCACACACACACACACACAGCGGAAAAAAGACATGATGCATCAGACTGACACACTGGGTGGTCACAAGTCAAGCTCAATAACTCATCGCTCTTAAGTCACTTACTCTCATTTTCACTCTGTCTAAACATAGTCAAGTGAGAAAATGTTCTCGGCACTTGTACAGTATTTTCTCTTCCCACAGTATTCTGAGAAAGCCGGGAAATTGCAACACATGTGCAATAGACCCATATCACTGTACAAAACTCAGGCCTGTGTTATTTCTGCTTTACACAGGAGCCCATGGGGCTTAACGCAGAACCACACGCTTTCTGAATTCTTGCACAATCAACAGTGTCTCTTACTCCTTGATCTTTTCCTCCCTTCTCACCATTCTCTTCTACCACTAAATCCCTTCCTAGCTCTTCTGCTTCTCACTTCTCGTTCTCTATAAGTCAAACTCACTGGCACCGTAACTTTTGGGGCTTACCAGCAGGATTTACATATATAAACAGTGACTGTCTGGGAATTACTGGAAAATGCAGAACATCTCAACAACATCTCTTTGACACTCAACCAATTCATTGTTATCAGCTTTGTTTTTCTTCAAGCTTTTATGTCCATTTGTATTCAACATATGTCATTAATAAGGAAGTGTTATACTCACAGGGATAATTTGTCCACAAACTCCAATGGGCTCATATCTTGTAAATGTCAGATACTCTCCATCTGTGGAGGGACACACACGCACATAGAAACACACACAAAGGGAAATCATTTCTAGCTTTAAGAGTTAGTAAAAAGCCTGAAAGACATGAAAAATTTCACCACCTGATACCCCGGTGTTGTTGACTCAACATGTTAATTTGTAAATGAATCCACACGCAACATTCCTGGTTGCTTTACCCCAGTGAGAGATTACATTTGTTTTCGAGCCAAGTACAGCACAGGCATGTGTGTAACTGTTTTAGGTCATAGAGATGGGTGTTATGCTGGAAATGTTTGCTCATTCCTCTTGCATTACTGAAGTAAAAGGAGGTACTTGCTGAGGGTGTGCCATGCTTGTTCATTCTCCACAAAAAACAATTGATATTGAGAAATGTGTGTCTAAATTTGCTACAGCAGTTGTCAGCTGATGAAACATTGCCTCATGTTGCAATTGGCCTGGAATGACCAATGGTTGATGACAAGCCAGATAATCATTTTCAAAGGGATGCCGTAAGGTATGACAATGGATACAAAACTGTAGTACAGTTTCTCATGTCAGCCTTTCTCCTTATTACCAAAGTAGATGCTGGGTATTTCAAAGCTGTTATTGTTTGGAGAATGAAACCATCAACCTAATAGACACAAGATTTTCAGGAGGAGCTCAAGTATCTGTGAGGTTTGTTTGGAAGTATGACTCCTTCAAGATGATTTATATTTCAATTTGGAACCAACAATGTACACTACAGTAAACTGTGAAGCCAAAGGTTCTCCACATAATGTTACTCCTCTTCCATTTCACACTATCTGGGAAGACAAATTGAACACAATAATCTTAGCATAACTGCATAAATGCTGAAGGGTTGTTGAAATGGCTTGCACTTCATCCTGACAGGTGAACAAACACAATTACTGACAGACTTATATCATACAGGCTGCAGGAATACCCTTGTTTATTTCCTCTGAAAGTCTAATAGAGCATTGAAGCTTAAACCAAAGCCCTGGCAGAATGCTTAGCACGGTTGGTTTGGCAGCAGTGTACAAGAGAAGCTTTGAGAGGGACAATAAGGTGGTATCAGGAGGTTTCCCATGTCCTCTCTCTTATTCTATTTTCCTTTTTTGTGCTTCCTGTTGAAACAGACAGCCAACTTTCTCCTCTCCTAACCCACAAATTTAACTGCTGGGACACTGATGGCAGCCTCCTCAGGACAATAAATGTTTGGATTGATCGCTAATTTGATACCTTACTTTGCTGAGTGTGCTTTTTCTACAACCCCTTTTTTTATTCAACCGAATAACATGCCAGACAGCAGCCACTGACACAGTTAGCCACTAGCTGGTGAACACAGTGGTACATTTAGTAGCTTAAGGGTTTCCTTCAGGTAAAAGAGAGTGAATATTGTACTTACATTGGTCAGGTGACCAGAAATACATCTAAAAAATGTATGATGCTCCGAAACTTCTGGTTGTAATAATAAGCAACTGTTTGCTACCAAGTTTTGCATGTCAATGTAAAAGGTGATATGTTAGTGTTGTGTTTCCAGCATGTTTCCAGTGCCCCCAATAGGCCAGTATCAGCTATTGCAGTTTTGAAATGTATAATGTTTTATCCCAGAGAAAAATAAACAAATCTATTTGTGGGTCCCAAATTGCATTATTTTGAACTTTGAGCCTCCTGCTCATATGTTCACTGCTCAGAGGACTGTGGGTAATAGCCGGAAAAGCATGCAGACTTGTATATGTAAATCTCGTTCTGGCTCACTAAATAGCATGGTAGTATATGTATTGTCAGAGAAGACTTGGTCAGATTGTCATAATCTGACCAAGAAACCAACTTTTAGTACCGTGAACTTAGTGAAGACACACTTTTGTTGATAGTATTTCAGTTCAAACCTAGCCAGGCATCCCAACAATATTCTTCTCTCTATTTCACTAAAAATCTGCTGTACTGCTCATAGAGGGATCTTACCCATTGGAATGGAAGTACCGTGGATCTTGTCTGCATATCCAGCAAAATATCTCAGTGTCTTTATGGTTCCTTGGAGGTCCAGAAACAGGGTGGGCAGGAAAGGCTTCCCACTGTTCAGTGACTCAATAGTCTGAAGAGAAACGGGGGAGACGGTTGAGAAATATGTGATATAACCTTGTGATCCTCACATAATTCCATACTGTTCCCGTCTTTACACTCTCCCGTGGGTGAAATGTGACACTAAGATAACACTAACCTACAAATACAGCCCCTAAGTTACAGTTATATGTTCTCTTTAAGTCAAAGCAAGTTTATGAGAATTTTCAAACACAGCGGCAACTCAATGTGCTTTGTAGAAGATATAAAATGATATAAACAGACAAAGGAATAATTGTTATACTACTCTGCAGTTACAGTTCTGCAATAAATGGTTACATGAATAGGGTAACATTCAAGTGGATGAGAGGATGTTTTGTTATATAGACATGGGGATAATCATATAGTTTTTTCAAATTGAAAAGTTATTCACATTAATTCGTTCAGAGACATGACAATATAACTTACAGCGAGATAGACACTGTCTCTCTCTACCAGATTAGCCAGTTTGGACAGCAGACGGCCCCTCTCAGATGCGTCCATCCTTCGCCATACGGAGCCCAAAGAAAAGGCGAGTCTAGCCGCCTGCACCGCTTTATCAATATCAGCCTACGAGATAAGATGCATAATAATTACATACTAATCCATTAAATAGGTGTCACTTTGCACTTTTCATGACCGTAGCATATACCTGAATATTTTCTCAGATTCTTTTTCTTTTCCTCAACATTTAAATAAGGAATAAGGACAGACAAGAACAACTGTCACCAAATCATACGAGATTTATTTCAAATTGCACTTCTGCCCGATGGAAGCAGCTAGTTTAGACAACTAAAACAAGGGTTTAGGCTGTAAGAAGGAAAACTGAAACTTAGTTTTCATTGTCAAACTATCCTGTGCTGGAATGTGACTAAATACATTTTGTCAAGCAGTGCAAACTTAAGTACAATTTGGATTATTCTCTCTCTTTTTTTTCTCTCTCTTTCTTTAATCCACTAAATTGCAAAGGGAAATGTTGTACCCACTTGTTAATGATTAAACCACTCAGCAGTATATGAAGTAGTTCAAGTTTGCTCCCTCTTGATTTACAATATTAAAGTGATGTGGACATGTTAATGTATCAATTATAAAGATACAATCATATTATAACACTGACAGAGACCATTCTGCATAATAAGTATTTCTACTTCTGATACATTAAATAGATTGTTTTGCTTATACTTTAAGTGCCCAACTTTTACCTGGAGTATTTATATAGTATATGTAAATACTTGTGAAGATATGTAAGATGACCTTGTTTTCAAAGAAAAACATAATGGAATATGCCATGCTGTATTTACCTTGTCTGCTTCCTGGACCTCACAGATCTGCTCTCCAGTAGCCGGGTTGTAGGTAGGAAAGACCTTCCCACTAACAGAGTTGTGCCACTCGTTGTTAATGAAGAGCTGAAGGGGGGGGGGGGGGGGGGGGGGGAATGCAGTTTTTAGTATTTTAGTAAGCAGATACATCAAATAATCTGAATGTTAAATCATGAATGCAGTTTCCTTTGTATGAATTAAATGCAAAATGCACAAAGTGATTATGAAAAACCTTAATCAAACTTCATAAAAACTTAATTTGACTACAAAGCAAACCAGCCTGAGTGGGAGATGATGACTATCTTTGCTTTAAAATATATGTTATGTTTTGTCATCATTTCATCACATGCTTGTAGTTGAGGCTGTGAAAGACGAACAGACAGACCCAGCTCTTCCCGGCTCTTGTGTAAGGGATATGGGAGAATCTCGGGAAATCTGGACAGAGATTCCTGCCTGTCCTGCATTGCTCTCTGGGGAGTGCTCCACTATCCAGACAAAGGGGTGGGGGTGTTGTGGGGGGTGCAGATAAATCCCTATCAGACACCAGACCCCCACCTACCAACCCACTAACCCACCCCCAAGCACACAGACACACGTTTCACAACATCGCTGCTCGTTTACGAGATCATAAAACACGTGCTGCGCTTGGTTTCTGTGATGCGTTAAAGCAGGTCTTCCGTTAAACAACCGCCTGGGATTCCAAACAGGACATATTTAACATCTATTAAGACCAAAGGAAAAATAAATGTTTACAGAGTCACAACGCTGAGAATTATGTCCCATAAACTACAAGCAAACCCTTCATAAGCTGATGAAAGGTGGAACAAAAAGCAATGTGTGATTTGAAATTTGCAAATATATCTTACGTAAGCTAGGTCATAAGAAAAAGCTCCTTCCTCACTGACATGTTTAGATCCATTAGACAGACTACTCTCACACTGTTTTTAATGGCTGTCAGTCTGCCTGATAGATAGAGTGTAGGGAGAACATCTGCTGGCACAAATCCCTCTGTATATACATATGCTCTTACCGTCCTTCTACTTTAGAGGAGTTCAGATGCACAGAGAGCAAACCTGAGAGCAGAGTTCAAGTATCCCACTGGCCTAAGCCTCCCTAAACTCTCCAACATGTTTACCTCTATAAACGCTGCGTTTTAAGCACTATTTAATTGGCTGTAAACTGTTACCCGTGTTTACTTTCGGGTTGGTATAAAATGCCAGGGAGTCTGAGAACTGTTGGAGTCGCAGCAAACACATCACTCTGCCTCCCTCCTCCTCTTCATTCCCACGGCTCACAGGCTCATAATGCGGTCTCTCTGTGTATGAATAACTCACACGCAGACGTTTAAGGTGTTCAGTATCTGTGTGTACCACCCCACAGAACCATACGTCACAGACTCATTCCTCTACGTTTCCTTTGTACTGGTCACACACACCATCCCCCACACACCTTAACACGCACACACACACACACACACACACACGCACACACACACACACACACACACACACACACACACACACACACACACACACACACACACACACACAGATAGACAAGGCCAGAGAGGCTTCTCTCTGCCAGCCCAGTGTTCTCAGGCGCCTTCCATCAGAGGCCACCTTTAATCTGACGCTCATTAAGAGCACTTCATAAAATTGTCAGTAACGATAAGGAGCAGAGGGCCAGCTACAAAAACAGAAAGTCCTGTAGAGCACTGAATTAGTTTTTTAATTTATAGGGGCCACTGAAGTGGGGCGCCCTAAATCAGAGGAGCCCCCTGACAGCCTCAACAGTCCAAGCAAGAATGCAGACCATGGGTAGCTTTATGCATGGCGTAACCCCTCTCACAAGACGCTGCTAAAGGAGAAAGGATGAAGCACGAGAACAGGGGAGCGGGCCGCCACCTAAATCACGGCAAGAAAAGGACAAATGTCAGCCGCTGTTTGGCTCGGTCCTCTCTCTGGACTTGGACTGGTGTTAGACTTTTGTCTCGTTCCATTGAGAGACTTGATTAAGTTGACAGGGCCGAGGTGTAAATCAACTCTTGAGGTTTCTTAAAATTGCTTTTAGGATCATTTGGGCGAGGGGCAAAGAACACAACAATGAAAAAGCAAGTGCAAGGGTGCACATTTTCAAATGACAAATCGTGTTTTTCTTTTCCATTCTCTGCAGGGTCGTTACCATCCCATAACATGTTGGTTTCATGTTCATACAAATCTGCGTTGCCAGTAAGTACTCAGAGATTTTTCAAAATATATTATTATGTTCTGCTCATGCAATGCACAACTTTAAAATACAAAGGTGAAAAGTATGTTGTGCCGCTTCATTGATTAAAAATCACATTACAACAGACAAAAAGCTGTGATCTGTGATGCCTGACGCATAACGAGGAGGCCTGATGTGGATTAAAGCTGAGCAGTAAGCATATAGGTCAAGACTTTCTGCATGGGCCACAGGGCAGCTGCAAACATTTAGCAACTCCCAGGCTTTTCTTCAAAAGCTGTCAATCACTTCAACCAGGAGACCCTGGCCATGCAAAGATTAGACATGATATACACAAACACGTTTCAAACTTTTTTTGTTTGTTTGTCAATTTGGTCGTTTAATGCATCCGTTACAAAAGGTTTTGTACACCCAAAATTCATTAAAAAAAAAAATCAAGATTCGTTGTTTCTGGCACCGAGTTAAATGTTAATGTCTTTGACTTTTTTCATGTGAACAAAACCGTGTGTGATTTTTTGTAATAATTTCCTTTTTGGGAGTGAACTGTAATAGGATGTAAGACATGTTAAAATACTTTCTGCAGCCAACAAAATATCTGTTTGGCTATTTGCTTCTTCTCAAAACCCGGATGCAAACGGATGAAGGAATAGGTTCTTTTCTTTTCAGAGGGGCAAGGTTAAGAGATGGGGTGAATTGGTGAGAGGGGGGTTTTAATGTGTGGGTTTATATATGTGTGTGTTTATACACAACACGCCAAGATTCCACAGCCAGACAAGTTCTAGCTTCCCGGGCACCTGCAACACTCGTCTGCGCAGGAAGTTTCATATCCTTCCCTTATCACAGGAACTGTATTTCCTCTCTGGATGCGTTTCAAAAGTCTTAGAACTACTACTGTTACCAGTTAGTGGAGAGCATGTGAAAGTGGAGACCAGCTGGTGCTTTTTCTCCTACTTCTCTCCACATGTCTGACACCATGGAGCCTTCATGTTTTTTATTCACACACTCACAGACAATGCCACCCTGCGCTCTTGGGTTTGGTGAGGGCGGCCTCGCTGTCACTGACTGGCAAACGTCTCTGTCTCACCATTGTGTGTGCAAGTGGTTGAAGTTGTTCATTCGGACTCTTAAGTTTTGTGAGAAGTATTTTTTTGAAATAATGAATTACATTAGAAGTAATTACAAACCTATGCAATGAAATTATTCCACTAGTCAGAGAGACTTTGCACGTCCTTGGAGTATCAGACAGTTTTTCAGGCTCATATGATGCTAATTTCCTATATATTTTTAAAACCTCAGAAAGGGATATTGGGTTTTGCATTTTACAATTAAATCCATCATTTCGGGAAAGTTTCTGGTCAGATACGTATCTGATAAATGCATGTTTAAAGTCTGTAGTAAGTTATGTCATTAATTTATCCAATCTGCATCCAAACCCCAAAACTTCAATTTGTACATATCTGACTAGAGCAAAAGAAAAAGAAAACAACACACACATAAAACTTAAAACGCACTTCTGTCTCTACTGTGCCTCGTGCTTGGCAGAAAAAGAGCCAATACTTCAACAGATTTATGAAGCCAAGTGTTTTCCATAGTGACACCGTAAGGATTTACACGTTGCTTGTCAAGAGGGCTGCAGACTGAAGGTATGGGAAGTTAACAGGGCAACCTTGCTGTCACTGCTCTTCCTTAAACAGTGATTAAGAGACAGGGGACATGATGTTGACGTGTCTGCTAAGATGATAATTTACACTCGGTGCACAAGTAGGCATTTCACACCAATGGACATATTAATGACAGTGCACACTTACCCTGTCACAATCAAAGAGATGTGTTTTAGAGAGTATGTGGCCATGTGTGTGCGAATAGGGAAATTGTGTAGGCAAAGGCAGAGAAGAGGGGGAGAACTCTCACTGTGCTCGTTGTGATAAATCATTGAGTTGCACAGTATCCCCTAACTTGGGCTCTGTTTGATCTTGATTGCAGTAAGATGGTGGTTTTGAAGTGAAAAACTCCAGAACTACAGGTCAGGCTCTGGCGAGGCAGGGCCACTAACCCACACAGTGAGACGGGGTCATAATTTATACCCTGGTGGACAGCACCGAGCATCGGGGAGCCCCAAGCCTCCATCTGTGCTATCTCAATCAGTGACAGATTGATGGAGCCTCTTATTCATCCAAATTGAGTGGTTGTCTCAGCATAGACTGCTTTACAAATACTCTGGTGTTCGGCAGACAGGTTCTGCAAAGGTTCCTATGGTGAAGGTGCACTGATGTCACCGTGAGCAAAGCAACAAAGAAAATGTGTAACTATTGATTAGTTTAGGAGATTGGTAGTTGAGACAACAAACAAGGCCAATGAATTGGATCCTTCAATCTGGTCTTTGTTAGTTTTCTATTTGTAGCACAATTTACTGTTATTACCCTATGAAATAATTAGGTTGCAGTAAAAGTAAGCTGAACCTACAAACCACATTTTACAAAAGCTGATTTGTCTTCATACATTGTTATTGGTTGACTAAACTGCAAACATGTTAAAACATTAACTTTTGTGGAGGAAAAAACAATGAGCTGACTTTACACTTTCACAACACACACCATTTTACAGACTGCTCCTTCAAAGACAAAGAAGAAGAGTTATTACCACCCCTGTAAAATTTGTCCCACTAAACGGTTTAACAACTCATCATCAGTGAACGGTGTGAAAAACTACAAGGGCCAGAAGTATCACCCACCTAAAAAAGCAGGGAAAGTTTCTCTATTTGCTTTAATTATTAATAAACAGTATCTCTACTCTACTTCTAACACAAGTGGAGAACATCAATAAATAGCTAACATAGCTCTCTTATTTATGGCTTCCTTCGTGGTCCTATCAACCTTTAAACTGTTTCTGTCTTGTAACCCAGCTGTTGGAGCCTTCTAGTGATAGAAATGTGGGGGTAGGGGACAGGACAACTGAGAGAGAGCTTTACTCCTCAAGCTTTTAGCTACAAGAGAGAGGGTGTATAAAAACTAAAATTGTTGCATATGTGGCTATCAATAGACTAATAACAGAACTCCAATCTTGTATAAATGCACACAAGAAGGAAGATATCTTTGCTGATACGATCAGCGTGTCGCTGACGGTGAGAAGTTCATGACTTGTGAAAAGGACAAGGGGCAAACCTTGACTGCAGTATCACATGCTCATGTTATTAGAAGCAACCCTGTTAAGCAGTGATACTGTATCAGCCATATCTCTATGTCCAGGGTGGCTCACATGTAATCTTTGCATTGTAAAAGAACACATTTATTTGTATGTAACTTAGGAAAAGCTTAATATAGCCTTCATGTTGGAGAAAAGTCGAATGTAACAGTGTAAAAAACGTATCTGAGGACAAATAAATCTGTGTTTGGAAGCTTGTAGCTCCATCCACACGTCCTGTAGGCCAGTGAACAGCATTGCTTGTTTCCCTTGCAGTCAGTGGGGTGGAGAACAGGAACAGGGTGTGGGGGGAGCCCACGCCAGGGGTTCCCATAAATCAGGGCCCTTCTGCCCCCTATATCCACCAAACCAACAGGGACTGGATGATCCAAATTCCAAGGGGTTAATTCACCAAGTCGCTCCCTAAATTTCCTCCTGTACACCGTTTTGTCCAAGTCTTTAACCAACACTCTGCACTAAGAGGGAATGGAAACAGCCTATACTACATGTATCTTCACGCTGCCGCAGCAGCGTGCCCTTTGCACTTAAAACACTGAGGTATGTGTTAACACAGAGCAATTATAGCAGTTACTGAATTTACACCGCGCTATCGTGAATCTGACCTCTGTGAGACGTGCCCTTTAATCTCAGTAATCACAAAACACTTGCTCTGCAGCTAAAATATCCTTTCAGTAGGAACACAACTGCAGAAGGTTGCATCCTGCAAACACAGTAAATATTACAAGAATCTCACAGGATCTTTAACTGATGACTTAAATGTACTTCAAAGCGTCAAATGTGTGCATATGTGTCTATGAAAAGAAGAAGAAGAATAAACTATCAAGACATTGCAGAGATGGTATCAAAAATACAAGAGCCATTTTCAACATGTGTGTATTGGCTAATGACTTGTGGTGGGACTCACATTCAAAGCACGAAGGCTTTAAAGACTGTGATTTACTGATTAATGATTGATTCAGTTATGCAAGAGTATGTGTACTGCTATGTTTTTATTATGGTAACAAAATGTTGAAGAATGAACCGCTCAATGTAGGACCTTTAAGATTCTCACCAGATGTTTTAATCAAAATCTCTCTGAAAGCATATTTTTGTATCTGCAACATGATTTGTTTCGTGACTCAAATAGAGTTCTTTGTTTGACTCAAACTCTTTTCTCCAGCTGTGCCTGCATCTTTTTTTTCCCACCCACACACTTCTGACTGAACGACCATCCAAAAACTGCTCATACCACATTTTTTTCTTTGACGTGTATTTTGAATTAAACATTTACTAAACAACCATGCTCTCATTCATGAGACTATGCTTTAAATTACTGCCACATCTTTGGACTTGACTAAAATGTGCGTATAAAGTCTTTGAAAGAAAAGACCAAGACCTGGCAGAAAGAATTTGGGTTGTTTTGTTTGCCCACAAACTCTGCTTTTGCCACTGATACCAATCATTGTGAGTAATCAAAGACAAATTAAATTAAGAACTTTAAGACACATTGGATACCACAAAGTTATTGAAGTGAAACATTATAATCATGATGAAACATTTGAAATAAAGAGAAAGATTTGGCTCTAATCTTGCAATATTGCAATTTTTTACAAGTATCCATTTAATTACTTTCTTTCAACTTGAATTGAAAAATACATTTTATTAAAGCGTTTCATGCAGTAACATGAGATGACGTTGGTCTATGTCTCCAGGTGCAATGTGGAATACATTAAAAAAAATATGATATCGTAAAATATAATTGTCCTGGTGATGTATGTAAGACACGTTCCTAAAGCTCCAACTATAACATGTCTTATTACAACGTGATCGTGCTCCTAAAATCTGTAACAATTATAACGTGCCAATGTGTATCCGATTTAAACTATCAGTCTTTATGACAATTTATTGATAGACTCAAATTTTAAAATATAAAAATATTGTTTGTCAAGTAACGTGAGACCATTAAAGCACCAACACAAGTTATTGTTAATAAAAGTCTGTTATCAACTTATATAGTTTAAATTATCTTGTCCATGGGTTATTGATTATTTAATTCCGAGATGAGCACGTGGACACAGAAGAGACTCATCGGGACTTTAAAACGTACAATCAGTTAATCAGTAACAAAGTTTAGACAGAAGTTTTTCCAGCCCCGGCTCTGAGTGAGCTGCACGGGCTGATGCTGACACATGAAAAGTTGAGTTGAAAACAGATCAGACATCGACGAGCAGAAGCGGATCGTTAGGCGCAAAGCGAGCCGGTCGGCGGCGAGAAACAGACCTGGGTGTACTTGATCTCCGGGTCGGGCACCGGGGAGGGCATCAGCTGGAGGGATGCCATGAGAGCTGCGGGGTCGCTCTTCACCTCTCCGGGGATCTCGATCTTACTGGAAGTCATCGCGGCTGTCTCTGCACTCGTCTGCCTGGTGCGCCTCTCAGGGGTTTTTCAACAGATTTCTGATTAGAACTTTGGGTTTCTTCCTGGGTTTATAGCCAGGTGTCAGACGCAGTTCTTTTTCATTGGGCAAAGAAAAGGGCTGTCCTTTTGGAAATTAAATTCACGCATTTACATAAACGACCTCAGCCATGCGTGTTGAGGAGGAGAAACACTTCCACCCCACCCACCTAACACTCCCATACACTGCGTCTCCTCTGCTTTCACCAACCAGCAGCCGACAGCTTTCTAAAGTAATTCATAGATTTACCAAAATAAATAAAACACTGCGCCATAAAATAATAAAAGAGTTTTGACTTGAACATTGTGTTAATCACAGGTATTATGGTATGTGAACAAAATACTGTGGCTTTACAAGACGTTGGACCTATTTGTTAAGGGTATAATTGGGCCCCTTAAAACAGACTATAGTTCCACAAACTTACTGCAGCACAATAGTATATTAAAGCCGTCATATCTTTCTGCCAAAACAACGTCCATGTAGTAGCTGTTCTGGACGTTTTATGATGTGCACAATCTTCATCAGTTGTCATGCAGTTAGATGTTCACATTTCCATTTTTCTGAGCACTATAAGGCTTTCTCGCGCATGTTGGCATAAGAGTTGAGACTGAAAGTTAACGGCATATTAGCTCTTTACGAAAACATGTTCAGTCACATTCTGACATCATCATTAACCATTTCCTAAGTGGCACTGAGGTGTCAAACTACTTTTCTCGGCTTGCTATCACCCTGTGGTCTTTATTTGCCTAACACAACCTCCCCATGGTCTAAGATGTTATGTAAATGCTGACTAGAAGGATTGTTGCTACTTGCTGAGGTGTTGTAGGCAGAGATTTGTCCTACAGGTGATAATTCTTTACAGCGCCTCCTTTAAACCTCCCAATAAACATCCATGCACCAATTAGTTGTGGCGATCATGTCTCAGAAAACTAAAGGAATTAAAGCACGTCTCGATTTCCTCACACGAATGTAACAGTTAGAGGGCAAATCAGAAGTTGATTTGTGGTTTAGAGAAATATATCTGTGGTCAGTGGAATAACAATGTAGTTTCAAACAAGCTCATTTGTTGATACACTCAATCAGCGGAAGGGCCTTTACGTTCTGGATTTCATAATCGGAGCCTCTTGACAGGACAAAGGAGTGTGGAGACAGATGCAGGCCCATCATTTGCAAATTCCCGGAGGATGCTGTTTCTCCATCAGCACATCACCCTTTTCTCACAGCATGGGCGACACTCTCAACGTGTCTGTTTCACATCAAAGACGACGTGTCTGAAACAGTGACATTGATTAATGCATTCAAAACATCCCATCCTCAGCCTGTCGCCTCACCTTTTCACAAAGCACAGTGAACGGAAGATAAGACATACCGGTGTGACAAACTTTAGAGGCGGCGGTTCAAATGTATTCATGGAGCTCCCTCTGTTGGATGGACCGGGCCTCGGACGCGTCAGATATCACTTATTCAAAGTTGTAACTGTATTTATAAAGAGTGGTTTAATAAGCTATATGGGATGGTTATTGTAACAACAAGGAATGAGCAAAGCAAGATAAATGGAAATGTGACTCATAAGTGGAACCATAGCTGCATGAAGACAGGTGAGTGAGAAAACTTTCTGATATGACAAAAGGAAAACATGCCCAAAAATGCAACGAGATCTGGGAAGTTGGTAGTTAAAAAATGAATGGAAAAGAAAAAGATGATTAATTGGATATGTGTATGTGGAGTATTTTTGTTGTTGTGGTCTTCTTTGTTTTTATCAGCAAAAAATCTATAAAGAGTTTGAATAAACAACAGAGCCAAAATACGCAGATGCAATTAAATATAAATATAAGTGTGTGTGTGTGTGTGTGTGTGTGTGTGTGTGTGTGTGTGTGTGTGTGTGTGTGTGTGTGTGTGTGTGTGTGTGTTTGTTTCAGAGTTGTGTTATATACTCATTTTACCCCCATTATTCAACCATTTATCTGGCACATTTAAACAGACACATGACGGTCGATTCATCAAGGCGAATTGGTATTATTTTATTAACTTAAAAAAAAAATGAGGCAAAGCTACAAGTTTATTTATAATCTGAATTGAGACAATTATTTTTGAAACGGTAAGGCCTCAATCATCAGAGATGTATAACATGTAATCGTCATGAAATTATGTTGGAAATATTCAGACTCGTTCTAAAAAATATACTTTCATCGACCCGAAAGTTTTTCACTTTTCTTTTTTTTTCACTGAGCCAAGTTTATATTTTCAAACTTCTACATCATCCTAAATGAGTGCGAGTTAAACCTCTGAATAGACAATTTAAAAAAAATCAATCATAAGTAATATATTCACTGACCAGTTTGTCAATAATAAAGGAAGTATTTAACTGCTGAACATTAATCAAATGGCGAAAGTAGTATAATGGTGAGTTTGTTCACATGTCATTTTGGACATCAGTGTCTCGTGGCTGTGAGTTTAGTGATCTACTAAAATATATTTTGGGATGAATATCTTATCTTACATTAGCTTTTCTTGTCAAAGCACGTTATTCCTTAAGGATAAAATAATTTAAAGATGCAGACCAATTTAATGTAATTTGTGTATCTGATGAAACATATTTTAAAAAACACATTTTCAAATGTATATCAGTGTAAATTAAACATAGGCGTAATACTTTCAGCAACTGCTTATTGCCAGGGCAATAACGTAGAGCCTTTATTCCTCTAATAAAAAGTAGACCCCTTGTGGTTAGAAAGGGAAATAGATGCGGAAAGCTTAGCGTGCCTGTCAGCCTGCACGGCCCGAGCGCACCGAGTGGGAGGCGGCAACCAGCGCCGACAATCACACACAGACGCGCTCATAGTTGTTAGCTGTTTGTTCTGATCGGAGGAAGACATCAAGGAGCCGCGGCAAAAAAAAGAGAAAAAAATGGAAAATGAGAGCAAGAGGAAGATGAAGGAGCGATTTGGCCTGAGGCGGGACATCTTTAAGGAGTTCCTGGCGGAATTTCTGGGGATATTTGTCCTGATAGTGAGTACCTCCCTCTGCACCTGTCATCCAGCTTAAACAGCCGCTTTAAAGCTTTGAACCAGTATGCTAATAAGGTGTCAAACTGAGTCTCCAGGGACTCTGGCTGCTGTCTCTCATATGTCTCTATTAACAGATAGTATATTATGGGAATAACAGACTTTCTCTTTGAAGTGCTGCAGCTGTAATTTGCTCCTGACAATCATAACAAGATGTGACTGATGTGGGACTGTTTTTCTTCTGCACATCTCCTCCAGAAGAGCAAAGTAACATCAAAGATGATTCATTAAAACTGTAATAAGTCATTGTGTCCCAGTTATTAGGTTATGGAAAAAATAAATATGGGATTAAATTAGGTACCGCAAATTATTTGCAGTACAGAGAAGAATGTTTGTTTCCTTGAAACAGCTGCCAGCTTTTCAGTTATTATGGTAGTCTGGACTGTCTTCGCCTCCACCTGTCACCTCTCTGGGTCCACATTAATGCCTGATGCACATCAGATAAGCGATGCAGCTTCCTTTTTAATTTTGGAAAACTGCTCTCCTTCCAACACTTCAATCAATTTCTTCTGCCTTTGACCTGATAAATGGGGTTCATTATTTTTTTGCAGACTCCAAACAGGCCAAATTGTTTGTGGCAGTCTGAGGCTGTTGGTGGACAAGAGTGCTAGTGTTAATGATGGTTATAATTGGAATCATTAAAAACAATGAGTCTTTCTACCTCCACCCTTTGTGTTTTTGTTCTTGTCTGTGTCCCAGCTCTTTGGATGTGGTTCAGTGGCCCAGACGGTGCTGAGTAAAGGGGCTCTCGGGGAGCCCTTGACCATCCACATTGGTTTCACTCTGGGAGTCATGATGGCTGTTTACATGGCAGGGGGAGTGTCAGGTAAAAGGAGCCCACACATATGGACACATGCACAGATCACATTCAGGACAATACTAAATCATTCTCAACTCTTGCAGCTAAATGTTTATTTCCATTATCAACTATTCTGAAGATTAATCGATTCATCCATCAATAAATGGTGTAAAAATACAAGTTTCCAAAAGCCCAAGGTGAAATGTATATATTGCTTTCAAATACATACAGTTTACAGTGATATCAGGAGATATCTTAAGAAGCTGCATTGAAGGGATGTTTGGCAAATAAAAAAATAAATAATTACGACAGATGAGTGATTATTTTTTTCAGATATACCTGCAAGCATTTTAGTTAAGTATTTTTCTCAGGTTTTTCTCTGGGATTCTCAGTGAAAAAAAACAAGGAAAAAACATAATTATTTGAAATATTGACCTGAAAGCTACGAACACAGGCTGTCAACAAAGGTCATCACTTCAGCGTTTGTCTGTGGTGTGTCTTTGGTCGCAGATGTTTGACTTATGATTGATATAACTGCCCACTGATCTAGATAAAGTAATGGTTTATAAAGACCATACATACACTTTTGTTATGGATTTGCAGTGTTATATAATGGAGTAAATTAAACCGTCTTCTCTTTTCTGGTCTGGAAGTCAAGACTTACTGATACACATGAAGTATTTTGCTATCATCTCTAATGGGAGGATTTTCAGTGTAAGAGCGGTGTCAGTGTGCTTACGCTCTGGAGATATTGTGTCCTAATGTCCAAATAGAACTTTTTTTGGGTACATACCTCCAGGATTACAGCAAGAGGAGCCCTCTGTGCATTGCCGGCAATGATAGGGACTGATAGTTGTGAAATGTCACAGTGCTTCTCATTGGCTTGCTGAGCCAAAATGGTGAGTGCCAATCAATCAACAGTAAAGGGGATCATTATGTTGCATTGTGCAGACTTAGACTGTTATGTGGTCATTTCCATTACTGTTGGAAAGTGCAAAATACACTTATTCTCTCAAATCTATCAATTAAATATGAAGTAACAACCAGTAGACAGTTAGCTTAGCTTAGTTTAGCATAAACACTGGAACAATGGGAAACAACTACCACACCTGTAAAGCTCATTCATTGTTTGTTTAGTGTAAAAACAACAATTCATGGTTTTACAAGGGTTTTGTGTCAGACTAATTCTTGGCTCTGAGCAGGCCGACAATATAATCATTTTAACATTTAAAAAAAAAAATTAAACAAAAGAGATATAACATGTTATTAAGGGAGCTTCAGAAGTGCTGGCGGGTTTTGTTAAGAACGCAAATGAGCGTGTTTCCCAAAAATATTGAACTATTCCTTTAAAACCTTAAAAATGCATTGTATCCCTGACAGTCTCGCGATGGCACAAATTATCAAGTGTCAGGAGTGATTTAGGGAAACTAAATCTAGAATTGTTCAATTATTCAGTGAGAAATTTAAGTTTAATTGAAAATGGGAAAAAGCAGAGAGAAACAGTATTTTCATCTCCATTTAGTTTATGATGGCTGTTGTTGTTGGTCGTCCCGACTATATAGTGTCACTCGTGCTACATGTTTAATGAGAAGAGTTGTAAAGCTTCAGAGGAAAAGCAGAAAAGCCTGAGGACAGGGAGGTTAATATATGGAGAGCTTTTGCTGCATGACTGGGCCATTCAGCCCCGGGGTCCACAGCTCAGTGGGAAGCTTCTGTCCAACGACATCTCTGAAGATGATCATAGGTATTGGACTAATGAGCTTTACTGGGGCATGGGTCTCTGGAGAGAGGGGGGTCAGGTGTGACAAGCCTGGCTTACTAGGCTTCCCTGGCAGGACGGCCCCATAGGAGACGAAAACACAGTTGTTTTCACTTTGTAGTCTCAGATTTTAGATGACAGTGTACCGTAAGTGTGACACATCATGGTCACTCTAATGACCTGCAGTCTACGTGTGCCTTAAGCAGATTCAGGCAGATTATGTCAGATGCAATTCAGACAGGCCGGTCTGGCTGGTTGTCTTGGTCAGTGTTTGTGAACAGGATGGGGAGATTAACAATGGGCGCATGGCTGATACCCCCAGTGGTGTTACCACAGTGGGGTCAAAGCCAAGATCCCAGAGTGTTAAATAAACGACCTCACACTGTCATCACAGCCCAGTAACATTTGACTGGAATGTGTTCAAACACGCCTCTTGAAGACAATATAGAATATAGGAAAATAGGCCCACTTTGATGGCACACAAACCCAGGGCTCTTTGTTTGAAAGTATCCTGAACGTTTTAAATGAATGAGCTCTTGAACACAGGCACTAAATGATCAGACAGCTTTTATTTTAATCCACTGAACTCAATTGACTTTATCTGGTAAGAGAAGACGCAAGAGACTTTTAAGATGCTTTGCTAAGTCGGCCTTCTCAGCTTAGTCATAGATGTTTGATATTTGATTTAGAGCTGAAATGATTAGCAATTTAACCAATAAGTAATCTGATAGAAAAACCATAAGCTGTTATTTTAATAATTAGTTGTTATTTAAAGGAGAACTTGATTTCACACAAAAGATCAAAAGTCTCGGGGAGTACTACTGCATGTGTTCATTTAAGCTGCGTGAAATCTGGTAAATTGCCTCAAGTAATGTCACTTGAGTCAGCATCGTTGGATCTGATGATTACAAGTTTGAAAATGAAAAGAATTGAGAGTGTGGAGTTAGAAATAAGTGAGTTTACCTGCTCAAAGATAAATTAACTGCTCCTTAAATAACATACCCAAATATCTCACCAAACTGTTGGCAGTAGAGTTGCATTGGGGGAAATGTAGGGTCGACGTTATGACAAGAATGATTAAATGTGTGGAATAAAAAAGACAATATCGCTGGTTCTGCTACGTCAATTTTAAAAGTTTCTCATAGTCAATCCGACAGTGTTACAATAGTCCAATCCTTTATCCTGAGAGTACGCCTTTAAGTCATTTCTCAAGCAAAAATATAAAATATTTGCTGGTTCCCACTTCTTAAATATGATGATTTTCTTTTCTTTGTCTTATGTAATAATACACTATAAAGGGATTTTAGTTATGACCTTTTGGTAAGACAGGTTTTTAGGACCATATATATATATATATAGAGGTTACTAGATTTTGCTCATCTTCTTTTCTTGCATCGTTCCAGGAGCCCACGTGAACCCTGCAGTCTCTCTGGCCATGGTGATCCTGGGGAAGCTTCCTCTGAAGAAGTTCCCTGTGTATGTGTTGGCACAATTCCTGGGGGCTTTTGCTGGATCCTGTGCTGTCTATGGGTTGTATTATGGTGGGTGTAAATGTGTAAATGTCATCATTACAAGAGAACTGTCTCAGAAAGGATTACTAAGTTATCCAGATAACCTTACAGAGGAAACCAAGAACCCTATCAAGTGTGAAGCATTGACTGGAGGGAGGTTATCCAGCTTTAATCCTGCTTCGTGTGAGAACTCCCTGAATGTGATATTAGAGTGGAGGCATTATGCTCAAGCAAAGCAATTTCACTATTTTACCTAAATACTGTTTTTATGTCTTATGAGTAATAAAACACAAATATTGGAGGAGCTTGTAACTATGTAAACAGTCACTTATCTTTGTTGTGTTTTCTCTTCCACAGATGCTTTGATGGAATATAACAATGGAGAATTTGCTGTTACTGGTGCAAATGCCACTGCCAACATATTTGCATCTTATCCAGCAAAACATCTCTCAGTCATGAATGGGTTTGTTGATCAGGTGGGGCTTAAGACTAACTTGCAATCTATAAATAATTTCCCCTGGAAAATACACTGATATACTCATGGATAACAACATTTTAACCAGTTTATACAAGCTGCCTGATAACATGAAAGTAAAAGCTTTGGTTTTTCTTCTTTTTTATTTAGAATTATTGTTGTCAATGACATTTTCCAACAGGATTCAGTGTCAATGGAACCCACTAGAGCATACAGAGATGCATGTGAGCAATGCATTCAGTGCAGTCATGGATGGTTGTAAGCATAAATGGACAAGCGAGTTGTTTGCTGATGTATGAACAATTCTGCTCCGATTCTGAGAATAGCTACCATCTGTTCTGGATGTGTACGAGGCGAGACACAAATGTTAGTTTGTGTACTTCAGTACAGTATTTCTCTCTTGTGTTTTAGATGAAAAGCATTATGTTTCTTAACTGAATATATTTCAATAAGGCCATGATTTAAATATTTTTTACATGCATTACTGATGTAAACAAAGCAGCTACACCATCAGAAACATGGTGAAATTTGATAATGGGCATTTTGATCACAGACCATGTGCCTTTAAATGGTCAAATTAGAATCTGTGAAATTAAACAAAACAAATTGTTTTAAATAATATGTCAATAATGTGAAATATATAGCCATATGGGGCTGTGTAGTAAAGCTGCCTAATACATACTGAAACCAGGGGAAAGGGGAAGCCCCTTAATAAGCTTATACAAAATAACATAGGGCAGAGGTCACTGAGGTAATTCAACAACAACAACAACAACAACAAAAAGAGTCATTTGTTATGTTCTTTTATTTCTATATTCTAAAATTGCGCACTTCATTAAGAAATGTTGTAATTTTGAATTTTGTGAAAATTACTTATGTGCACTAATTGTCTGATGCTTTTGTTTTCAAGGTAATTGCGACTGCTACACTGATCCTGTGCATCCTGGCCATCACAGACAAGAAGAATATCGGTGCTCCAAAAGGCATGGAGCCTCTTTGCATTGGCCTGATCATCATGGCCATCGGAGTGTCCATGGGTCTAAACTGCGGCTACCCAATCAACCCGGCACGAGACCTCGGCCCACGGTTCTTCACGGCTGTAGCTGGGTGGGGAATGGACGTATTCAGGTAATTTGACTGAAAAAAAACCATAAAGGACTAGGGATCCATTATTTACGGCGGCTCACACTGTCACCACTCCCTGAAACATAGTAGATGCGTTATGTAAGAGACTGAGTAAGTCTCTTTTCTATCCCACACAACGAGCAGCATTTGTAGCTCCATCTCTGCTCTCTTGACAATCTGAATACATATTTCATGTATTTCTTGCATTTTGAAAAAGGGCTCTGGGATTTAAGTGAATAGGGAGTGAATGCATGCACACATATATGAAATATTAAATGCTTCATTACTCAAATGACACAATTCTATATTCTTCAGTTCCCGAGCTCCTCCGTCTCTCATTCTTCCTTGTATTCTCTCCTTATTGTACATACAGTACATACTGATTTAATTTAATCAAATCAGATATATTTATTACGATTCCTCTTTTTTATAGTTATATAATTTATACACAGTTTTAAGTGTCATATTTAATTTTAGAGACAACTAGATATGATACCCGATCACTTCAATTTTGAAATGGGATCGCAATTTAATAAAACAAAAAGCAATAACATCACGTGATTTTAATGTCACAAAGTACATTTCAGATCCTGTCTGCATGTTGCAAACTGGAGAGGTGCAACCCTGTCTCCAGTTCACTTTGGACTTTGTCAAGAATGCAAACAAAGCTGTCATGCTCCATTTACATAAACTAAATGGCTCACAACAGCAGACTTTGTATACTATGATCCTACAAGGATACGTCCTGGAACATTTCCAAAATCTACAAACACATATGGCTGATAAGCAAAGTGGTGTGACCTCTCGATTGTCTGTCCAGGCCTGAAATGTTGTTTCCACAATGTTATGTAACACGGACACGTCACAGAGCAAGCTATTTCCAGTATCTTGATTCAACGTATTCCTCTACAAAAGTAGGTATAATAATAATAAAAGTTATGGCCACCATAAATTGTGTTCAGTGTGACTGCATAACCCCCTATAGAACCTGTTTAGTTAACAAAACTACTTGGTTAGGTTGAGGAAAAGATCATACTCGCATGACATTGCTTGAGTATGCAAGATTCAAAACAAAAGTGAGGTCAAATATGGCAACATTGACTTGGTTTCACAGAACACGGACAGCGGTATCCTCTGTGAAAGTCACATGTTTGTTCAACCAGTACTCCCAACTCACCCATTACCGCTGCTTGGTGCCTGCTGCCCTCATGATCTGATACCGATGCACAAGGCACCCTTTAGCATCTGGATAAGATGCACCAGGTTTTCAACTAACTTCAACGTGAACCCATCTGTCATTATTAGCTGTTCAGAGCAAGTGATAACAAACATACTTACTTTACGTAACAAATCAAGTACTTTAGTTGGCTAAACCTAACCAAGTAGTTTTGTTGCCTAAGTACATCTAAAAACTAAGTAAACCTAAATCTAAAGTATATTAAACTGTGTGATGTAAAGAGCAGAAATGGTATGTTTCCTGCAAAGTGGGAAGTGGATTTTCAAAAGACACTTTGCATGTAATGAGACGAAACTGACCGCCCTGACGCTAGAGGGCTAGGTCTGAGGTGTATAGGCCACAGACCATGCTGCCGTATTTGAGTTGGGAATACAACTTTTTACCTATCCATCCATCCACCCCAAGCTCCTCCCTAGTAGACTTTGTCTCTCTTTATATTACTGTATGCCACCTGACTTCCTTGGAGGCAGCCCTGCATGTCCTGCCTCATGATTGCGTTCAGTCGGTCTGACGTTTGTTCCAGTTTTGAGGCTTTTTTTTTATTACAAAATCTCTGGAACACTAATAAGCCATGTTTCTGCATGTTAACTGTTGCACCCTAAAATATCCAAAGCTGGTCGCATTTCAGGAGTTGATCTCAACCACCTGGCACCTTTCCACAGAGGAGCTTTCTCACTAACCGATGAACTCTGCCAATGAGATACTGAAGGCTCAGAGCTTCCAGATCTTCCTAGTTGCTGAGCTGAACATCAAAAGGTTCTCTGTAGCCTCTCACACGTTGAGGCTTTTACAGATGTACAACCTTACAAATAGCAACCTTTGTGGCTTGATGACGGATCTCAGAAATCTTATTTCGATAGCAGTCACTGCCATAGTTGACTTTTTAAACCAGTAAATCAAAGCTTCTTTACCACGTGTTGACATATATACATTAATGCTGTTTTTGTCGTTGCCCTCAGAGCCCTGTTTGTGACTGGCTCTGCTTTTTCTTTTTAAGCCTTGCGCTTAGAAGTGTCTGTGCACGCCATTGCTGACATGCATTAAGAGTGAATATTATGTGGCCATCAGACTTAGTCATACATTTTACTTGGATAAATATGCCATTTAACAAAAGTAGAGTGTGAAAGGATTTCTGGATTTGATTTATTTGACCTAATGACAAAATGTAAAAAAGAATTTAGGCAGTCTGAAGGCTTGCTATGAGACAGATACTGTTTTACTCTGTCTCCATGTCACAGTTGCAACCATCACCAGATTGCTCATATAGCTTTATAGACATATACGATTGCTTTAATGCACATGTAAGCCCTTGGTGCTATCATGTCCATATTATGCAAGTGTGTGCTAAACCTGGCATAATCTTTTACATTTATGATATAAATACAGCAGCTACAAATACAGTCAAATCCATTGGATGGTGGCACTTGGCTCCACTTGGCTCCACTTGGCTCCATGCATTGTCCACATGGCGTCAATGTGACCCACTGTCTCCTGGCCTGATAATTTTAGCTGTGACCATAGATTAGTAGTCTATAATCTATCCACCTCCCTTCTCGTCTACTTCCTGAGTGCCTACAGAAGAGAGAGATGACCTGCTCAGGCACTTGTTTACTTTCAGGCCTGTGCATCAGGTCTGTTAACCCTAGCCTTTTGTCTTGCAGCAAAGGCTCCTAACAGACACATTGACCAACAGGACTCTAATCTTCCTCTGGATCTGTCTGAGGTCGGCCAGAGGGAGAAATGAGGGCACGTGCAGTTGGTCTAACACACAGAGCTCCTTAAGACTTTACTGTAATCTGGGATAACTGAATATAACTCACCTCTGGTAGGATGATACTAACATAAGCATTCAAATTGGAGAGGCAGTGTACTTTATTTCTTTCAAAAGTGTCCTGCATGTACTCTCATGTCAATAGGGTAAATATAAAGCAGATATAGCATGTTAATTAATGACCTTTAGATGTGCTGGTGGATTTAATTACCTTTAGACAGATCTGGACTAATTATTTTCTTCTATTAACATTCTCTGTGCTAAAATACGTTAAGTGGCTGCTGTTTTTAGCTTTATGTTTGTCCATAAATGGGAGAGTTATCAATCTTTTCAACTTACTCTCTGCAAGGAAGCGGAAAAGCTCATTTCTCAAAATGTAAACTACGGGTCTGCAAATGTTTTTCTGCCATTTTAAAACAATTGTAAATTTAGTTTAATCATGAAACTACATTAAAAAAATATCTGTAATTTTAATTGGTTAAAAACAAACTTATAGCCATAACATTCTATGTCATGAAAATGTCAAAGTACAGTATGCCATGAAAATTATTTAAAACAGCCAGAGTATGGGACAGTACTACACACTACACAATAAAAAGTACACACAGTGCTCAAATGATTATTATTCCTGTTTTTTTAAATCTTGCATGAAATAATCTAATAATAATAAATACATTGGTTATTGGCATGCATTTTGTCATCGTCATTGATGTGTATGTATTCTCTCTGCAGAGCTGGAGGTTGCTGGTGGTGGATCCCTGTGGCAGGGCCTATGGTAGGCGGGGCAGTAGGGGCATGCGTTTACTTTCTCTGCATTGAGTTGCACCATCCAGAGCCTGAAAAACAGGAGGAGAACAACGTCCAGGACAAATATGAAATGATAACTATGAGTTAAAATTAAGAACAAGGGTAGCAGTGCAAAGCAACAACGCAGCTAATTTTTCACCCTCATTAGGCAAAAATGTCCATCTTGATGAAGCAGTTTTATACATTTGTTATATAAAAATGCAGAGAAAATTTGCAGTTCATATTTAATACAAAGCATGCATCTGACTACACAATGTCACAGTCATTTATACAATATGCATGACTGTTTTATGAAGCCTTTAAGTCTCTTTTTGTAAAAGGTCTGGTCTATTTATAGACCGATTTTATCTGCCTGGGGCTCTTTCATATATCAAAATAATAAAGACGCTTGATAAACATCTTCTCTTTGGACATCAAGATTTTCCTTGAATTCCATACAATCAAAACCTACTATGGAGAGTTTCCTCTCCATTGTCGACATGCAGTATTCTCCATAGTCTCCTATTTCCTAGCATCATCTCCCCTCATTAGAAGTATTTGCCAAGTTTCTGTACAGCATTTTTATTTTTTACTACTGTCTACCTGCAACATGTATATTTAATATTAGTAGCCCTTGGTAGAAAGTTAATTTAGTGTAAAAAAAATATTGTAATCTATATTACTTTTAGCCATCTTATGATGTGTTTGATGGACAGACTTCCTTATTCTGTTTGACTTTATCCTTTGCATGTATGTTAAAAAAAAGTGTAATTGATTGCTTTATCTTGCTTACAGCGTTATAGATTTTATTACACGTTTATGTAGAAAATCCAGCCTTAAATGATTTTCCTGGCATTGCTTATTCTTCAGTCTTCTCCATACTTTTGCAGCACACAAACGTTATTTGTGATATGCTGCTGGATTACTACATTGAAACACACAAAAACAAGTTTATTTTGTTTCCAGCAGAAGCTTTTGCTAATGATACTGAAGTCCTTGGTGTATTGTGTCAGTGAGCATGCTGTATTTGGGTCAACATGCCAACACTGACTGTAAACTGTTTACATTAAAACATTTGAGCTGAGGTAAAACGTGTAATAAAGCACAAGAAAGGAACAATAATACTTGGAAATGTAAAATGCACTCTCTCTTATGAACTGTGTTGTTGTGATACATAACGCGTCTTATCACGTGAGCACAGACATTTTCAAAGACATGTTTTATAATAAAATGGCTTGTTCCCCAGCCTGAAAGACAACTGGATACATAAAGACCTACCATATGCTGATATTAATGTACTTACACTAATTATACTACATAGTCTTACACGGATGGTGGGATTATATTGCACTTCACTGAATGTCATTTTACAACACATAGACGTGACAATTACTTACATTTAATTTGTTTGTTTTACTTTTTGTAATAGGACAAAAGGCAGAGACACACACATCAAACAGTGTTTTTTTTTTGTCGGACATGGATTAAATTAAATCTGGCCCTGCTTTCCCGAGAACAATTTTAACACTCATGGGGTGTGCCCTTTATATTTCAGACCCTGTGGCCTATGTTTGAATTAGAATAAATACTGCACATTATGTTTGAAAAGGAGTTGGAGGTGTTTGTTTCACTGAATCTATTCAGCTGTTCAATGAAATGGTGTATATTTTTTGTCTCTCCCTGTCACACACTTTGGTGTCACTGCATCGGTCCAGAGTGGGAGCTTGACATTAACATTTTAAACTTGTTGTATGTCTTTTGTTGTTGCGTATTTGCTTTTTATAAGTAGTAGTTTCCTAACATGTATTGCCTTTATCCATCTGAATTAGCTTTTTGTCTTATTCAGTGTATCTTAATGTTGAATAAAGATTGTTTAAATTATTTGTTTGTTTATACTTATGTTGATTTTCTTAAAAAAACAAAAAAACAACTAGAGACAATCTTGCAATGGGAACACTCCAGCCGTGACAGCCAGTGCACAAAGTGGGCAAAAGCTCCCTTACCTCCGGTGCCCTTGCTGTGACCTCACACATCTTCAAACTTGGCCTGCACTTAGATCTCAACTTCACACCTCCAACATTTCTAGATGCGCATCTTGGACGATTGTGACGCTATTGCAGTGACCAAATCACACACAGAAAGACAGAAAAATAAACACTGGGCAAAGTAAATTCACTTGGTAGTTCCCGCTCCAGTAGGCGTCACCAGGACCTTGTGCTGCCGTGATATACACACACAAACTAAGTAAATAACGTATTGTACAGTATATAAAAGTAGTATTACAAAAAATAAAAGTTATAGTATAGTATAGTATGCCATAAATAAATCTTAAAAAAAGATTTATAGATTGACCCGAACCGCGGTCCACCTACTAGTGACCCCTGGACTACACTAAGACTTTTTTATGACTGTTTTGAACAAACTATACTATGACTTTTATCAACATACTTTGACTTTTGTAAAAAAAAAAAATGAAATGAAATGCAATTACTTTTTGATGACTTTTTTGTGATACTCTTCTGTGTGTTTTTTCAACATAATATGACATTTTCCTTACTTTTTTTGGAAAAACTGTCATGTCTTTTTAGACACAGCCTATGGCTTATTTATTAATAGCTTTGACATACTATACCACTATACCATACTATACTATTTTTTCCACCAAATAAAATTGGTCTGGAGCCACAAAAGCTATTTGATATCACCGCTTATAAAGTTGTATACATAGTCATATAATATATACAAAAACTATAGTTTGTTGTATTTATGAAATTATAGAACAAGAATAAAGACGATTATTGACATTGTATTTCTATTTTACCTGTTATGACAATATCAAACTCTTATGAAAGTATGTCCTTTTCAAAAGAACACTTAAAGAGACGAGGAGCGGCCATTGTTCTCACTTCCAAAAGTGTCCTTACTCTAAATTGTACTCAAATTGGTCCTCACAAAGATAGATGTACAAGAGCATTAAAACCCATTCATACACATAAACACACAATCACACGTACACACAAACAGGTTGTTATAGACCAGGCATTCATTCAACAAATAAAATCTTTAGTCATTACTTTAGTCCAGAGCATTCAAACACGCAAGTGAATATATACACAATCATTAATCATCAATATGAGTAGAAAGCACAGCATTAAAAAATAAAAGAAGACAACTGGAAAAGCTTATATAACTTCATGGAGAATGGATGAAGAGTGTTTTTGCGGTTAAATGGTTTCAGAGCTCTTTCAGAGTGCATCCTCCGTTTGAACAGCTTTACATAATAATGGACCACACCAGCTACTGCATGTGAGCCCTCTGCTCACATGAAAGTATTCCATCAGTTTTCTGTTCTTGACTAATCTATAGAAAAGGCCCGCATCTTTTTAGTACTACTTGTAGTAATGTATTTTTGTCTTTTGTGTTGATAAACTGTTGTATTTGTGTATATGTTCATAAAAGATAAAAGCAGTGAGTGGCTGCCAACACAGCATTCAGAGACACAAGCACACACACACAAGCACACACACACACACACACACACACACACACACACACACACACACACACACACACACACACACACACACACAGTACTTGGAAAAGCAAAAGTTCTTCATGTTTGCTCTTCCAAACCGTTCCCCCACAGATGTGACATAACACATGAGACAAACTGTGACTTTCACTCTTTTGCTTATGCTTTTAAACAAAAATGTTTACAGTTCAAAAGGTTGTACAATAGAAACTATAATTGTATGTGTGTGGCTGCTGATCTAATATGGGACAGTTCTTTTCTGGCATATTTCATGAATACATCTAATAATTACAAATATGGTAAATTAAAGGCCTCTATGATTTAAAGAATGTTGTTGGTGTAAATACATTGAAAGCCGCTGGATAATTAATATTACCTTAATCATAGAAGCTGGCATAACAACACAAAAGCATGTTCAGCCTGAGTTGATTTAATTCCAAATTGATTTAGACATCAAATAATAACACCTTATGCAATCATTTGAATTTCCCAAATGTCTCAGAAACTTTAAAAAGCATCAATTATGAACCTAATAATTTAATTTGAGAATATTGTTCATGGGACATTTATTCAGAACTCAAATTGCAATTTCTGGTTTATTTCAAAATAGAGCAATACTGGAAAATCAATTAATTCTTTAAGCAGTTAAAATGTGAAGTTGCTATGAAGGCAGAATAATATCAAAACAAATGGACAGATATGCAGACACCGAAAATAGAAGGTGTTTTATGGAATGATGGGGGGAAACTTTCCTACATCCAGCATACTCTGGGCTACAAGGCATTCATTTGGAGTTAAGTTTGTCTTTCCTCTTTCCCCCTTTCCATTAAAATCATTTGATTTTGTGTTAAAATCAAAGATATTGATCAACATAAGTTAAAAATGTTTGACCAGAGCCCAACAAAGCCCACTCTTAGTATCAGTGTAATCACTTAGAAAGAAAGAATAAAATAGTTTAGAAAGAAAAGTGTTAGGGTATCGACTTGCATGAGTATGTAAGGGTCACCATGACCATTGCGTGACCGTTAACCTTTGTTTGTGTACTGTGTTAGTCACATCAAACACCTGTGACAAACTGGTACATACAAACAGTGCAGTGAAAATGTGATAGTGATAGTACAGGCATTTTACTCTCTTGTCTTAAAACCCCACAGACATTACAAAGATAAATGAGAATTGGCTTGATTTGATCAATAATCTCCTGAAACAGCATGCTGAAATCTCATCTAGATAATAATTAATTTTGTTGGATCATTAAACATAAACACAAAGATAACTTCTGAACACAATCTCTTGCTATTCTGAGTACACTGGGGACATGAAGTGCTACATGAAGTGCTAACACATGAACATTTCCACATATAGTCACAAATGTGTTGTCTGTACACTAAACTTCGGCTTGGAATTGGTAGTTCTGTAAAAGATAAACAAGGAAGGACATTTCTCGCACTTAAAGGTGGGACATGAGGAGGATCTGAATAAATGGTCTGAGGTCATTTCTACTCTCAGTCACAGTTAGTGAGTCAGTGAGTCAGTCAGTGCATATCGTACCATCCCCCCCTTTCATCCCTTCGCTCTTTCACAATGTGTTCGATCACACGGTCCAGCCCTCAGCCAATCAGGATAGGACCAAATGTCCCCTTATCCATAACCATTTCTGCTGATGTGGCCTCTCTTTCTGTACAGTAGAGCACGATGTGTTTCCAACTCTGAGGAATTACCAAAGTGTCTGTGCCACACCATGTCTGTGGTCAAAATCCTGTGCTGTTTGCTGTTAGCGTATCATCTCAATGAAGGGAAGAAAATCAGAAGAAACAAAGCAGGTGAGTAAAACGTGTTTAAATGATCCCAACATTTTTTGATAAAAGGCATTTGTTGCATTGGCTCACGTGCCTTTATGTATGGATCCCCTAAGTATAATTATACCACTCCCATTCAGCCATTATATTGTCAGTTCATATATTTTAAGCAACAAATCACGAAATCAATATCAATATAAAGCCACCAAACTGCAGTTGAAAAATGTATTTTTCCTCACAAATTTCCCCAGAAGTTTATTTAAATTTACAATAAACAGTGACCATAAATTTACCATGAACATAATGCATATTCTTTTTCTGAAACCATTTGATGCTGAGTAATGTGTTCACAATAAGAAATCAATATTTCACAACCTAACAAATACCTAAAACACAAATATCCAAGGTGTATTGTATTCTTTTTCTAAGATTATTGATTAAAAAATATATTAGATATCAAACATTTTATCAAATGTTCTGTCTAAAATTTACTGAACAACATAAAGCTATGTGTCAAGCTGTTATCTCATGATTTATTCATATCTTGTTTTGTTAATAATTATTATTGAAGGTCAGCCAAAAAAAAGTATTTTAAACAACTCAAAAGGAAAAGGAAAGGAGATTTTACGACACGTGTTGTTGTTTTGTATTTTATATGTTTTGAATATTGACAAGATAATGTTTGGAGTAGAGTGGTGAATGAATTGTTGTACCACAGTTGGTTGTTGCTGAAATTATACAAGAGATACAATAACCAAATAGTTGGAAAATATTTCTGGGCATTTACTGTTTTATTCAAAGTCTCTTAAATATGGGCTATTTGTATTATATATGCTTCAACTGTGTTTGATGTTGAGTTTGCTAATAATAATTGCGGAAAAAAACATTTCACACAACCCCAATTTGTCCCTCAATCGTTTGATTTGGTGAATTATCACATAAAATAGTAGAGATTAAAAATCTGTCTGGGCCACATGGAAAGTATCAGTCAGAGCACAGTGCATGCAAACATTGCTGCAGTTATTTTGTTTTTACTAATTACAGTCTGAGATTTGTAAAGTACACTCTGGTGCTCTCTTACTAATGATGATGACTAATTTGAATTGGATGAACAGTCATAACAGTGAAGAGACACACCAAGGAAAATGTGGGCTTAATGAGCAGAGGGGCGGATGATGGATGGATAACTACTTTTCATTACTTTGTGGAAATGTTTTTTGATCGTATCAGCAACCAGAGCTCATCAGAGGGCAACTGTATCATCGGGCGTTTAGGACGCCTGAGTTTCTGGCATTATAAACATTAAAATGTGAGAATAATAAATATAGCTTGACATGAATCAATGATAAACCATAAAGGAAATGTAATGATATATTTATTTGGAAAGGGATCTTTAAAGTGTGTGAGTGCTTTTAAAAGGACGTTAGTCAGCCTGCAATCCAAATGGGCCTCAACAGGAAGTGTCTTCCTGTTTACTTATTATTGTATCAATGCATTCATTAAAACATTTCTTCTGCTCCCAAGGGTGCATTTCCATGCGTTATTTGTAATTATTCATCACAAAGTAAACACATCCAGTACCTCAGCATGTTCTGATAGGCAGAGTTACCAAGAACAAACAGACGACTCTTGTGCTGTTTGATTTCCAAGGTGCAGTGGACGGAGAGCAGAGGGTAGTCCTGAGGCTGAAAGAGCCGCACGTCAGCAGTTCAGTCTTCAGGATGTTTTTAGAAGGTGAGGACAACTGCACACTGGATCCTCTGCAGCTGCACACGCTCACCTCCTGTGGCTTCAACAGCAGTAATCCCATCATCATCATCACTCACGGGTGGTCGGTAAGGTCAACTTTTCTTCCACTTCACTGACTTGAACCACTGCATACAAAACATGGAACTCAGGCCTGTATGGAGGACTTGTCGCTGGCGGTGTTTCAGATGTAAATCTTACAAACAAATCCCTGGGATGTGCTGAAATAACAACACATTTAGGTAACATACAGAAACTCTCTAAAATGCCGAAAGGGACTCATTTAAAACTGAGGTGAATTAAGTTACACATCAATATTGTAACTTTCTTTAACATTCCTGATGCAGTTGGTTGAAGTGGATAACGTTTAACCAATTTAATTAAGAGTTATACTGTGTCTTGTTTTTCCAAAGTTGGATGGTGTGATGGAGAGCTGGGTGCTCAGGTTAGCCACAACCCTGAAGACAAATCTAATAGACATCAACGTGGTGATTACAGACTGGTTGTCCCTGGCTCACACGCACTACCCCACAGCTGCACAGAGCACTCGCACTGTTGGAAAAGACATAGCTCACCTGCTGCAGTCACTCCAGGTCAGGGGAAACTTCTCTGCTGAAGCCACTTTATTAAAGTAAAAAAGAGTAAATACCATTTTTGAGGTTTCCACTTAGAATGCCACCTTTTCACTATTTAACATAAGTAAGTGAAGTCTGATAAATTGATAAAATTTTTACTGAAGCTTTTTTCTTTTTTTTTTACTGAAGCTTCAAGCACCATGCAGGTAGAAGATTTAAGTTGTCAGATCTCTTCATAAATCATGTATCTGTCATAAACCCCACTAGGTACACTACCAGTACCCAGTTAAAAAGGTTCATTTGATTGGCTACAGCCTTGGGGCTCACATCTCTGGATTTGCTGGAAGCTATCTGGAAGGTTCGGAGAAGATTGGAAGAATTACAGGCGAGTTTTTTTTTTCACGGTTAGGGTAATAATTGGGCGTTTTCTAAATCCACTACCCAAAACAAATATAATGTATATTATAGTCTGTAACTAAACAGCTCTTGATTGCATATTGTATCTGCTCAGGTCTCGATCCAGCAGGGCCACTTTTTGAAGGCATGTCTCCGACAGACAGACTGTCTCCTGACGATGCAGATTTTGTGGATGCTATCCACACCTTCACCCAGAAACGTTTGGGCCTCAGTGTGGGCATCAAGCAAGCTGTGGCACATTATGACTTTTACCCCAACGGAGGAGAATTCCAACCTGGATGTGATCTGCATAACATTTACGACCACATATCCCAGTATGGGCTCCACGGTACGATAAGAAAACACTTCAACACTTTAGAAATTATATAAGACGGTCCACTGGGGACCACAAAATCTAAAGCTCTGCAAGTGGCCCCTAGAGGCTGTAATGTTTAATACACCCTGAAATACCAAAGTGTTCGACAGAAAGTGTTCGTTTTATTGCAGGAGTGAGGCTAAAAATGGAAATGGCATGTGAGGCTGGAGAAAGTACTTGAAATACTTGTAGAATTAGGTGCCTTGAGAAAGGAATTTCTGTGATTTCAGCATGCCGCCTTAAAAAGAACATTGTGATAAGACCCAAACTAAATGTTTTAACATTTTTACATCTTCTCCGAAAAAAATCTAGATTGAATACCATTACTGGTACTTCTCAGGGACACTTTTTTGTCTGGATGATTGATTTTAATATTTACGGGCTTCTTTAGGCCTGAATAGACTTGCCATGCAGGTTTCTGTTACTCCGGTGTGCCGTTTACAACCCTGCATTTGTGAAAGAAAATGCAAAACTCCAATTGAAGCAGTGTGTTCTGCTTAACCGCTTAATGGTTTGCCTCTTCCTCTGCTCTATCATGACATGTTTTTTCTTAATTGATTTTTCCACCTCAAAACACTGGTTGAGAAGGAATATATTGGCACCAATTCATCTTTTGCTTGTTGACAGTTTCTCGATCTGAGCTCCGGCAGATGAGTTTAATTCCCTCCAGTTAAACACAAGTGGCTGTGGGATTTATGGTGCTTCTCAATCAAAAACACATCCATATAATATGACCGTGAGAGCCACATTAAAGCATCTGTCATCCTTCCAAGTTAATTAGCAACATGTGCCGTCCTCTGCTCAGTCCATTCCTCTGAGCTGAGCTGCCTCCAGGCTACAAGAGTCTACTCAGAGAAAAGGCTGCAGAGCAGATCAGTATCACACATAATGAGACGCTTTTAGGAGATGTGACAGAAGGACGGTCTGAGAGTTGTCAGACTTTGGTGATAATGAAGTCAATCCACTAATAATGGTCAGACACTATGATTAAGGTACTCCACAGCCTCTCAATCTAAAGGAGAATATATTTGGGTGAAAATTCAGATCAAAGGAAAATCAATGTCTCTCTATTTCCTCCCATAGGTTTCGAGCAGACAGTGAAATGTGCTCATGAGCGGTCCGTCCATCTATTCATGGACTCTCTGCTGAATAAAGACAAACAGAGCATGGCTTACAGGTGCAGTGGCAAAAGTGCATTTGACAAAGGCGTCTGTCTGGGCTGTCGGAAGCATCGCTGCAACACACTGGGCTATAATATCCAAAAGGTCCGTGGTGGCAGCAGCAAGAGGCTCTACCTGAACACGCGCTCGCAGATGCCTTACAAACGTATGTGGTTGTACATTTATGTATCTCTAGTCATTATATTTATGAACTGCACACTAACTTCTTCTTCTTCTTCTTCTTCTTCTCCTCCTCCTCCTCCTCTTCCTCTTCCTCTTCCTCCTCCTCCTCCTCCTCCTTCTCCTCCTCCTTCTCCTTCTTCTCCTCCCTCCCTACAGTCTATCATTACCAGTTTAGGATCCAGTTTGTCAACCAGATGGAGGGGATCGAGCCCACTCTTACCATTTCTCTCACTGGAACAAAGACGGAGAGTGTAGACGTCCCCATCATTGTGTGAGTACTGTACCACCTCCCATCAGGCTTACAGTACATCACATACGCTTGGTGTACTCTGTCTTTGACACATGCAATATGCAGCTGTGCTCTCAACCTTATAAAGAAAGAGGGCAAGTTAAGGGGAGCGGCTGACACACATGGAAACAACTGGAGCTGCTGCATGAAAGTGAACTATAAATGGGGTTGATGAGAGTGAATAATTTACTCAAGACACTATTCTCTAACTGTGTTATTCTTCATGTTCTGTGTATCAAAGAACCTTAGACGAACCAGTGTATGAAGAGGAAATATCCTGTGCTGGCCTGCTTTAATTGGTGCCTGTCACTTTGTTTTGTACTTAATAAATGTTGTCTGTTGCAAGATGTTCCCTGATGTAGAACTCTTACTTTGTCCACCTTGTTTTTGTGTTTTCCTTTTTAAACTCTAACAGCACTGAAAAGATGTCAGGAAATAAGACCCACACCTTCCTGATCACCTTGGACAAAGACTTAGGGGATCTGATGTTGCTTAAATTGCACTGGGAAGGATCGGCTCTGTGGAAGAATATGTGGCACTGGGTGCAGAACATCGTTCCCTGGGGCGGCCGGGAGAGGAAGCCACTGCTGACTGTGGGCAAGATCAGCGTCAAAGCAGGCGAGACACAGGAGAGGTACAGCTCGATCTTACAAGGCAGCCGCGGGTTTAAAGTAGCAATGCTAATATACAAAAAAATAGTCAAGTTAAAGTACATTACGGCAAGTTTGGAAGTATTATCAACATAAAAGTACCACTGAATGGCCCCTTTGAGATTTTCACAGTATTGTATTACATAAAGATGTAAGCAGGATTTTAACTCCGCTGGCAAAAGTGGAGCTAATTTAAACAAATTGATAAACTGTTGGTTGTTAAATATATCACCTTCTTAGTTGAAAATGCACACACAGCAAAGGTCAGACCAGTGGGAGCTTAAGACACAATTCCATCAAAAATTCAACACAGCTCTCTGTTGTGTATTTGCCCCTTCAGGAAGGTATCTGAAGTTGTTTCTAGTTTCTTTTTATACAATCTGTCAATTAGTCATGCGAGTTATAAATACTACAAACACAATAAGCAATATAAGCAATATTACAACCAGCCTTTCAAACATGCTTTCTACGTTAGTAAGTATTTAAAGAGGAGGCTGTTTAAGATCATTGTGTATCATATTTTAGAAGCTGAGGATAGTTTTTGTACAGAAGATTGTACTCTGCAAAACAAAACATCTAGCTGTCATATTAATGTAGTGAAGGAAAAAAGACTATACTACTATTTTGAAAAAAGTACAACTGTACTGCATAACAAGTAGTAGATGAGTAAATACACTGTACTCATGAGTATTAGATGATTATTACTACTTGAGTATTAATATCAAATGTATATATTTAAGGTAGTGGTCAAAAAGCATGTACTATTTGAGTCATTAATCATACTAATTACATACAATACACCTAAACCCATTCGATAAATAATATTGTTTACTTTTTTGCAGATACTATCACATGTTGCAGGGTCCCATTGACAGCAGAAAAAACATTAACATTTACTCTTTCACAGACTTTTAATGCCACCTAGTGGATTGTTTCACACACTCTCTGCTACAGTTCACTGTTCACACACTTTCTGTTTAACAGCACCATGTCAACTACATTGTTTCTGTTTTGCAGGACATTTTTCTGTGCCATGACAAATGATGGACAACGAGTTGAAGTATCGCAAGATAACGTGTTTGTGCGCTGTAAAGATGATGCTCCAAAACAGCACAGAAGAAAGCACAACTAGGCTCAGAGCCTCGAGTGGGTTTCTTAATCTGTTAAACAGACTGAAGATCTCTAATGGATGGAATGGCAGTTCACAATTGCATGAAAGTCCTTCAAATTCTCAAAGTGAGGCTGTGCAGATTTATGGAGTAATTTACAAATGATTGTCTGAAAGATGCATGTTAAATCATTAATAAGCTAAGCATTGCACACTGTACTTTTAGGAACAAGCCCATATTTACATGTTTGCCTTCAAACAAATGTCTTTCAAGGGTATGAAGAGTTGAAGGTTTGCCAATTCAAATATTAACCAGACAGTGAACACAGTTGGACATTCAATGACTTTTTGCTGACGTTAATTCCCAAAAATATATATGTATTTTTTTTCTATGTGTGTATGTAAAATGATCAACCTCATTATTTAAAAAACAACATTAGTCAATCAATACCATCATATAAATACATACGTCAAATCTGAGCAATATACCCATTATTTCTATTCTGTGGTTTGTTTTTACATCTGTAAACTCAGAAGCAGGTTTAAACAGCACTGAAGTAAACACAAGCTCATGTCAGACCCTCCTGTGATGTCATCGCTGCCCTGAGTGTCTAACTCGTATGGTGTAATGAGACATGACTTAAACACAGTACCTGTTAGACAATCATAGGACTACCTTTGGCTATTAAGCAAAACAGAGAAAACAAACGTTTGATCAACTCTGGTTTATTAATGCATTTCAAGTCATTCAAAAGAAATTATATTTTTGCACAATAACTTTGCAAATTAAGTAACATTTTCAAAGTAAGCAGAATGGGAAACAGACCAACAAATGTAAAGAAAAATTAAAAGACCAGCAAAGACACTGTATAAGACACAGGAGACATTAAAATCAGACAGTAGTACAGAATCTTTATCATTTGGGATTATTCGTTTACACCACTTACACTTCAGTGCACATTTTCTCAACATCACAGCGACACATGTGAAACAGAAAAAATCCCAGAGTATTATACCCTAACACCCAGTATTGTCCATATCTTACCATCTTGACCATGTCAATAAAATGGATAAGGATGATTATAAAAAGAAGCTCATTCTCACTCACACACACATGCATGAACGCACAACAAAGTTTTAAAATTTGCCAAAGACAAAAAAAAAAATAGTTTAAGCTCCGACCCAAGAAAAAGCACTACCAGTAGCACCATAAAGACAAACAAAATCAGAAAAAGAAGCAACAGAGGATTGTATTTTTGTCTGTTCAAATGACAGCACATAGACATAGATAACTAGTTTGCAATGAACGCACAACAGAATATTCCATGTGCCCAGTTAGGGGAAAACATTGAAGGCATTTCTCTGTAAAGAGGCTAACTTGTTAGCTGTTGAGCTCTGCATAGAATCTATCTGATCAATAACGCAACAGCCTCACATCTTGCAAAGAACACAATGCTGAGCTGAAGCTGTGCTCCATACAACACTTTTGCAAAGGTAAACCCCAAAAAATAAGTATGTCTTAATATCATAATTTTAAGAAACTATCGATGTACATAATTGTATAGTCTGTGAGTAATTCAACTGGTAGTCGTCTGCACTCTCATCCATCTGTCAGTCAAGTTGACCCAAGTTGGAGATGACTAAAAACTCAAGTGAAGCCAAATTAGAGTTTGTGAATATTAAAATAATATACAAAGTAAATAATAATAATGATCTCTAAAAATCTGAAACAAATTATGAAGTATAATATGAAAGTTTGTTTTGCAACATTGGATTTTAATGTGTTGGCCTATATATATATATCTATATATATATATATATATATAGATATATATACACATCTCTAGATATATATATATATATAGAGATCTAGATATATATCTAGATATATATCTAGATATATATCTAGATATATATATCTAGATATATATCTAGATATATATATATATATATATATAGATATATCTATAGATATATATCTATATATATATATATATCTATATATATCTAGATATATATCTAGATATATATATCTATATATCTAGATATATATCTATATATATATCTATATATATCTAGATATAGATATATATCTAGATATAGATATCTATCTAGATATAGATATATATCTATCTATAGATATCTATCTATCTATAGATATCTATCTAGATATCTATAGATATCTATCTAGATATATCTATCTAGATATCTAGATATATCTATCTAGATATATCTATCTATCTATCTATATCTATATATCTATATATCTATCTATATCTATATATATATATATATCTATAGATATATATATCTATATATCTATATAGTTTTAAAAATGAGAACCGAATGCAAGACATTTTGAATCCCTTTTTGTTTTAAGCTCAACTGTCCTGTGGTTTAGTTGAAGAGGTCACGACCTGCTGATTTTGTTTTGTTTTTGGTGCCTTGGTTTTGATTTTGTTTAAATATAGGCTCCTTTTCGACACTGTAGTTGTGATTTATTTTTTGAAGGATATATATCTATATCTATATCTATATATATATATATATATATATATATATATATATATATAGATATAGATCAATCGTCATTTCCAAGCAGTCCAGACTGATAACAGTGGTCGGACCAACTGCCAGCTCGAGCATGGTTTCAGTCTCGGTAAAGAGCACTGACACTAGTACACTAACTTCAGTCAAACTTCTCCGAGTAGGCACATTTTACTGCAGTTACACAAAACAAGAGGGTTAACAAGGGAAACAAAGTTATTTGAGAAAATCCTGATCAGTAGGAAAAGGAAGGACAGAACAGCGGTGGAAGGCTGCCGAATAGTGATTGTTCGCTCAATGTCTGTTAACAGCAGCAACAATACAATTAGAAGCTCTAGTTTTCCTCAATTTATTCAATTCCTCCTCAAATACAAATAATCTGAACTGCAAGTGAAATCAATAAAAGCTAAATCACATTTAAACCAGAAAGGTTCCTCATTTGGATACAGAGGCTGAGAGGATCCAACTGTTCTTAAGTGGTTTTAACAGATTTTGTCATTTCTTACACAACAGTGTGTGAAATTTAAAAAGTGGACAGAATACAACAAGTGAAAATGTGGGCAGGACAATCCCAATGGGACACTTCTTTTCTGTAATAACTTATGCAGGCCTTTTTTTGTGCTCAGAGTTAAGTTTGAACACATTCTCCGTTTTGGTTGCACTATCATCGCTCTGAATGAAGACACACTCTGCAGTACAAAGACTATATAATTATGTAAACGCAGCTGCAAAACCATATCATACACATCCAGATAATCCATCTCCTCTTTATCTGATAACAGATGACATGATAATTTCATTAAGTCATTTATCTAAATTCTTTTCATAGTGCCTGTCCTCTACATCCCAACGTGAACCCTTCTGTACGGGCTTCAGCCAGGAGTGGTTGTACCCTGAAATACACATGCAGTCATCTTTTCCACTTCATACACTTGTTTGCTGTTGTTGTATTAATCCTGAGAAAGTGAATTAAAACAGTAAATAATCTTTAAGAAAATCAATTTCATTTGAAACGCAGAAAAATAAAACTACTGCAACACCTGTACAATTGCACACTGAAGGAATATTTATGCTTTAAAAATTAAAATCTTTTGACAGTGCTTTGATTAATAATGTAATTACATCGGTAAAAACGGAATATCTCTGCGGTTTTTGGTGACAGTAAATACCAATGTGACTTGCAGTCCTGCCATCGTGCTGATGATGGCAGCACTTGGCTGAGAGGAAGAACAGGAAAATAAAAAGGTGGCACAGATTAAGGACAGTGGAGGGCGACTAGTACAAAGCTGCATCTCTTTTCTCCGTTCTGGTAAAAAACAAAAAACACTCAAAGATTAAGACCACAAAACAGAGATCAGTGAATTTCTCCTCCTGTCTTTCCTTGGAAAAGGTATTTATTTACTTCCTATAAAAACGGAGTGAGTTTGCTAGGCCCAACAAAACACGTTGGGCTTTGTCCAGTGAAATTGCTCCAGTTGCAAGTTCTTTGAATTTTGCAATAGGTGGTAAAGGTAACTCTTTGGACTGACGTGCTCATATTGTAGGCACAAGGAAGAAACAAGGCAAAGAGCAGACCAGAGTCTCAGCGTCTCAGCTGTCCCATTTGATAGTTCTCTCTGTGCTGACGTTGGTGGCGCTGGCCCTGTGCCTGTTGGTTTGCTTGCTGCTGCCTTTTCCTTCTCAGTGTACCTACAGGACATAAACATCTCAGTGAGGGTCAACATTTCTACACCATCAGAAAGGTTCCCACAGCAGAAGATGAGGCAAACATAGCAGTAACATGTAAAATCTTAAAACTGAATAGCAAATAGTCACATTCCCCGACCCCCTACACCCGAAACAACAAAAATAAGTCTCAACATGTAACATCTGTCTCCTTAAGTTGCACTCAACTATGTATCTAAAGTGGGTGTATGTGAACATACATGTAAATACAAACACATATGATGTACTGTACCTGGCAGAGGCTTTGGTGGGGGCAGTTTGGGGTTGCTGCTGGGGGTGTGGACGCTGCAGATTTTGATGAAGCCAGCCATTAGCATAATAAGAGCAACGCCCATCAACAGCACTGCCCACCAGTGCGCCTGGATAACAGAGTATATATTAAAAGACATCTAGATACAGGCAGGAAAAACATCATAGAAAGTGTCTATCTGTATGTGTGTCATTGTGTTGACAGGGCCCTATTTCTTGTACCTGATTTACTGAGTTAGCGGGCTAATTGTCAGGATAAGATGACGTAGGTCAGGCTTTCTCGGTTTCTCGAAGCAAGCTTAGATTAATCACCATAGCAACACAGCCAAAAATGTAAACCTGCTCCCGGGCAGGCTTACTGAACTTCACTGGATAAGCTGGACACTCCCACCGGACAAAAAAGGCAGCTCACATCCTCATTGATGAAGGAGCGATATTAGTTATATTAGTTTTATAGGGAGAGAGTTCTTTCAGATCGCCAGGATCCATCCTTTACCTCATCATGACTTCCTGTACGCGGCGCTATAGATTTTGCCGGCAAGAAATAATTTATTTACGAAAGCTTCTCGAGCCGCGGACATTGATCACTACAGGCGCAGCTGATCGCCCGTCTCACAGTCATAGACTATCAGCCGCTGCATGCCGCGCTGTTCTTAAGTTTATTTAGTTCTCACACAATGTATTTTCACTGCTTCAATTGATTGAATTTCTGATTATGAATAATACATACGTACTGATCCGCCCATACACATATTCAAACTCCTAGTTATATGGTAATCTACACATACATGTATATACATATAGTAAATGATTCATACAGTACATATATCCTCATAAGTATATACTTATTCGTAAATATAATCTGATTGATTTGGGTGATGAAACACTTAAAATGTGCCGATACATTTTCCCAACACTGACGCATTTAACTTGTCTGATATATTTGCGACGCTTATGTCTCGCAGCGGGGTCGCTGTTAAAGTTGCGTTCACGGCAACAATGTTGCAAAAACGTTGGAATTATCGCAACACGTTTGCTGTGAATGACTACGGTATTGACTTCCTCATATGCCTTCATGATCATCTCCTGCTTCTCATTAGATAAATAAAAAGAGGTTCCTCTGAGTTTATTTGCCATTGTACTGTTAGAACATTGTCAGTGCTCCATTATTATCCCTTCTGAAGAGGAGCGGGCGCGCGCATTTATCCAGATGACTGACGTCTGGCTAGAATTAACGAGACCGTTTCAGCGCGGATCAGCCGTGAAGAAACCCAGATAGCCTGATGTCAATCATCTCGCTAATTTTAGCTGGAGATTAGGACATTTGCTTGACTTTGTTTAGCCAGGTACGAGAAACAGGGCCCAGGTCTATGTTGCATTTGCTGTCCTGGGGCACTCACCACTATCCACTCTGCAATATTTTCATAGAGCTCTGCATTGAAGATGGCTTTCTTCAGCCTTGCCAGAGGCCCGTCGGCGTCCACCAGACGACACCTCATGAACACATCGCAGTAGCCCTTAAAGTCGTTGCAGGGGGAGCCGGGCTGCAGCGTTGTTGTCTTCTTGTTGAAGAATTGGGTCCATTTTTCAGAACCTGTACTGCTGCAGGTGCTGGGATTCACTGAGGGCAAAGGAAGGGACATTTTGGATGCTGACAATAACTCAGTTCTTTATCCTGAAGATGACCCAACTATTGTCAATGATGCCATCACATGATTCTAGCTTGATATTACTGCTCTGATTGAGTATTTTGATCCAGGAACAGTTTTGCCACTCACTTTTGTCCATGCAGCACACGTGACACAGCTCAGCTGCCTCGTCCTTGCCTTCTTCACTGGCACAGGTGCATACCTCCAGACCATATTTTTCACAAATGGAACCAGAGCATACCTGTTCCAAACAAGTTTGCAGGGGATTTTTTTTTTTTCCAAAAGGTTTACTTGAAATACAAACACAAGCTTACGAACTTCACATACCAGACACAAAAAGAAGGAGGTTATTAATACCAACATACCCCATTGAGGCAGACTTGTGTTTCGGCATGGCAAGAGGTGAAGTTTGCCTTTGGTTCTGAGGTCGGACATTGAGCAGTAGCTCCATTACACCTGCCCTCTTGGGCGCACTCTGACTCCAGTCTGCATGCGTCATTCGTGCTCTTGTAAATACACTCTGGTGTGCAACATGGGCCTTGGCTGGGACTGCAGAACAAGAATTACGTATATATGCAGTCAAACAAATGCAATTAACAGCAACATTTGTGCTAAATAATTCTTATCACAGCATGCTAATCACATCTGACCTGCAGATTTTGCCAGGTTGGAGCTTGCACTTTTTGCCCTCCCCTTCATTGGCGTTAAAGCAGCAGGGGTCTTTACACTGATCACTGTAGCCGCAGTCACACTCTTCTCCTTCTTCCACTAGTCCATTACCACAGATAGGCTGGCCAGACTCTGTACACAAAAGCACAACAGCATGAAGACAGAATTTCTCTCACACACGTAGCAAGCAACAGATATGTTTGTAAAAGAGAATTTACCAACAAAACAGTCATTTCTCTTCTTCTTCAGAACGGCGGTAATATTTTTGACGCTGCAGGTAGAGAACTTGTTATTATTGAGCTTGTCCCCTGATGTGGCTCTTGCGTACATGATGTAGTTGCCCTGCTCCTTTTTGTCCTGCAACTTAGACTCTCCAGGGGTGCATTCGATCCCAGAGTCATGCTGTAAAACAGTAGGCAAGTAAAGGACAGAGGGCAGAAAGACTTAAGAGAGAGATGCATATAGTATATTGTACCGCTGAAAAAGAAAGAAAGAAGTGTACTAGTAAAGGCAAGTGTTTGAAAATTATAGTCCTTACAGGAGAGCCGAAGTTGTGCCCAACCTCATGAGCAAAAGTAATGTGGGAAACCTTGGGAGGGACATGAGAGGCGTAGTTCTGCACAGTGATGATACCAGTGTTCAGAGACTTTCGCTTCCCATCAGAGTACAGTTTGCTCTTTTCACAGATGCCCCCAGAGCTTCCTGTGGAAGGAGAATAACTAGAATTATCACCTCGTGGTTGCATGACTCCACCAACCAGTCAAGTTAAAGTTTACATCCGTATAACATTTGTCTATGATTGTCATAATTACCCTCCAGGTGTTCCTGAGACATCATGCTCACGAGATGGGTACGTCCAACCTAGTGGTGTAACGGACCACTGTCCATACATACGGTTCGGCTTACATGTGAACCGCAGATTAATTACACACTTTAAGGTTAACCATCACAGTGGTGTCACTGACGATCGTTCAGTAAAATATCAGCATTTATGATTTTCTAGTCTCCGATCTCTGATAATGTAACATTGTAAACAACCAATCCGTGTTTAAATTGATAGATTTTAAGAGCTAGTAAGGTTGGCAGCATCGCTAATGGTCAGCGTTCAGTTATCATTTTGAATTTATGATTGTTTACACTAACTTCATCACTTTTAGAGTTCCCTGATTTCTTTTTTTGCCGCTGACAGTAATTGCCGATCATTGATATTCCATATTGGCAGATACAGATCCCTTTGTTGTTTGATTATAGCAGTTCTTAACTGGACTATGTTCATTCGTTTTTTTTTTTAAACAGTCCCAAACAACTGGATTTATTCAAGTTTCTCATCAAAACTACATTTTACGAGATTACATTTGAACAACATGAACAACATGAACTGAACACATCATAATGCCACCCAACAGAACCTTTGTCCTCCTGACAATTTAAACACGGATTGATTGTTTACAAAGTAACATTATCAGAGATCGGCGACTAGAAAAGCATAAATGCGTGTGTCCCGATTGCATATTTTAATGAATATTGGTGGATAAAGATCCAGAAGTTAAACTGTGTAATTAGACCCTGGTCCCCACACATGCCGAACCGTGAGGGGGGGTCCGTACGGATCACATATCGACAGTGGTCCATTACACCACTATGACCTACTCCTGCACTTCACACACTGTTTAGTTTGTAGTGATAGTTCACGATTCTAAATGATAGCTTAAACAAAAGTACCACTAAAAACATAACTGAGCATGCACATGTATATGGTTATATAAATATTTTTTTTAAGGTGCATATTGTGATATATATACATATATTATTCTAAAACACACCAACTGACTGGAATGGATCAATTGAGCAAAATAAATGACACAATTAGAAAAGATAGCTTTAACAAAATATATGAGACAGAATACGCTAAGATGGGTGATAGTGGAAAGGTTCCTAATGTCACTGTAAAAACAAATAAAAATACAGAAATAAATAAAACAGTAAGAACAAAGACTAATAATTGATTCATTTTTTTGTCAGTGCTGTTCCACAGTATTGACATTGCATGTCAATATGTTACAAAAAAATTACAATATGTGTATGCGTATATATATATATATATATATAGACAAAAATGATCATATCTGTATGTGATGAATTTGATGGTTTTTATGTGCTTTTTATTAATTATTCAAAAGTGCCAAATAAGAATTAAGACCACTTGCAGTCACAGTTAACAGTAAGCCTGTTGGCATTGCAGTTGTTCTTCCCATAATCCATAAACCCAGTCATAAGGAGGCAACTTCAGGTCCGAGCTGCACAGAAACAAAGCCAAGAAACCAAAGCACTTAAAGCAATAAACAATGTGTCCATTATGTGTAAGTATACACAAATATGGCTGCACATTATGTGTTTACCGCACATATGTGTGTGTATGTGTGTTCTTGTGCCACTCCTCCACTAAAGCAACAAAACTGCTGTTCACATCAAATAAGATACACTTTCGTTGTGCTCGACCATCCTCCCTGATGACCGTTCATTCCAGCATCCCTTTGTTCAAATAATCACCCGACAGCTCACTGCAGCCCATTTTACTCTCCATCTCTTATCCTCAATCGATTCTTTCAGCTTACAGCAGTGCCAATTTGCCCGTATTGATTAGTCTGTGTTTGTTGCTGTATTCTTCAAGTTGAGATGGTGGTATCTGAACTCATTCAAAGGAATGGAAAGGAGAAGCCATCATAAGTGTAATCTTTATAAACAGATATATGCATATGGAAGCAGATTTTATAGGCAACAGAACACGATTTTAGAATCAGATGCTTTCTGCTTTTCATTTGTAGACACGTTTGGCTTTGGTTGAATATAGGTGAACAGTCGGTGTGGACAGTAAAATAGGCAAAACCCATCCGGAAAGTATATCTGTATCTCCGCCAGAACCACAGAATTATTGGCAGCTACCCTCAGAGGCAATTCAATTCTGGTTTCAGTTAAACTTGCATACTAAGTGACACGTTGTAAACTTTAGGATAGATCAAAAGACCGTAATGTTGGTGTTGGTATACAAACAGCTCTGTTATAAATGTTACACAGTCACATTGTGGGGACTTGCCTTTCCATTTTGTGGACAAAATCCATTTCCCCATAATGCAAATCATACCATTTTATGCAACCAGCAGTCCACCCACTGCATATTCTGCTCACTACAGTATTATGCTAAAGATGCTGAGCTCTCAGATCTTAAACAAAACAAAATTCAAAATTTCAACAAAATAATTGATGAAAATGTATCCAGCAAAATATCAGGGTAGCAAATTGGAAGAATGCCCTTCAACTTAACCTGGAGTAAGTCGCTGTGTTAGAAAGCATCGACCCGGCCTAAATGTCTCTCAGCAACACAGGAAGTGATTCCCAGAGTTGTGTGAGTGCGTGGTTGTGTTGTGTACCAACCTGAAGGAGCCCCAACCCAAGCCAAGCCGAGGACCCCATCATCAAAGTCCCGGTCAGAGAAGACATAAGCGAGGCAGTAGTCATCGTGGTTCTGCTCAGAGTTAAGCTCCAAAAACTTCTCCACTCCGATGTTGGCAAAGCGAAAAGGGTTAGTTGAGTCTTTTTCATCGTTGGTGGTGTTTATCTAAATAAAGGAGAGTTGAACAATCAAACAAGAGGAACGAGGGAGGAGAGAGACCCCAATACTGGCAGATTAGCAGATACAATCTATAGAAAAAAAGGTTCACACTGAGTAAGGTCAACGCCACAATGTTCACTGCTAAAAAAGATGAGGCTAACTTCTCCACTCATATCCTTTCAGGTCAGTTGTTATATAAACTGAATCTTCAACTCACTCTGATCCTTTTAACCATGAAGCTGATGTTTCGAATGCCCATGAAGTCAGTGGCCTGATAAATCGAGTCAATAGCCTTTACGTGGCTGGATATCTGTGAAGAAAGTGATCGATTAGATTTGTAGTAAGCCAAAAGAAACAACATATGACAGCTGTTATTTTTAAGGGACTGCACTGAAGACACTAAACCTTGGCTGCCATTTCAAAACAAAATATAGATATGTGATTGAGTTTATAGGTGCCAGCCAACACTGTATGCATACCTGGGCAATGACAGCCTCTCTGGTGCCATAGTATTTGAAGAAGAGGTGGTCAGTCTGGATGAAGAGCTGGCAAGTGTTTTTCTCTTTCTCCACTGCCCTCTTTCTCCTCAGAATAACAGGACCATAGGAGCTCTCCTCCTCCCTCGACACACTGTTCACATCCTGTACCAAAAAACACCATGATCAAAAGGGAAGGAAGATGGAGTGGGGACACAGATTTAAAAGGTTCAACAAGACCCAGTGTCTGATAGGAAGAGTGCTGGACCAGAGAAATATCTAGCAGAATTAAAAAAGATATATTTGCAAGTAGCTCCCGCTAGAATGATTTGTATTGATGTGTGAGGTTTTGAGCACCAGGCCCAGGAAGCCTGAGAAAGAGACTGGTGCTCGAAACGTTACACAGCAATAAAAATTAATTAATTAATTTGTTAAGCATGGCTTCAACATTCAAACAATAGTTAGGATTGAACGTCTGTACACCTGTGCTAAAATATACTGTACATGCCTATACTGTTGGTGTAAGGTAGTTTGGATATGAGATAATCTTCTTATTCCCACGAGCCTTGTCCATCTGTGTGTTTAATTATGAGCTGGAAGAACGGGGAGGGGCTTTGTTGTGATGCTGGCGCTTACTTTCACTGGGTCTTCTACTGCAGTTGCCTGGTACTTGCTCATCCTCTCCAACACTGAGTGGTCAGCGCAGCCGCCCTCTGAGCCATACTTATGAGGATAATCTGGCAGATAGGGAGGATTTAAGAGAATGGTTGTGAAGGGTTTACACTGCCATCACGGATCTCTTTCAAACCATGTGTGGTGAGCTGAAGAAGGTGAATCAGGGTGAGTCGGGTGTTAAGAGTAGCTGCATAAAAAAAAAAGATGGAGCGATATGGCTTTACGCTCTACAAATCCTAACTGACAAGTAAACGTCATCTTTCTCTCTCTCCTTCCTCACTGAGCAGTAAAAGGTACACAGCCATAATCTGAAAACATTGGTTTTCTGAAACTTAAAGGCCAAAAACTTGAGACAGAGTTTATGATGTACAATATAAATGGAATTTCCTGTTTTTTTGGATTAAACACTTCTGATACCAAACAATGCTATCATGTAACACTAATAGACTACTCAGGGAATTATCACAGTATTTGTACAATCACAATAACCGATGTGTTCATATCTAGACTGCACATCATGTACAAAATGAATGCATTTTTTAGACACACTTCTACAACATATTAATCTGTGCCCCACTACAGTATGGCCATCTGGCTTCAGCAGCTGCCTTTACTGGACCACAAAAACAAGATGGGATAAGTCTCACGATACATAATCAAGACCTCGGCTGATAGTCACAACTCAGTTCACCACTTGCCACACCTATACAATAATCCAACATCAAATAATGAATGATTCAAAGTTTCCCGACCTCTCTGAAAAAGCTATTTCAGATCAAAGAGGTATGAGCAAAGAGACTGATGACGGAGAATAGATGTTTATTTTGGTCTTATCTAAAGTGAAAATATTACATACAGAAAGTAAAAAAAGAGCACCATACCACAAATTGTTTGAGCTAAGCAGCTGTTACAACCGATGCATTCAAATTATAAAGGTAACGGCAAGAGTAAAAAGCTATCATGCACTATTATTACTATATTAATGACAGGGTTCTGGTGATTTCTATCATTTTAAGATGTTGAAATACAAAATGGGTTAAACAATTTTTTTTTCATGTTTTAATGATGCAATACTTTTTTTTGGCTAAATCAATGTGCTCTCTGCTTTGATGATGTTAGTTTTATTCAAACTGTAAATAGTCAATTGCCTCTGAGCAGTTTGTATTTGCAAAACTTAAGGTCCCATTAATAGTGGGGTAAGACATAAGGCTGAATGTCTGGCAACAATTGTTGGTCATTCCGTAAAGATTCAGTTCTGTGTTGATTAAACTGAATGAGACACACTGAAACAACAGACGATGTGTTTTTTTCAGAGAAGCACTTTTTGCCTTTACAGTGAATGCCGTCTCAATCAACTACTAATCCTAAGGCCCTTGCAATTTGGATAGAAGTGAAAGAGTATTGGAAGAAAAGCAGAGAGACAGAAGTGAGGACCATCCTTCCTCTTTTTCACTAATACCAGCACAATAAAAATCAAGATATTACTGATGGCAGACAGACATGAGTCAAATCTAAAACTGTAGTTTAATTCTCTAAGAGGACTATTCGAGTACAGCTCAAACTGCCCTTCCAGTGACGTTCCAAAGAACCCCCCTTTGTCTGTGTCAATGCATATGTGTTCGTTTATGTTTATGCAGGTGTGTTCTGCTTATCACTTCTCTGGAACAAGCGCGCATGCGCACACTCACACAGCCCAAAGCCAGGGCGGGGTTCATATCAGACTTTCAGTCTGCTGGAATCATGAGTCTATAGTCACTGGATTGTGTTTCTACTCGACATGTTGTTCACCCACCACAACCACACCTTGTCTGTCTGAAATCTACTCATTACATTTTCAGAGTTGACTTGCAGTTTCCCATTAGCTGCAGTCTCCTGAGCAGTTATCATTTGGTTGTAGTCTGACATTAGCAATAGATGCTGTGTCCTGCTCCAATACTACATTTAGTATAAATACTGATCATCTTGTCCATGGCCCGGAACCCAGACCCAAATCCTACCGCTACCAGTCTGTCAAACATAACCTTCTCTTCAAGCTTGTGAGGCTAGTCTATGAACTGCTTCACATTATCACCTTTCTTCAAAACACGCACCACAGCAACTTATTCACAAGTTTTGCTCAATATTATTATGAAAGTAAAAATCTTCAGTCAACCCATTCCTACACAAAGACATTACAAAAAGACTGTTAAAAAGAAACATGCCCTGACATATCTAAAAGGCAAGGAAGTCACAATCTTTCCCCACACGTGTAAATATTATCTGGAAATGAAGTGACATTGCAAGAGCAATGGCAAATACTTACTGATGTCATCCTCATGATAGATGATGGAGTGGAATGGCACATTCTTGTTCTTTAGGTACCTCTCGGAGGGTTCGACATAGTATGTTCCTTGGTGAGTTTTAATGAAGCCCTCAAAGCGCCCATCGACCACAGAGCCATGGGTCAGTGTGCCCTTTTCACCTGAAGCACAAAAGATGATGAGCAGAGGCAACATAGTCTTTGTCTCTAAAGAAACTAAAGATCAAAGTAAAATATGTCTATATCAAGAACACAATGAAACTAATCTACATATTCAAGCAGTTTAAGAAAAGAAATCTGGTCAGCATACAATTTTACCAAAAAGACAGTGGTATTTGCAAGTATGACAACTCTTGCATTGTATGCATTTTAAAGAATGGCTATGATTACAGTGGTATTTAATTTACACAACATTTGTGATAAATAAAAGAGAAAGGTGCAGAATGTCTATCTGTGTAATCTGGCAATACAATACATATCATGAAACAGGCGTTACGATTCAATATATTGAAATACATTGCAATACCGTAAACACGGTGATATATTGCAAATTAGACATAATCTTAAAAAAAACTGTCACTGTATAAAGAACACATCACCATAGCCATATAATCTGAGCAATGTTATCAGAAAACTGGGATCCGCATTGCATTTATCAGCCTCTGTAACATCCAAAATCTGACACCGCTAATCCAAACTGTTGTCACGCAGACTGCACAGAAGTACATTGGTCAAGTTTGCATGAATGAAGAAAGGTGAGAATTGGCTTTGTGCTGGATCTGACCACAACTTAATTTGCGTGGTTAATTAGAATCTGCATCATTCCCAAATGTTGGAATTTGGTAAATTAAAAATATACAAAGCAGGATGATGTTGCTCAAGCTGCCATATTATGATTATACACATTTGTGAAACAACTCACATGAAATCCCAATGTGAGGTCAAAAGCTAAATATTGTCCAAGGATTAAAACTGTTTTCAAACTCAAGCTATTTCTATTTTCATTTCAGAAATGTCTTAACTGATAAGGATACTTATTGTGGGGGTTCTTTCTTCAATAAGGGAGGTATACATCTATCTGTTTCTTGGTACCCATTCTCTTTGTTTCACAAACACTGATCACAACAGGACAACCAGACTTGTTTTCTATGTTGTTCATTTCAACTCTGCTGGAGACGGCAGCAGCAGGAAGACGTCCAGGTGGGGAAGGGATCGAGAGCAGAAGGAGTAACTGGATGAAAGGTAAAAGTACGTCCTGTGTGTGTTGTTTTGTGATAATTACTGCAACCTTTAAGGTTGTTCTCTTATAAACTATTCAATTATGCTGCAATGAAAATGATGATACAGGGTTTCAATTTAATTGAATATAAAAGCAACATAATTGATTTTGAAACATTTGTTTTGAAGAAACTGCGCTTCTGCCCAGGATGTAGTGTGTGAAAACCGCTGGATTTACCAAAGACTTCTCCACTGTAAATATGTGACGTATCAATGGGTGCCTCCTCTCCCGAAACTTCAATGATGAGATCTGGGGAAAATAGAGTTGTATCCCTCTTCATCCGCAAGTTAAAATATCTGAAAAGAAGAATAGGAGAAAATGTGTAACTAGCATAGCAATTAAAACCCAAATGCAAAGTTATACTCTGACATGTCACGATACACACCCTCAACCCTGGAAATGTCAATGTCCTCCTTTATACTTTGATATAACAGATAATTAAGCAGAAAAGCAGAATCATTCACACATTGTTTACTGAGCTTCACAATGTTGCTGTGCTGGTTGTTACTCAATGAGTCAAAGAAGAATTATATTGTGGTGACCCACATATGGACTGTGAGAGACATTCACCTAAGGGCTACTGTGCCTTTAAGAGCTGGTGGGGTTTCCGGGGGCTGGGTTGGTTTGTTTGGTTTGGTTTCCGGGAAGCGTGGGGTTTTGCGCTGCCGCTATAGTACTGCACAAGTATTGTACATTTTATGTGGAGCTTGAGTAAACTATCTCGACTGCAACTACGCCTACTGTCTCGCTGTTTCCCAACTCTACAATATCATGAGGCAAAGCACATGAGAATTTGTGCACAGCCAGACTACTTTTTTTAATAATCCTCTTGTTATGTCAAAGAAGAAAATGCATCACATGAGGTGCACATGAGCCACAAGCTTCCCAGAAACCTGAGGCAATGCAGGGAGCATTTCAGGCATACTCCTCATCAGGACTCTCTGAAGTATTCACAAGGATCGGTCTCAATGCGAGAGCTTCCTCCAAATAACTTACCGTAAATGATGTTCATTGATACCTCATACGGAGCCCTTTATGGATTGTACTATTTTTAATTTCTTACATTAGCACAATTTGCAAAGAGATCAAAAAAACATTATAGGGAAAATGTAGATTAACTATTGACTGCCTAATCATTTTAGTGGTCTACTGCTTGGTTCTTTTTAATTATTATTATTTTTAAATCACCTTTCCTAGGCAGGTAGTAGTCACATATAACCAGAGATTAACATTGGCAGACATGTTTACATTTTTTAAGTGTAGTCACTGCCTCTGTTTTTAAATCTTTTATGTATTGTATTGGTCAGTGGTTCTCACACTTCTTCTGTCACACCCCACATTGAAGGAAGAAAAATGTCCGGGCCCCACCGCCCCAACAAAATTGTAACAAAATGGTCCAACTTGTTGCGACTCCATCCGTGCTTTTTCAAATAATACAATAAAGAAAATTACAATCCCTTTCAAGTAAACCAGATCGCCGCATCAGACAAAAACTAATAATATCTGCAATCATTTTGTTAGAACAATGCAAATAAATGCAAAAAATAACTAATATTTGGCAAGAAAAATACTTATTGTGGCTCCAAATAACCTGTTTTGCACTGAATATATTTTCAATATAATAACAATAACGTCCAACCTGTGCAAAACAAAATGAGTGCAGATGTGTGCAGTATTAGTGGCTGCAGTGAGCTGCTTATCTCTACAAATATTTTTTAAATGAGATGGTAGTGTTTTATACGGCCGCTATTAATTCATGCAATGTTGAGCTTAGATCTATATTCTCTTTTGAGAGACGCAGCAGCAGAAAAGACGTCACGGAGACTTTTAGCAAAACGCCGTCGCGCAATCGTAACCTGTTAACGGCTTAACGTAAACATTTCCAGGAAAGTACAGGCATTTCTCCATGTATTTATTAATGACGTTTTATGTCCGTGTTACTTTGTACTTTTGTACTATGTAAAGTTATCATGTTCATGGAGAGTGTTCGTTCTGAAACCACAAGGTAGCGGTTCATCCCCATAGTTTCATGTTGAAGTGTCCTTGAGCAAGACACTGAAGCCCCAGTGCTTCACAGCAGCACACTGCCCCTTAATTACTAAGGATGGGTAAAATGCAGAGAATAATTTCCCCACTGTGATATTAATAAAGGATTACATAAAAAAAGAAGAAAAAAAAAATATATATCTTTTTTTTTTAAACCCCGCGCCCCACTAGAGGGTCGCGCCTCACAGTTTAAGAACCACTGGTATAGGTCAATCTCCAAAAACACTGGATCCTTCATTACCACAACCCAAATAGTGCATTTTATTTTAAGCCCCCTGCCTGAGTGCTGCAGAAATGAATATTGTTACAGGCCGCAGAAGTTAGCATCGCACTGGTTCCTTAAAAGAAAGTGGATTTTAGATTATTGCCGAAAATAAAATTGGTGGCAAACAGAGTTTAGGATACTTGCATGTTTTGTTCAGCAAGGCAATCTTAACAAATCAATACCACTTTAGATTTTTGAAGGGTGAATGCAATCAGCAGCAAAAAGAGCTAATGTTACGCTATGTACGCTATACACCAACTATAAATTAGCATATTGAATATTTATATATTCATATAATGGCAGAGGTATGTGTGTGTGTTCAGAAGGAGAAAAAGGATCGAGTACATAAAGGCAGACTTACTACAATGCAAGAATGAGTACAAACAAATATTAATAGAGCAAAAACAAATGAATAAGAAACAGGCAGTAGATGTTTAGAGGAGTGGGACAGAAAATATTTGTGAGATAGCAGATAATGTTGAAAATACGGTCCAGGATATCCCTGTCCAGGATGGCTCATTGACCTGTCCCAGCATTCAGTTTTCCCTTCACCACATAGTCAAATATGATTGGTCAAGTCTTGCCAATAGTCAACTGAATAATATTGCGTGTGTGTACTAACCGCACTTTCCGTAGTACAGACATGAAACAGACCTCGATAGACAAAGTAAAATTATTTCTTATCCTGCAGTTCACATACAGAAGGGAAACGATAGGGAAGTAAAGGGCAGTCAACGGGAGAGACGCAGGTAGAAAAGAGCAGTTTCTATGCACCCCCCCAGTTGATTTTAGAGAATCCTTCATAAATTTGAAATATATATGATAGTGCTGCATTCCTATGTGAGAGCGCTGATAAATAAATAAATAAATAAATAAAGGACTACTGTTGTATTTTGAAAAGGCTATGCTTTTATTTATGGATGATAAATTATCCTTTGTTTCATTACCACATTTCCCTGTAACTATGAAAATTCAGTATTAGTATACATTCATCTGTTTGTTATTCATCCTGGGACACTCATAGTTCTTGGCCTCTCTACCTTATCAGTGGCCACTACAACAATCAATATGCCCTCATGACTTCACTTATGGCCAATCAAAAGCGTGGTCTTCCCATGATACCATCATGGCACGCTGGTCACAGATGAATCCATAAATAGATTATTCAGTCAGAAATGTAATCTGCATTATCAGGGATCTGCGAAGGCATTTTAAATGTTTATCGCCAGTTACTGTCCATTACAGCATTTCTACATAATATTTTTGAGATAGGTGAACGGACACCTAGGATATGAACACTGAAATCCAGGGTGAAAATCCAACAGCCCTGACTCAGTTTCAGTTTACCCCCAGTCTATGTCCAACCTCTTGAACTAAACCACAATACGTACCTTGCATATCCCCTGACACACGAAGGGGCTTGGGCACAAAGATGGACTAGCTTCTTTATTTTGTGTTTAAGGGTCTATTACCAATGAATAAATGTGCAATCTCATTATGAAAATATGTTTTTTTCCTCAGGAAAAACACAAACTTGCAGAGCACCCAAAGGTCACACTTTTCCTTCTTCTTCCTGAACTACTACTTTGCATTGCCTCGCTTTAAGTTGACACATAAGTATAAATATAAAGAAGAAAAAAAAAAAAATATGTAAAAAGGGTTTGCATTCCCTCGCAATTTTTTTTTTTTTAATTCCCTTGATGCATATGGAATATGGAATGGATGCACGTTATACACTGCCAGTTCAGGGAAAATGCTCTGCAGATACTACAGAAAGGAGAAGTGACATGACACTTTACATTATGCATTTATAGCTCCTTACTCCTCTCAAACACTATACAGCCTCTTGCTGCTCTGCCCGGTGATGTGTGAAGCTGTGGCTATGGTTATTGTTTAGACTATAGTTGCAGTTGTTGTTTAATATATGATGCTATGGATATGGCTATTGTAGTTAGTGTAACAACAATCATAAAATTAGTGTGTCACAGCCATAATCATATCAGCCAAAGCACACCACAATCACAATGGCAACCAACAACCAAAGCCACATCATCCCATGGCTATAGTCATAATCCCAGCTACACAGCCAACTGCGGTCTACTAAACAATACATAATACTAAATCATAATGCAGCTCAGCCTTTCTCTGTGGATCAGAGGGAACGCAAAACCTATTGAATGATAAGACAACATTTCAGGGAAAACAATGATGTAGAAACTAACTAAGCAATTATGAATAAACATGAGTGGATTCAAATTAAAATCATTTCAGAAAAGGAAGGAATTTGCATTAATAAATTCACACCAAGAAATCACTGAACAGTTAAAAATGACCCCAAAATGGTTGATGGTTTTACCAACTAAAAAAATCAAATAAGCGTAGAAATCACTATGCATCATCCAGACAAAAAAAAACCTGCAGACAAATAAACATGGCTTGCAACAAACAGGAAGATGAGAGGCTTTGGATCAAGCCAGTGCTTCTTATCACACAGAAACAGCTGACTGATAAATTATTCAGACATATCCCAAAAGCTGAACATACTGACGCAAGCATCTGACCGTCATACACTTTGCTCAGAAAGCAGGTCGGCTGAAAGTAATGAAGGGCCCTCAAGCCATGTCGACAGAGATGGTGTGCCTACAAAGAGGCCAATATCCACATTCAATAACAGTAATTTATCTATAAGCAATCAACTATACCGCACAACTTCTAACTGTATATCTATGTTGGTGCTTTGGTCGGTTAATTACACCATCACTAAACTTTTACCACTAAAGTTAAATGTGTGATTACTCCCTATGAGAGTGATAATTAAACTTCAAAATCAAATGAGCTAATTGCAAATCATTAATATATTGATGTATTTCCAAGGGGAAAATATATTTCACAAATCAGAAACGTATTCTTGGCAAGTCGGACACTAAACTGAACTATTAATTATGTCACTTCTCCCAGCATGATATAATACTACGTTTTTGTCACCTCTCTTTGTAAAAAGTCCTCCCCAGCTGTCTGTCCTGCATGTTCCATCACCTGATCCAGCTACAAATACTCATGTGAGTGGGCATACACAAAAAAGCTTTTCTCTTGTTACAACAAGCCTTTATCAAACAAAACTTTATCACAATTATGGAAAACACAAATGCAAATGTACAATATATGATGTCAGTCAACACAACAAACGACAACCGAAACATCAGAGTTAAAACAAAACCTTATTCAATAATATTTGTCATGAATGTCCAGCCAGAGGCATTATTACATACTCTCATCTTCTACCAGTAAACTGGGGTTGAGTACTCCATATTGAAAATATCTGGTTGCAGTATGACTACTCTTTCCTCTGCTGCCTAAAAGCATCCATGAGAGTTTGTTAAACAGAACATAAATATACTGCAGGTCCAGTTAGCCAGGATTCTTAAACTGCATCATACTGCAAACCATCTCCAACACCCTCTCCAAAATAGTGTTAATGTTCTCTATAGATACTACAGTGCACTCATCCATGCAGTACCAGCTGTTTCTCCCAGGCCAGCAAAGACAGGAAAGAGCCCACAAACACAGGAAAGGGATCCGTTTGACAGGGCCTTGATGAAGAGGAAAGCAGGGGGAGCTTGCTGAAAAAAAGCAGTGCTGCTGAGGTAAACTATTGTAAAATTAAAAAGAGTAAAAGGGAAAGCAAATAGATAGTGAATTTAAAATAGCGTGAGACAGAAAGTGACAAACGGAAAGCTGTTTTGCATTAGTAGGAATAGCCCCAGAACCGCACTGTGTTTACAAGTCAGTATATTAAAATGTACTTTACTGTATGTGCGCAAGTGTGTGAGGATACTGAAGAGCTGATTTCATGTATAAATTAAAAGGCAGCAGGAAAGCAGTTGTTGTTAGCCAAGGCAAGGCAACTAGTCAACATTATCTACGTATGTCATCTGTTGAGGTACTATGCGTTCCTAAACTGAGGTCTAGTGAGGCAAGGGCAGGCATGAGTCCATGTTTCAGTTGTAGCATATCATTGCACTCAGAAAAACTTTAAGAAAAGTTTGAGCCATGTCATTGGGTCCGTTTAGTATCTCCACTTTTTGACTCAAATGAGAGTTAAAACATTTGTTTTTTATTTGGTAGAAATTGAACCACCAGTCTCACAAAAACATACCTGAAGTACAAAACGATCAGCTATGTCACAGTGAACATTTGAAACTATAACTTGTTCGTATTCTTGTACTACTAGAAGCCATTTATGTCCAAAGGCTTTACACACAGATTCTGCTGCAGCCCGCTGTCACTTTATACCAAGTGGCAAGAACTCAGCAGATACAAATCTGAGAACATTTCAACAGTGTTATTACCTCAAATAATCTGCTTCCAAAACAGGGATGTCCCCACTGTACTTGGACTACTTGGCATTGACAACGGCTCATCTCGAATTACATGTCATTTAAAACAGAATTTGATTACAGCTTGCAATAATATGGTTAGTCTTGTTTGTTCAGAGAATTAAATAAATAACCACAATGTGGCCACAGGTACTCTCAGAGAAGCCTGCTACACAGAGGCAGGTATGTTAGATACCTGGTACAAAACTCACTCAACACAAGATCAATGCTGATCCCACAAATAAAGTTAATTCAACTCTCACACATGTCTGGTCTAAGGTTAAAAAAAAAAAAAACACATGGGGATTTTAAGCTCTGGTATTTTGATGCAACTCCCCAGTATTATGGTGACATGTATTGTCTTTCGCTGCAGTTCTGTGTATGACCAGATGGTTCAATAAGAAAAAAAGGGTAAAACCAAGTTCAAGTTTCTGTTTTATGAGTCATATAAAAGTTAGCACAGGGTCAGCGGCACAATGAAACGTTTCTGACGAGAGAACGGAGTCATACATAACATGACATGGCACATCTAATGTCACTGGGGAAACTGAACAAAGATTTCCATATCCATTTCACATTTCAATGCATTGTCTGACAAGTTTTATTGCAAATTAATAGATACAATATTGTGGTGATGGCATGATAAGTAAACGTAATAAGCCCAGCCCAAGGTAAAAAAGAAAAGACACAACATGAAAATATTTTCTTAAAAGGAAAGGTACTAATATTGTTCTTCTAAACGTTCACGTAGGGCCGGGCGGTATGGCCAAATATTCATATCATGGTATTTTGTAAAATTATGGCAGTTTCACGGTATATCACGGTATTTTTTTTCGAGTACACCATGCCCACTATCATGAAACTCCGTCGCACAGGAGACTCTTCTGTCTCTTCCTGTGCGAGCTGTACCCAGCATGCAGTTCGGCGGTGTAATTTTTTTTTTTAAACCATGACTATAGTTCTAACCCTGAGACGTAAGTAGCTCCGACCGCTGCGCCAGCTGTGAGCTGTGAACATTAAATGTTGCTGCCTGCCAAAGAGCGACAACAGTTGTTACGACTATGCACTACCGGTATGACGGTATTTGAAAAATTCATACCACAGCCCTACGTTCATGGGTAAAACAGTATTTATTTGTAGGTCCATTCAATAAAACGATTACAGCATGTGTTCACAACTGTGCATAGAGTAGGACAAATAATAATAAACACAAAAAAACTGAACATAGTATGAGGTTAAGTGAAAGATAGAAGGGAGCATGAATGAGTGAGGAGGACAGTGTTTGTGTAAGCTTGTAATTTAACTGACCTTCCATGTGCATGAAAGTCCAGCTGCACAGTCTTGTCTTGAGGAGAGAGGGCCCTCTTGGCTCTCTGGTGACGGTTGTGCAGGGCTTCTGTGTCATATGATAAACCCTCATAATGGCGAATATATTTGTCCAAGGGGTTCCCAAACTGACCTAAAAGAGAGTGCAATGGTCAACAATTAACAACAAACATTTTCTGCAATAGTAACATTATGCTTTATTATTTTACTGTAATGCCTGGTTAAGTTATTAGTCTGAGTATTCATCCATTTTACACATAATATGACTGACACAGTAGACAGATATTGGAGCTTGCAACAAATTAAACAAAAAGTTAAAACAATTGATCCTTTTGATGAACCTTGTTTACAACTAATGGACAAACAAAACAGTGCCAACGCATTTCACTCATCAGACATACAGCGTCTTCAAGAAGATCCACAATTGCAAATCTCTTTTGAGCACAGGTTTTACTAGCAATAATATTCACAGTGGCTCTGTTCTATTTGAGTTTCCTTGTGAACCATGACAGGGAGCCAGCATGTTCAATAGCAGGACCCTGCAGCAGTTAAATGTAATTCAGCCATCATTAATTTGATCATTTACCTCTGCCTGTCCTACTCAGAGTTGTCAACATGTATTTCATGGAAAAAAAAAAGGTTGATAAAACAGGGATGAATCTGTATCATAGTGGCCAGCTATCACTCAAGTTGTCTTAACAGGCTTGTTCAGTGTATTGATGTGACCCCAGAGATGTAATGCTGCCAGCTTTCAAACTGACTATTTCTTTGTTCTTTTCACAAAGACAAAGAAAGTCAGTTTAAAGCGCAAATGAGGAGCACATGATGCCCATCAGGTGACTGAGGTTCTGTTTCAGTGCTACTGAATGTCATTGTGCAAGAACAGTGACTGAATTGGCTGCAAGCTATTTAAATGCTAATCTACATTCCTAAGGTTACTAACTAAATATCAGTCTGACATTTTGGCTCTGTTGGAAGTTACAAAATCCACCTTTGCAATCTCTTCATTTCCACACCTTTTTACCATTTTGTCTTTTTTTAGAGGGAGACGCGATCATTAGGGGGAGACAACAGATCAGCAGTGTGAGCTCATAGAAGTGGTGTCGTATCAGAGAGAAGATTAATTTTAGCTGCAACTCAGCACTGTGTGTAAGGTTTTTCTAGTCATAAACATTGTGTTTTGTTTATGTTTAAATCTTCATGAAGGAAGCAAATGAGGGCTATCCTTATGCTCAATTATGTCTCATACTTTGTTACAATGATTTTGTGCAAGAATTTCTAAATAAATGTGTTTGATTGGGTGACAATTAGAACTACTGTTCGGGAAACTGCTCAACAACCCAGTATCGTTAATATACCTTGGAGTGCCATACATCCCTTGAATGCCCCGGGTCTTTAGTTTGTGTTTGTAAAATGTCATGAGGCTGTGATTAAACTATCAGTCACAACAGGTAATTTTGTACAGAAATGGTCTCACAACTTTAAAATGGCTACCATGGAGTCAAGCATCCCCATATATGAAGATATAAATCCACAAGAGTCTCAGCTTTCCAATATGCAAATACAGGACTGTTTAGGAACCCCAGTAAGAATAAACTACTTTTAGAATAGGACAAAATAACACATTTATAGTGCATATAAAAAACAGACCCCCGTGAATATGGTCATGCCAGTTATTCCCTTGCCAAACTTAAGGGTCCTAACTTATTTAGCCTACTTCCCGACAAGCTAGCATGACATGGTTGGTACCAGTGGATTCCTTCGTTTTTTGTTTGTTAAATATGATACCAGTCCTTCTCGCCCTACAAGTCTACTACAGCCTCTGACAGAGAGTATAGTCGTCCGAGGACGCCAGTGTACGCAAGGAGCAGAAGAGGTTAACATGCTGGGGCTGACACACAGCTAAACTCAAGCTTTTGTAGTAAAAGAAAAATGGTAGAAAAATACACATTATTAAAGAGACTCCCACTGGTCCAAAGGGATATGGTGGTTCATATTGCTTGTATTTAAACACTATTTTGTTCATTACCGTAGGACTGTGTTTAAAAAAAAAAATCTATTAGCACTTTATTATCTGTTATGCGCCTCACCGTTGGACAAGATAAAAGTTTTTTCAATTCCTCTGTACGTTTGGGTACATGTCAAGAAATTGACAATAAAGCTGACTTTGACTACCATGTAGTGGGAGTCACACCTCCTCAAACAAGGAGTGTCTGTAAAGGGCTAGCAGCAACTTGTCCATGAATGCAGCATAGAAATATGCTAACCATCAGCCTCTTCTTTAGTCAATTTCCAACGATGAAAATAAAGACAGAAAATGAGACTGAACCAGGGGTGGGCAATTCATTTTCCCAAGGGGCCGCATGAGAAATTTGGACCGTTGTGAAGGGCTGAACTTATCTCAATATTAATGTTATTACTTTATTAAAAAACTGTAAATTATATGGTTTTGAGCCACTACTGGTAAGAATACATGTTACAATAAGGCTATGCAAAAATGTAAAAAATGTGATTACATTTTTTAAGATTTTTTTAAACCTTACCTTAAATATGTATGTTAAAGACCAGCAATGTATTAACTTCATTAAAAAAAATGCATATATTGATGTTTTCCAGTTCAGTTCGTTGGCTTGAACAAGTGCTCTGAAGTCTGGTTGAATGAGGTGGAGATGTGGACAGCTGATAGTTATCAGTGAGAGAGGATCTGATCTGTTGAACTTCATCACTAGAATGTTTGTTCTCATGTGTAGGTAGATGCAAAGAGAACCAACATCTTCTGAGCATGCCTCCTCATGTGAGGAAAGTTCTCCTCTTTAAGAGAAGAGTAAAGATCCATAAGTGATACTGACTTAAAGTGCTCTGCCATAGTGTATTAGACCGCAGGTCAGATCTGTGGCGGCTTTGCGCATGCGCGATTAATTTTCAATCTGGAGGCGGAGACTGACTGCCTGTGAGAGCTCTGGACCGGCGTAGCGGCTCGCAGCAGCACTCGCTGCTTGCTGAGAACAGAAACTGCATAACAATACGCTTTCACTTCAGTCGTCAAGTTGGCAACACTGCCCTTCGCGAGGCTGCGTAAGCGCGTGCACACATAAATAAATCGCCTTCAAAGTAAAAGCAGTGCCGTTTGTATTGCATTTATGGCGTGCATCTTATTTATTTATTTTTCATTTTTGATTGACCTAACGCGGAATATAATTCATTACAGTTTTGCATAATAACAGGAATAAGTGAAATAGATGAAAAATGTAATAGAAAAATAAATTAAGTTAGAAAAATATTTTAAATAAATAAAAAGCTTGATAAAAAAAAAAACAACGAAATGAACAAATTGGATTCATAAAAACAATGACAAAAATTATCCACTTTTAGGGGTTAGAGCAGGCGTGTCAAACATACGGCCAGCGGGCCAGCCAGGGAGTGCAGTCCGGCCCGCGGGATAATTGTTAAAATTGCCGAAGATAAAAAAGATTTTTTTTTTTTTAAAAGCTGAGCTAGGCCTCAAACCACTGATCCACTGATTGAAAAACAGGCACAATATCCATTCCATCCATTGAGTCGCAATTGATTAGACCACTGAGATATTGCTCAACTGCGAGGGAATCTGCAGAGAGCCCAGGCAGGTAAACAGTGGGCTGATGTCTGAATTTTTGGTCTTTATGTTTCTAGTTTATTGTAGAAAGACCTTAAAATAGGGTTCATCATCCAAAAAGCTTCACCAATGATTTAAACATAGAGAAATAATGTCATTATGTATGCGTTATTATGCTGTGATTTTACTGGTCCAGCCCACTTGAGATCAAAATGGGCAGCATGCAGCCCCTTCACTAAAATGAGTTTGACACCCCTGGGTTAGAGAGATAGGTAAGATGGGTTTGTTGTTTCTTTCTATAATAATAATATAATTATTTCATGAATTTATATTATATAATTTGCAATTGGATAACAATTGCAAAAAAAATCACAATGAACAAAAAATTAACAAAATAATTCACCAAAATGGATTCATGAAATATTTTTTTTTAAATAATACTTTATTTGACATTTAAATGCATTTAATGTGGCAATTGTTTCAAACAAGATTACATTATATTTGGTCAATTATATCTGATCTGTTTAGTTGCAATCGATTTAATTGCTTTAAAGTGTTGTCAAATGAATCCCTTTTGAATTTATTTCTGTGACACTCACTCCTCTTTCTTAGGCACCTTTTGTTATTACTGTTCTGAAAAGAAATACACTGCATGATGACTTGACGGAACAATCCTATTCTATTTGGGCCTAAGTAGATAACCTGAATAAGATGTAGCAGCTGAAATGTCTAGCCAGACAGCAACAAACGCTGAGAAAACATCTGGCAGTCAGTTTCACAGTAAAGGCTATGTCATCGGGATTTCAGTGCAATCTGTTTCAGCCTCAAGAGCAATTCTTGATAGACAGGAAACCGCTGACAGGAACAGAGGAGGTGGTAACAGCATGCATCACAACCGATATGAGCCTCACATTACCATGCATGCTGGGTGATGGCAGGCAGGCTAACACAACACATCAGGGCAACTCAAATGTCTCAATGTCCTCAACTTGTGTATCACCATGTATTTTGAAAAATAACAGTAAGAGGGGTGTTTGTAACCTGCAAGCATCTGACCAAGATTGTCATTACGAAAGTCAATGCTCCAGAAGAAATGCTCTACTATGTGCCATCACTGTAAGCAGGCCAAATAACAGCCACTGTGTCAACAACAACCGTAGAAGTTTTTATCTACACGGCCCCATGATGCAACTGAAGCACCAGTATGTTTCTGGTCAATGAATGGGAAGATGCAAGGTAAAACCAAATAGAGAAACGGTAATGCTTTCTTACCTAAATTCTACACTTCAACTAGCACTGCTGCAGAAGAACTGGCAATGGTTGCTAATATGCCAGTCCGAATGAAAAAATTCAAGTCTTGTCTTCTAAACCTGATATCGCATAATCTTTTTTTATGAAAAAAAATTCAGCCAGACTATGTTCCAGACTATGTTCTGCCATGAACCAGGGTTATAACACACGTGATCAACTAAAAACATGAGAAGTACCCTAATGGCCCTTTGTAGTTTTAATGTTGTCATAAGGTTTGTGACTGTATGAAAACTGGAAATAATTCCTCAGCACTAAGCATTCTGCTTTATCATCAGGGTGGAGAAAATGACTTGTATTTAAATGTTATCAATCAAAACTACTGAAATTAAAGCACGCTTTTGTCTACATCAAAACAGTCCTCAGAAATATTAAACCTGCTCACAGAGTTGCTTCTGGCAGGTGGAACGTCAAAAGCCAGCTCAGAGTAACGTGCTGGTAAGTTGTAATATATAGCTATATATTTGCCAACGCAGCTAAACTTAATGTTAAACTATCATTAGTTGTTTTGACCTATTCTAACGCCAGTAACTGTAACTTAGCAGTGTGTTAACCTCGCTACTTCCTCGCCATGTAACCCGTCGGTCGACGTTAGCGCTGTAGCGCCAGTGTGCCTCCGGGACTGTCAAACAGTTTTCAACCGACACCACCTTCCGTTAAACGTTAGCTACGTGACGACCACATGACACGAGCCGAATGACCGGCCCCGGGGAGCCCTTGCGAGTCAACAGAAGTTAGCGGCTACAAACACACCCGTTTACCGTCAACATTAGCCAGCTAGCTAGCGAGTTAGGTCGCCCGAGTACAAGTGCCTGATCCGATTAGCGCCACTGCGATCACTGAACACTTTCCTTTCCGTGTGAATAAATGGGGAAACTTACCTGTAATGTCTCGTAGGCAGCAAAACATGAGCATTAGTTTGACAAATATCATATCGAAATGCCCTGTACGTCCAATAAACTAGCTACGCGACCCAGCGATCCCGCTGATTGCTCCTTGTTTCGCTTTCTTTCACTTAAAGGTATAGTCCCTTCCTAGTTAGCTCACATCACAAACACCGGTCTCCCGCAGCCCGACGTCAGACAGACAGGCCCCCTCCCTTCCGGCCGGGTTTGCCAAGAGATCCCAGACACACCCGTTCAGTATTATTGCGGTACACTAGTCGAGGGACTCTAAAAACAACTACGAGTCACGTGTAAACTACCGTTCAGCAAAACTATGTCACGGCCATAAGCCTGCAAACATGCACCGAACTGTTGAGGCACTTTAATGAGTCTGCACGTTGTTTACATCCGCAAGTCATGACTTCCGGGTTTACCAAGTGTTTTCATACTGTTCATAGTGGTGAGGTTATATGGAGGATACATTCCTACTTATGAGGAAATATGAAATTGAGACATGAGACATGTGGTATGAATATAAATTTAAATATATCTAAGTTATTTTTCCCCTTCCATCCATTTCCTGGTTTGGTTTATTGTTTTGTTAGCCACAAAGTTACATTAAGTTGGTTCCACTTCACCCAAATAACCTTTGAACCCCCCAAAAATACTGTGAAGGATATCTCTGGTGTCATCATGTGCATCTGACACCGGTTGTTATTTTATTTTTTTCCATCTCAATAGAGTCTATGTAAACGAATACAATTCACAGTATAACTGGCTTGCAGTTACTAATGGTTATGTTTAGTTATGTGGGGAATCTTAAGGTATAGTATGTAGTTATGGTTCTCTCAAGCACTTGGTACTGTTGTACTGTCTTTCTGCAGGTCAGGTGCTTTATGTCCATGCTTGTGACTGGTGCCCTGATGGTCTGCGTACAAGTATTACTTGGAAGCAAATTCTGTATTTTTAAAAATGTATCTAGATTAAAAAGTATGAAAATAGTTTTTAAATAAAACTATGTTGTATTAAATTACCACATTCAGTGAATGCTCAAATGTAACATTAGTGGCTAACTAACATAACCCCAAAGAAGGCTCTTTTTCATCAAGGTTTGAATGCTTGAAGAGGCTTAATATATTACTCTGCACGGTTTGACAAAAATCTGATCTATCCTTGTCAAGATCATAAACCTATAGGGTAAACCATACCTTACTCTATTTAAATGAGGAAAGAAAAGAAAGCACATTTCTCCTTGGCAACCCTTCCTCTGAACTGTCACTGTACCTCTCTAGCTTTAGGTTATGGGTTGTCAGGGGCAAGGGTGGGTTTTTGGATGGTCTATGCAGGTTTTATGCAGAGATCAGTCTCAGGTCTCAGCTCGAACGAGTAATTGCTGTCATCTAGCGAGTATAAGCAGTTACTGCATGTTGATAGAAGATGAAGACTAGTTATAAAATATGGTGGTTAGAAAAGGGTAGAGATACCGTACGATAATTATACTCTATAAATGGAGACAGTTATTCAAATTAAATTCATTTGAATTAAGGGTGATTGGGTTTTTGCACACTACTAAAGAAATAAACAAATACTTTGGTTTTCATGTGTTTGTTAACAACAAATTCAAAAAGTCGCGTTTATCCGGAGGCAATACGGTAACAATGACTGTTAATCATGTATAAGTTATTGTTGTTATTGTAGGCTCTTTAGAAATACGGAATGCTGACAACGCGAGATTTTTATCGTCTCACAAAGTGGCGAGCACTCGGACCATGCACGCGAGATGATTCAGGCCACGGCAGGTTCCGTTCAGTCTACATTCAGGAATAATCGTAAAAGTAGGCACTTGTCAACGGTTTGTGCATACAGCCAACTGCATTAGTATCTTTCTGTTGTAAATCTCCAAGCATACACCCCGCCATGGTATTAACTTTTTTGTATTCTGTATTTCGCTACCTTGCTGAGGACACCGGTGATGTTGTGCTTACAGTCAGACAGTAAACAATTTGAAGAGTAGTACTTTTGCATCTGTCGTAAATGCCCATCAAAAATATTACAAATTCGTTTTTATAATGAATATCAGCTCAAATGTAAACAGTAACCTAGTCATTCCAGACATTGAAACACATCTGAGGGGATACTGTTAATACAATCAATCAATATATTGGACAGGCCACAGATATTAAATCAGAGCGATGAATTTGATAATCTGAAGAATACGAGCCCAACCAAAGGCACCACCGCCTGCCTCCCCTTTGCTCGGCCTGAAAGCGATTCACTCTGATGACGTCAGAGTCGTCATGGCGTCTTTGGGAATGAAGCTCCTGCTGCAATTGAGCTGAAAAAAAAATCTGTCGACAGTCTGTAAATCGAAATGGAGAAAAATGCAAACCTGCATCGAGACACGGACGGGAGGTCTTTGTGTGCCACGATTGCGGGAGCGATGGGCGATGTTACGGCTGTCGGCGGAGGGAAAGGAGCAGCCGAGAAATGCAAGAATAGTGAGGCTCCTCTCAGTACTTTGGTGAACGTTAGTTGCAATAACAGCACCACAAATGTTAGTGCTCCTAGCTACGTTAATGTCATTCCCAGTGCTGGGAAGTCTGGCGTTTCGGAAGTGATCGACGTCTTCCCAGTCCAGGAAGGTAAGAGGAACGACACCAAGACGAGCGGGTCGGGGTCCGGGGATCAGATCAGTAACGGGATGGGGCATGACTCGGTGCTGGCTGCAGAAGATAGCGAGGGTGGTGTCTCAAAGTTAGTAAACAACAAACCTGATAGCCCGTCCGCACCTCTCGCCAAGGAAGGCACACATGCACAGGCTGAGGTTTTGGCTCGTGGAGAAAGTGAATCGACAAGACTTGCCAAACCGACTCGGCTGTGTCCGGACAAAGTAATCACAGCAAACGTCAAGCCTGGGCTGTCCGGTGATCACACCTTGTCGGAGGGATTGCCGAGTGGGAGTGACCCCGATCGCAGCCTTGTCGGAGAGTCCCGAAGCATAGATTCACTTGAGTCCTTCTCCAACCTCAACTCCTGCCCCAGCTCCGACCTGAACAGTGAGGGACTGGAGGACAGAGGACTGGCCCTGGCCCTGCAGGGCGAGCACGGGGCAGCGGATGGGACGAAGACTTCGTGCGCAAAGGATCGAGCCGCCGGCCAGTCCATATACCACATTAAGTGGATCAAGTGGAGGGAGGAGAATACGCCGATCATCACCCAAAACGAGAACGGCCCCTGTCCATTACTGGCAATAATGAATGTGCTTCTGCTTGCATGGAAGGTAAAGGTCCGAGATGAGCATAGATCTATGATTTTCTAAGCTCTGCCAGTGGTAATGTTTCTCTGGAGAAAGGACCATTTATTTTAAGCATTGATTTACCGTTCAGATGTTCTTATGGTTAACATACACATCCAACACTGCCTCTATCCCTCATCGTTAGTAAAGTAATTTATGTCAAGACATGTCGGCACTATATCATTTTATATCAACATGTTAGTACATGTTGATACGTTGGCATGAGGTGTTTTATACACTCTTTTCCTGTTGTTGGTACTAAATTAGTTGAACAATGGGTGTCCATGTCTCTCTGCTGCAGGTTAAGATGCCACCTATGATGGAAATTATAACTGTTGAGCAACTGATGGAGTATCTTGGTAAGTGTTTTGAGCTATTAAAGCTTTTTCTCAAGAGGAAGTTGATGCAATACTTATGATCAAAACAAACAGCGAACAGGTGGAATGAGCGAATCATTAAAGTGAAATAACGAATATTTAAGTAAGCAGAACAGCTTTTTTATTTATTTTAATCAAATGAGGGGAAATGCAATACTTATGATCGTGGTGATACGTCAGTTAATATATATATATATATATATATATATATATATATATATATATATATATATATATATAATCTGAAGCTGATTCTGATATATTAAGTAGCATACTTTAATAATGAGTTGCTTTAGGAGAGTATTACCCATGAGTCCACACGTAAAGCATGTAAAGCAACTGCTGCTGAGTTTCAAAAGCGTAGCACACATTCTTGTGTTTCTTGTCCTCTCCAATTTGAGAGGTCAGATATATATATTCCAGAGTCAACAGAGGAAGAGACCAGAACAGGGGAATCCCCCATGGTTAAGTTTGCTGCTGTTGCAAAGGAAGCCGGAGCTATCTCTTCTCTCTGGCTGTGTCCTGCCCTTCATAACTAAAATTACTCCACAATATCAAAGTAGAGTGTATGATTACAGCAGGGATTCCTTCGAGGTAGAGCCAGTCTTCACTAGTGTCTCCTGTCAGGGCCTTTAGTATCCACTGCCATTAGTAGACTAAAGTAACCCACATCAAAGCAATCTTTTAAGGGTGATTGCCACCTCAGTGTGATTGTTGAACTGGTTTCTGTCCATGGCTCAAACAGTGCTCTCATCTTTATAAATCACTGCTAAATAATCACTGTGTATTTTTTTGTCTTGTTTGGTATTTGGGAGGTATGTGCTTGCATAATAATTTCACACAAAGTTAATATTGTCCCTGCCCTGTTTGTCATAACACACAGACAAAACCACCAAGAGTGATGAATAGTGATGTAGTTCAGATGTGGTGTTTTAAAGTGGTCGTTGCACAGCGTTCGCTGTGTAGCATGGCCAGTGATCCGGACGCCTAGAGGCAGACAGATACAGATATTAAGGGATGACCAGGGTGAGTGAGTCCACAGTTCAAAGTACAGAGCAGTGAGGGTGTTTTCCCTGTCAAGGACACGCTGTCGTAAAACCACTCAGCTTGCTGCCCCCCAAGCTTGAAAAACAATCGTCATCTACGGTGACCGCATAGAAATCAAGTCGGACACATTTTTCAAAACTGCAACCAGCAGTTAGTCTGTTGTTAAGTCCAAATTTGTAAAGTTCACATGTTGCAGAACTCGGCTACAAATAGTATATGAGCCTGACTGGTCTATCATTTTGAGTTTAGTTCATACAGCAAGTTTGTTCACCAAAAATAGATTTAAACATGTCTTTACCGTCACATGGTCCCTCACAGCATGCACATGAAGAAATCACCGTGCTTTTCTAGCTCAGTCATTACAATTATAAAGCACAAATTACAAGAAAAAAAGCTTAAAAAGTAGGGACTGCAATAACACGGCAATAACAAGAATATATTTGCATGACCTCTTTTGCCATTATAACTAAGTCCAATACTGGAAAATATCTTTAAAAGTTGTATAAGCACTATACTATTCAAGAGAACGGCAATCTTCAACCAAAATATACATGTGACTTGAGGTGTTGTGGTCAGCACGTTAGTAGCGCTGATCAGGCTGCACAGAGCTGGAGCAGACCGCTGGCAGGCTGTGCTCTCTGCTACAGAGCCGAGTCCACAGAGCTCTCAGGTGACACCACGGCGGACAGACTGATGCTACATGTTTGACACAGACTTTTCTTGGGGGAAACAGCTGGTCCAGCATGAAATGCGGCTCATAAAAACACCTCATAACATCTGACTCCCATCAAGTCAGTGGTTGTTTTGTTCTGTCGATGCAACACAAGTCAACATATGTCAGCATCTCTCTCTCTCTGTCGCACTGCAGGAGACTACATTCTTGAAACCAAGCCTAAAGAGATATCGGAGGCTCAGCGGCTAAACTATGAGCAGGTGAGTCCTGCCTAATCACTGCGGAATATTATTATTGAACAGGCATGTGTTTTTGCTTATGTGTGTGCATTAGTAAGCTGCTGACTGGAGCGCAGGGCTTTAGGGATGAACTCCCTCTCCGAGTGGAAACCAGAGTTGTGCAAGTTGAACATGAGCTCTTACTTTGTCTCATCAACACACTCCAAATATCTCAGCTGTTCTCACCGTCATCATTGATGTATTATCACCACAGTCTTTAAAGTGAGGTGCACACTGCTCTGACGTGCATTCAGCAGCTCGCTGCTTACACTAAAACTAATTTGCATTGAGTTAGCAGAGAAGGTCAGTGGATGTTCCATAATGTGGAAATAAGCATTGAGTTGATTACAAACCACATGAAACTGCAGCTCAGCTTGTTTCCACTGCCCTATTGGATACATAAATGGTGTCTTGCGAGACCGAGGGAACAACATGGGTCAGTAGTGTCAGATTATGTTGTTTCACATGGCTGTGAATGCTTAGAGACGCATGGCTGGTTCAGCTCCTGGCTATTACTGAGGCCGTGTGTGTGGCTCACCATGAGTGGCACTTGGAGATGGAGCTCCAGCTCCCCTGCTTCCTCCCATCTCCACTTCCTGCTTATGGGCTGGGAGAGGCCCCGCCTTGCGTGGCAGAGCACCAGCACATCTGTAAATGATTTGAAGCCACACTTGTCCCCTTTTCAAAGAGGAGAGAATGTGCAGTCGCCCCATAGAAGCTCACTGCAAAGGCCTTTCTAAATATACATTTGGCTGAAATACAACCTCTTAAATAAATCAGTGGTGGCCTCAGCATGCACTGTTAAAGTAAGGGAGTGGTCAGAGTTTGTGTTGCATAGTTATTATGGCAGTCTAATCCTAGACACTGGCCTGAGAGCTCTTTAGCATGTGGGTGTCCTGATGTCCGTGTGCTGTGGTTGACACAGTATGTGGAGACGACAGTGGGCCGGGCTTTGGGAGCTAAGAGCAAGTCTGAAATGTCAAACACAAGGTGTCCTCTTGTTTATATCTTGAAGAGATATGCTTTCATTGCTTATTGGTTCGTTATAAAATACAACTGAAGTCACCATGACTTTGGAAAGAGCTGTAGGAGTTCATAACAGAAGTTGTTCTATTTATAAATTCAGCTTAAAAAACATCATCTGCCACAGGAGTGTATGAGGATTAAAATAGCAGTTGCATGGCTGCTCTTTAGCTATTGTTAAATATTTACTCGCCGGAGTTGTGTAAGTTAGAGTGAGAGAGGGTTTTTTTCTCTGCGCTTGTCTCAGTGGACCCAGCTCAACAACCCTCTTGCAAGGCAATTCATCCTCGATGATGGTTCATGAAATGGGTTATCATGTCAAAGAAGCCTCTTTGGTTTTTAACAGTCATTCACAGTAATGGGCCTTTCTTTTGCTGCTGAGTAAAGCAGATACAAATCCCAACTTAGAATTAAAAAAAGCATTTATCTCAGATCTCGCATCTTTTCTTAACCCTTGCCTGTTTGCTGATGAATGGGATGCTGTTTGGACTCCCCGGTAATCAAATTAAAAGCTTTCTGAATAGTAATCTATCTGTAACTGAGTAAGCAGCGACATTAAGTGAAACAACCACATAAAGAGAAATTGCTGATGGAGATGTCAGAGACAAATAAATGGTTTGGAATCATAAAAACTGATTTACGGGAGTAAATGGAGAGGTTGTGAACAGGTTGTGGTGTTGGACACTGATTTAATTCAAGCAGCATCAATGTTCTTATATGATCAGAGATTAAGCTATACATAATCTGTTTGTTAGGTACATATGCACAATCTAATGCAATCTATTACATTAGCTCCAATGCACACGCATGCATCTTAGCTTAGTCGCTTCATGTTAAGAGCTGTTCTGTCATCCATATGTGTGTATATAGGTGCTGACAAATGTTAGAAACTGTAGATTAGACAATGATGCATCCAGCAGCAATGTAGAGCAGTGCAGTGCTGATGTGTACCAGGATTCATGAACGTATATGACCCACATTGTTGGACATTACAGTCTTGTAAACTATTCATTATTTACAGCTTCCACTGATGGGTCACAGCATTATGTAATGGTTTACTTTTGTCCTGCAGTGATTGACATGTTGCTCTTTAGGTTTATAGATCTGCTGTGTATTTTTTTTTATTCACATGAATGCAGACAGCCTCATAAAGTTTGCATTAACATACATGCTCATGAAAAAATCTGATAGTTGCATTTCCCTGAAAATGGGTTGATTTAGCAATGGCACACCACTTGATCACAGTATCAGCAATACTATGTATTTCACAATCAAAACAGTTTTTCAAGTACGTTGCTGAGCAGAACATATTTAATTTTAACATTAAAATGCAGCACGAGGAAGATGGCTCATTCTCCAATATTCTTTTTCCTATAGATACATGTTTTATTTCTTGGCTGCATGTTTTAACTGCCACACATCTATTATCAACTAGGACTCTGGCGTTAATAAAGGAACGCTTTGGAACCAAATCCCTCATCTTGGCACAGAATGCCATATTCTGTCAACTACCAGTTAATTACATTTACTCAGGATTATATGTTATTATTATATTTTCAGGTGCTTTTTGGGGGAAATTCAACGTAGAGAGTTGAGCAGAGCGGCCTCTCCTTAAACACTTAGGTTGAAGAGTGAATGTAAGAATACAGAAAGTCCTCGACACAGCCCGGTCCTCATATTATACTGTGGAAGTGTGTCCAACACGAGCACAGATGAATGCAAGTGATGCTATGCTAATCATCTGCTGTTGGAGCCCTCTGCCCTACAGTGAAGAGATGTTGTCCATTACACAGCCCTGCTAATCCTGACATCACTTCTGCTCATAAGTGTCTTAATCCACACACTCGGATGGATTAGCTGAAGGCTTTTCCCCTCAGCTCTCACCGTAGCTCACCGTTCATGGGACGTGCAGTATCTCTGCTGTAAACTGAAAAATAGTCACTGCCCAGTGACCTTTTGCTCATTTCTTTTTCAATTTGACGGCCATTATACTGATTAATCTACATGAAATAATCAAAATGTGTCTTTTGAAATGCTTGAAAATGTTTGCATGTGACATTTCATAATTGGTGCACACACAAAATGATTGCAATCATCATGAAAAATAAAAATTCACATTAAAAATATGTGTTTTTTGTTTTAAAGTGATCTGGTCGATACTATAGTTTAATTATATTAATCTGAATATTGAAGCGTTGTCACCTATAACATAATATATCAAATATAATGTAATGTGTCGTGCATGGAATTGTGTTCCAATGTTGTAATTTACACCAGGCAAAACTCTTCACACTCTACACACTGTAACTCTTTTTTTTCTTTTCTTTTATTGGCATTTTTGTATTGAACAGTTGTATTTAATTAATATTCAGCCCTGTTCCCCAGCTGGTCAACTGCAAATACATCTGCAGTTTGTAGACTCAAGTTTGGCTTTGGCTTTGCTTCCAAGTCATTTTTTGTGACCGTTTACCTTCTCTAGTAGTTTATTGTGAAAGCTTTGACATAACTCACAATTACATGCTCATAAATGAGTTGTAGGGCTCCGCTGCATGACTTAAATGGCAGCAGAGGTTTCGAGCCAGCTGGGGAACATTTCTCTGAGACTCGTCTGTTTTGTTGGGTTCACATGTGTGTATGGATGCGTACACGTGACATACTATATGGAATATATATGATGCAATGTGTATTTAACGTCAACAGTGGTCACAGTGCAGTCGTGGTTAAATCCTCACTCATACTTAAAGGATGTAGTGGAAACGGTCTCTTCAATCATTCAGTCACTGAAAAAAAATTATTTATTTAAACTCTTCTCTCTGCTTCAAGAGATAAAAACATAATTTAAATTAAGGCACAGTTCAGATTTTTCTACCTCACAAAACTGATGTTTGCTTATCAGTGTTAAAAGAAAAAAGAGCAGAAGACAAATACAATTAAAACCATGGAAACAGAGTGGTAGATTTATGTTATTGAAACTTGGAAACACCCTGCAATTGGTGAAGCCATTCTTCTTCATGAGCGCTTAAAAGCTGCTTAAAGAAGAAAACCTAAAATAGTATTTTTGTAAATTGGATAATGTTTTAGGGAAGTCACATTTGCAACAATCAGCATCTGCCATTGTGATTCACCACATGTAGAAACACAGTGGTAACACGGTGGTAAAGAGCTGTTGGAATTGGCGACACAAACTTTAAACAAATCCATGCTGAACTTCTTACAAACTGCTGAAGGCCAAAGAAAAATGAAGCAATACTTTTTCAGGGTCTGTGCAACGTTAATAAAGTAAGCACACAGTATCATTAGCAGCTGTCAATCAAGAACAGCTTTTCTTATACCCTGTTGTGTTCTGGGTTTAATTCAGTAGATGTATCTCGATAAGACAGTAAACCTGCCCCAGACATCTTGATGCCTTCAGGCTTTGTTTTGTGTAACATCACTTCCCTGGTGTGATGACACATACCTCGTATCCATGAGCTTGATATTTGTCTACATTTCAATGTCAACTGACTGTCTCGTACAAAGCCAGGGGAATTTTAGACTCTAGTGGCCGTTACTTTTTCAAGACTTTTGTGTTTTCCTTCTGGTATCACAGCTCAGTCAGTTCATAGTGATGGGCATTAGTATCATGTGAAACAGTGATGTCAATGCTACTGCCGCATCCAATGAGTCAACTTCCATCACCTGGACAAAAAGACACAACAATATGTTTAAAGTCGATATTTTACCTGGATTTATAATTGTTTTGTTGCGAAGGTCTACTGACCTTCTTAACTAATTATGGCGCACACTAGAGTGAGATCCAAGCTATAGTATGAACTCTGTAGTGGTTTGAAACATTGTTGAATCATCCTGTAACTTAATGTTAAAGCCCTGAGAAAATATCAAAAATGAGCACTGATTTCTGTAGAACAACTATCAGTATAATACACTTTAAGTTAAGAGACTACATCACTAAAATGGCCAAAGAAGTGAACCATCTGACTTGACTACAGAAAAACATTTTAGGGGCATGGTGAGCTCAGGGTTTAGGTTTCTGACCATGTAGTCACAGTTTGAGTCCTACGTTATATTGCTGGCTTTAGCTCATGGGCGGGCAGCTGTTGCTCATGGGGATGAGTGGTCGTCCTGCAACCACAAGGTAGCCAGCTCGATCCCCAGTCTCTCCATAGCTTGCATGTCTAAGTGTCCCTGAGCAAGACACTTAACCCCAAATTGTTCCCCGGGCGCTTCATTAGGGGCAGCCTACTGCTCCTTAAAATGCTACGGATGGGTCAAAATGTAGAGAATAAATGCCCCCACTGTGGGACTAATAAAATAAAGAAATCCCTGATGGATTAAAAAACATATTTTGCAGCTAAAGCCTAAATGTAGGACCATTGTATTGCATGCCTTTCCTCCTCCCTCGTCACGTTTCTACTGCCAGCTATCAGACAATCAAACAGCGGTTGGGTAGTTTGCAGGGCTAGTGGATTGTATTATATTGTCACATGCACCTGATAATTTGTCCACTCCTTCGTAATATTCATATCATGTCTCTTGATGATCCTGAGAGCTCAGTCAGAGATGTACCATTAAATGGTTTCCTAGCAGTGACTTCCATTTCTTCTTGTGTTTGGACATTGAATCACAGTAATCAAAGTGAAACCTAGTAAGTGCAGTAAATATGAAAACAGTCAACTTCGTCACATTAAAGTAACTATAAAGAACATATATTTAAATAAAATCAATTAAGGTGTGAGTGTGTGGAAGCTGTTTTTGTATGGTACAGGAATAAATGGCAGCTAATGGCTTCTTGATTGGTAGAAAAATCAATCCCTGATAGCTTCAGCTATGCTGACTGTATGCAGACAACCAGAAATAATGTAGCAGACAAACACAGCCCACGAAAACATCTGGACTGGACACAGCTTTTGGTTCTGTATAATGTGTTCAATACACAAGCAAATATGGCTTTTTGTTAGAGATTTGTTTGCGTATACCTCAAGTTCATATTGTTTCATCTCTCTACTGCATTGTTACCAAATATTCCTTCCAAAAGTCTGAACCGTTGTTTTCCTTGTTTCCTAGAACATGAGTGATGCCATGGCAGTGTTGCACAAGCTGCAGACCGGTCTGGATGTGAACGTGAAGTTCACAGGGGTGCGAGTCTTCGAGTACACCCCAGAATGCATTGTTTTTGATCTGCTTGACATCCCTCTCTACCATGGCTGGCTGGTTGACCCGCAGGTGAGATGGACCTCCCGTAAGCAAATTACTTGTATTGCCCCCCTCTCTATCCTGGACACGTCTCTTTCAAATTCACTGAAAGTAATGAAATATTGTACCTGACAACGACTGCAGTTTGAGGTCGCTTTCATATTAGTTCGGTTAATTTTTTCCCTCCAGTTTTTGTCTGTTTTGGATCAACCTAAATGGGTTGCATACATTTAACAGTAGTTTAGCTTTTGAATTACATTTAATGTAATATCTACTTCCACAAAGTCCTGGTCCAGTTTCAGACTTCTCTTGGAAGCAGTCTATGTGCAGTTGATTTGTTAATTTGAGATTACAGCATTTACACCACATTTAAATGAAGATAGGTAAGGGGTAAATGGGCGTTTTAGTTGAACTGTATCAAAAAGGGATCAAGTTTGAATCCCTTGTCACCAGAATGTTTCTCTCGATAAGACATTTTGTATAAATCTTCCTTGGCTTTTAGTAAAACGGCATCACAGCGTGGTAAATATTCTTCGTTGTTTTTATTTGCAGATGCATGACACTGTCAAGGCAGTTGGCAACTGCAGCTACAACCAGCTGGTAGAGAAGATAATATCCTGCAAGCAGTCAGACAACAGTGAGCTGGCAGGGGAAGGTGAGTGCCTTCTCTTCACTCCCTCTGCTTTCTGACCAAAACCACAGACCAAGTTCAAATGAAACCAGGACATGTGGCTCATCTAAATGACCTACTTCCACAGCTCACATTTGTCTTCCCAGCTGTCAGTAACTTCTCCAATAAAAATATTTGCTCATTCAACACTAAGCTTCCTGAGTAGTTGTCAGCTGGTCTGCTGCCAAATCAACATTTGTTGATCATGATATTGAGATGGGAGATTCACCTCCCTCTGTGATATTAGTTTTTCTAGCTGAGGGCTCTATTTAAGTGTTTTGACGCTGATGCTACCAGCCACATTAAATGGACTGATATACTCTAATTATAAAGATCTCAGAGGATGATTGTGGCCATGCTAAAGCGTACTTAAATATTTAATAGGAAGTATGCAATAGCTCTATTCCACCAATCTGTAAAAGTTGTGTCTCATTGTTGGGCAGTTTTCTGTCGGAGCAGAGTCTGAATGTTTAAATAGTTATTACAAGCATGACAGCAGGGTTTTCAACATTATTTCCAAATGGTGGCCTATCAATAAGTACTGTTTGCTTGATTGTTGTGCAGATGACTCATCCAGTGAATATGTGTTAATTTACTAGTCACATTAAAAGTTACGCTCCTTGCTCAGCTAAATAATTGAGTATCTTCAGAACTGCATTTGTCAGAGGTTAAGAGGTGAAGCTTATCAAAATAAATGCATCATAACTAACATGGACATAATATCACTCAATGTCAAGTCAATTTTTAATTTGTCTGTATATTCTAAAAAATACACGTCTACAATCATGATCAAAGATGCGATAAAGCATTTATGTAACACTCATCATGGTTCCATGTTTCCTCGTTTGCTCATCAATCACAAATCCAATCTCTCGTGTTTGTGTTCATGTGTGTGTCTTCCTCCCCTTGTCTCGCCCCAGGCATCGTGGCGGAGCAGTTTCTGAGCGGCACAGCCACTCAGCTTACGTACCACGGCTTATGTGAGCTCACCTCCACCGTACAGGAGGGAGAGCTCTGTGTCTTCTTCAGGAACAACCACTTTAGCACCATGATCAAATACAAGGTAAACACCAAGTAGTGTTGGCATCATTTGCATGAGTCAGATTGAGAATCACTTGTGGAGTTTACTTTAGAGATTGCAGCAACTTAAATAGGTCAGAATGTGTTATGAACTGTCCCTTCAGTCAGCGACGAGCACCTTGAAGCCGTTTACTTTTACAGGACAATTTTTAAGCCTCTTCCACAGATATATTTTGTTCTGTTTCATTGCTAATGTTCATTCATATATCAGCAAAACTCCTTCTGCAATCTTTAGGAGACGGCCCTGTATGCATTTGATTTAATGAAATGCTCCTCTGCAGGCTATTCAATAAGAAATGGTTCAAATGCTTACTTATTCTTTGATGAACAGTTAAGTTTGATAAAAAAATATATTACATGTTTTACATTTGTAAGTATTATTCACAGTAGATTAAGAAAAATACCTTGCTATCAAGTGTTGCCATCTACTTCTTATTCTATTCTGTATAATAGTCTCAGTACTTTCCTGCAGTGTTCACAGATTTGCTATAACATGTTTTTCAAACTGAGGAAAGCTACGTATTTATGTATAACAGATTTAGACCGATAATGATGACCCTTTAGGAGGTTTTCATCCAATCTCTAGCAGTGCCTGCCCATAGTTGGCTTGCCATATCACTCCAGCTTGTACAGACCTTTCCTTTTATCTGCAGGAGGGGCAATGGAGCCTGCTTACTCTCATTTTGAATAGTACTAGAAACTGTATGTCTCCTATAACCGTCTGACAAAGCATCATGGCAGCCTAAGTTCTTTTGAAATGACACAGCTGCACTTTTAGATGCACACCAATCACACAGGATCAACAGTCATAGACAGATGGTGTGGGTGTGTGTACTAAAAGTAGAAACCATACAGTCCAGTATGTCGGCATACAGTGCGACACTGGTAATATGTGTGTGTGCTTGTTTCCTAGGGCCAGCTATACCTCCTGGTTACAGACCAAGGTTTCCTTACAGAGGAGAAGGTCGTCTGGGAAAGTCTGCACAATGTCGACGGAGACGGCAACTTTTGTGATTCGGAGTTCCGGTTGCGGCCTCCTTCCAATCCAGAGACTGTGTACCGCGGCCAGCAGGATCAGATAGACCAGGTCTGAGCACTGATGCAGGCAAGACTAGCAGAAGCAGCAAATTATCCACTCCAAACCCATGATTGCGCTTTATCATGATGTGCTTTTCACACATCAGTGTATCACATAGGCCAAGACAGAATACCAGAACAGTAAGGTCATACTGGTCTTTACTGCGCTACTGTACAGAAATTGGAGAAACACTGGAGGAAAGGAGAGACTAAAAGAAACTAGATTAAAAAAGCTCAGGTTATTCAGCCTAGGTTATAAAAAAAGAAGAGAGAATACAAAGGAAGTTGCTCAATAATAATAATAATAATAATAATAATAATAGCTTTTTAAACACACACGACAGCCTGAAAAGCACATGTCAGGGTAGCATGGCGCCCACCTCCTCCATCCTTAACTGTAGCTCTGGCTGACATTGGTCCAAACGCCTGCTGATAAATGGTCTACCTTTGCTCTCACACACAGACTAGACAAGAGCATGGGGGATATTACTTTTTATTCTCCTTGCTTACTCCGGCCCAGCACCTCCTTATCTCCGAGATGGGGTTGGTGAGAAAAATCCATTCAGGCAATGTTCTGCACTCATAGTCAATCCCCTTAGATTGGAGAAAACTTGTAATGACCGCACTTGGGAAATTGGGTCTTTTGTAAATGACGAAGTACATGACATATTACAAAGATAGTGTAATACAATGGATAGCAACAGCATAAAGGGTGTTTTGTCAATTGCACTGCAACTAATTACTACAAAAAGAATAATGAAGATAGTGCAGCAAATGAAAATGAATGAAGACCGACACAAATGGCCCTGTTAATAAATAATAAAAAAATATAATATAATAAAAAAAAAATGACTGAAGTTGTGGATTGCAACAATGCTTGCGTGTGGATTGGTCTGTTTGCAGTACAGGCTGAGGTAGTTCAGCAGTTGCCTAATCAGAGCACAGTATAGCACAGTGACAGCTTTGCTCATAAATCATTAAGCCTTTCTCTCTCTTTGTGCATGTGTCAGGACTATCTGATGGCGCTGTCACTGCAGCAGGAGCAGCAAAGCCAGGATCTACAGTTGGAGCAGCTCCCTGAGGGCATCAGTGACCTAGAGCTGGCAAAAAAACTTCAGGAAGAGGAGGACCGACGAGCCTCCCAGTACTACCAGGACCAGGAGCAGGAGCAGGAGCAGGCGGCGGCGGCAGCAGAAGCAGCAGCAGCAGCAGCAGCAGCACAGGCACAGGTGGGGTGGTTGAGGGAGATAAAAGCAAGTGAGAAAAGGAGGAGAAGTAGGACTTTGAACAAACGTGGGGCATTTAAAGTAGCATAGAGGGAAGATGCTGCCTTTTGGAGACAGGTGGTTGTCTGCTTCAGAGACTTTAACTATAAAGGAGAACTTGAAGATGAGGGATAGTATATAGTATTATTTGTCCTTGTGAAGCTGCATCCTTTCACTGAGGTCAAGACACAGCATTGTCCCTGGAGCTGATGAGGCACTGAAGTCATTACTGTTCCATGTTGCACACATGCGAGATGTACAGCATATCGATTCAATTATTTCTATACATAGCATAATTAGAATCAATTTGACAATCCACTTTTTTTTAGAAGCTCTTGGTTTTGTTAGCTTCTCCAAGAGATCTCTCTGTCTTTCTCCAACCAGTCCTATTTTTTTTAAAGAATCTTTATTTAAATTTTTCTTCCAAATATGCGTGCCTTTTTCCATCATAAATGTTTGTACAGCATATCAATTGTGTTAAAAAAAACTAAAATCATTTCCTCATGTTTATTCCTACTTTCTTCTTACCTCTCTCTATACCTAAATCATAAAATTGACTGTCAAAATGTTAAGTTGTTAAGTAACAGAGCCTGCATTTAACCCCATATCAGGGTTGTTATATCTTACGGTATGCTATTACATTTATATTCAAATATAGCCCAATACCTTATTCACGAGGAGATTCCCAACATTACTGTGCCTTTTTTAAATAAAGATTGAATGGCTTCATACACTTACGGTGATTGTAATTTGTACATACAACCTGCCATATTTTTAAACCAAACATTAATATTAAACCTTATCACCATGTTCCAGTACAGAGAAGTAGCTTTGCATTGTGATATACACATATCTCTGAACTTGTATCCTGACTTGCCCCACTGTCCTGTTTGTGCAGCAAGGCCAGCAGGAGCCTGCCGAGGGAGATGAGGCCGACAGAGGAGGTGCAGGAGCAGGCGGAGCAGCAGCTGGCGCCGGGACGGCAGCAGCTGCTGGAGCCACACCCAGCCCAGGAAAACAGTCCTCAAGCGGGGAACGCAAAGCCAAGAAAGAATCGAAGGATAAAGACAAATGTGTTATTTTGTAACATACAGTGTGTCTCTGTGAGTGTGTGTGTGCTTTGTGCATTTGCTTATCTGTGAGAAAGGGGACAGCATTTGTTCCTCCATGGACTGGACACACAACGCCCGGTCCCCACCTGACGACGAACAAGGTAAGGAGACGTTTTGAGGAGAAACGCAAAATGACAAACGGAGGATTTGCTGTTCCCAAACCACTGGTGCCTGCTATCCTCTTTCCTCAGAGGAACCTGGACATCAGAGGAAGGGACACTACGATGACAACGACAGTGTATCTTTCATAGTCGGCCAAACTTTGTTACAAGTTGCACAGTGCACTATATTTGTGATGTGGGGTCAAGTTTATTTGGGGTTGTATATTTTATAGCGACATAATCTGAAGTGACAAAATGTCACCCTCTCACCATGTTCGTTTCCAAAAAACAAAATCATTCATTTGTCATGACTGAAGCTCATAAGCTTTTTGGTACGTATCAATATTTGCAAAATGTTTATAGACGGACCCATCCTTTTTTCTTTAAGTTGATGCCAAGATTCACATTTTATTTATGTATCTGTGTAAGCGGTAGCTTTTGGATGAGGTTTTATTTTTTTCTGTAAACGAAGATGGATTTTCTCCCAATAACACGTGTAGGAAATCAGTTTAACACTATTTGTGTCCCCTCCAAAACACTATGTACCGAAGGGTTATTTAATGCCAGATAGCTGCCAGTTATTGTAGCTATGGAACAATACTCGTCACAGCTTGCCCATTTCAGATTTGCCTTACCAGAGTATGGTGGTGTTGTATTCTGCTCTGTTTGATGTGTTTGTTTTCATGTGTGTGGTATGTACTGTACACTTGGGGTATAATTGGCGTGTCGTATACATGTTGCATTTACTGAGCATCGTTGATGTAACAAGTCTCAATTTGGAAATGGCTAAATCTTTTGTGCTTCAGCGACACATTCGTCTAGTCTTTTATGTTCATGTCCTGTTTCACAAAAGCTATGTTTGGGACAGTCAAACTGAGAATAATGTTGCACATTTTTATCTGAATCTGAAGTTGTTTATGTGTGAGACACAATTATCTTTGAGCAGATTCAGTGTGTACTAGATCACACCCGGTTTAGAGTTCATGCTAGTTCTGAAAGGCCCTTTCTTTCTCAGTCTCTTCTTGCAGCTTCCTGATAAACTGCAGTGCGTGTGCGTGTGCGTGCATGTGTGTGTGCACGCACGCACGCACTATCATAATCTCCTCTGTTTGGTTCTGGATGTGGAAGTTCCACTGCAGTCAGGTTTTGAAAGGAAATACTGCAGAATTCCGTAATTTGCATGTATTATTCTTCAAAACTATGAGAGTTAAATTAATATTGGTTAACATGAACTGGTATTTGCCACAAACCTGAAACCCCCAATTCTGTGACACCGAGATTTACAAAATGAGTTTCAACTCCAATTACAATGTTGGTAACGCGACTCATTTCATGCAGTAGCTGTGTTGAGTTGATAGTTTCTCCCTTGTTCTCCACAATTCTCCCAGTTAAGTTTTTCTCTAGCTCTCTTTTGAGTAAAAATTCACAAATGTCAAATTCAGAGGGCAAGATTAATCAGTTTGTTGGAAATAAGGCCTAATAATGAAAGTTCACCTATTGAACTGTCCTGGACCATAAGATATATTTTCTAAATTCTGTGGTATCACCTATTAACTTGTGCACATTTCATTGCAGCGAGCAAACACATGATGTACATATTTACCTGATGCATTCTTATAATGGATTTAGCTAGTGGTGTGTGCCATTATTGTACCATGGGACTGCCTCCAGAGAAACTTTTCTATCTATACATTCCAAGTGGATGTCTTGACTCAAGCCTTCTGTTGCAGACTGAGGGAGACGGTTGTCATAGAAGGTCTTTGCAGTGCTTGTAAAACGGTCTCCATTATAGTGTTCAGTGAGAACCAACTGAACAGGACGATTACAGCAGGCTACCTACTGTGTGGGAACCCTTATGGGCTTCATGTGATGGCTGGAGTTTGAGCTCCATGTTTGTTCGGCCCTAACAAGTCTATGTTTTGTAAATATATATAACGCCTTACAACATTTCAACATTTTATAGGACAAAAGGAACCGGGCGTGTTACTAGAACGAGACAATCCACGCATTTTTCACATGAACATCAGAAATGCTCTCAGGCCTTAAGCAAAGGGACATATCCTCCAGTGTCTTTTATGTATTGGCACGGTTCCTTGGCCTGTAGTCACTTTCTCCATTACAACTTTAAGTATCTGCTTATGTATAAACACAACAACTATTTTGACAATTTGAAGAACACAATATTATTTAAGACCCTCATTGTTGAACTTTACACTCTAAAAATATGAATTAAGCTACTAATTTTGTGTTAACCTGGACTACCTGATAGAAACAATAAAAACAAGGTTAAGAAACATTGTTAATTATGTAAACCTTTCACTGACTCCTTAGCATTTTTTTCCCCATGCAGCTTAAGTAAATAACACATACTCACAAGGTGAATGCATAAAGGCAGAGGGGAAGCTTTCGGCATCATTGTGCCATTTTTTTATTTATTCTTTAATCTGTCTTTTCTGAGTTTCACCTCATTTATATCTTGGCCCGTTAAGTGAACATGCTGATTAAACATTCCAGGGGAAGTTTTAAGAAATGTAACTTCACGTCGGTCAGTTTGAAGATAAACATTTTAACTTGGTGTTTGTATGAGTGTGTTGGTATGACTGAAGAGTGACTTATTATTTCAGATGTACTACTGCATTAGCTTGCTATCCCTAGCCATTACTATCAGAATTTGATATTTTGTTGTAATGTGTTAGTTTCATCCTCGTTCCGAAGACTAATTGATCAGAAGGATTGTGTGTTCAGTGTCTCAAAGTGGTTTTTATTGTATGCCTTGTAAAAGTGATGGTGGGGTAAATGCTGTAAAAGTAGTGTTTTGACAAGGTGGTCGTTGAACAAATAGTCGTTGTAATTGGTTTTGCACTGTTACATTGATATGCACTAACAGAAGAGAAACATACCTCATTTTATACAGAACATACAGAGTGCTGTTGTCCTTTGGGTACCTTTTTGAAAACTGAAAAAAAAATGGCCAAAAGAATTATCTCAACATGGTAGTGGTATCTTAAACCAGCTGAATATTAATTTGTAAAAGTATAAAAGGGCTGTTGCATTTTTGGGCTTAAAATGAAAGTACTTTTGTAAAAAAAGTACCACTTCAATAGAACTTGCTGCAATTTGATATATTCAGGTTAGTGGTACACACATACCAGACAAAAGGCTACCAGTACAAAGGCCTGAGTACCAGCACACATCTCATAGATGACAAGGAAGATGTGAGTTACAACAAAACATAGATGTCATTTGAGTGGAACAGAAGCAGTTTTTCTACAAAGAAAGTTTGTGTAGCCAACACTGGTACTCGACTCAATCAGCAAAAAATGTTGTATGTGCACCCCTAATTTATTTTTACAGACCAGAGTCCATCATTTAACTACACACATTTCTAGAAATACTAATAGCTTTTACAAAAAAGGGAAAGGCTGCTTGCTAAGGCTAGTGTGTGTCATGTGTGGCAGAGGGAAATGTTCATTCTTGCTGTATGAGACACAGAGTGCTGAACAATCTAAAGGGAGACGGTTTCTTTAATGCAATGTCAAACTCCTAGTTTATACTTTGTGGTGCATGTATAGTGTGAACTGAAAAGTTAGGCAGAGTAAAAATATTAACTACCCTGAGAACATAATTTCCACTGTATGGCCCATTATGTTTATATTTCACATGAAACATACAAGCAAAAGGAAGGTGTTTGTGACTATGGGAGGTTACTCATTTGTGTTTTCAATGTTCATCTATTTACATAAATGACCAAATAATTATGTGGCCTTTCACATCAGTCACATAATGTATATGGTGATATATCTATATATGGTGATATATCACCATATACATTATGTGACTGATGTGAAAGGCCACATACATTATTTGGTCATATATAAATAAAAATGCCTTATAGACGAGGGACATTCAACCTGATTAGAAGTACCAGGATAATAAAAGACTAAGATCAACAGTTGTCTTGTCGTTTGTAATGATCTCTAATAACTTTAACAATCTGATATGTTTGATCAGATGAATCCTCCAAGAAATGGATTAAGCATACACTTCAGTGACAACGATTGGGTGGGGGTCAGCAAATCACATCGGAACATTTTTACCAGATTAATCTGGCCTTGACCGGAGGAGAGACAATGAGGCTACAACAATCAGCAAATATAATTCTGCTCATCAGTTTACTTTAATTTAAGCTTTATCAAACACTGTTTGCTACAGGCGTTTAGGTAAATTATGTGTGATAACCCATGCAGTGCAGACCTGGATTTGTTGGTCCAACTAAAAAGAAATTCTTAACAGTTCTTAAATTAAAACGTATAATTGAAACGGGGGAAAGCAATACGGCGCTTAAAAGATGGTGAGCTGTGACTAAACTGCCTGCGCTACTAAAGTGTCAACCTTTTGTCTTTTTAAATGAACATGCAGATTTCATGCTGCGAGCTGTCAAAGTACAAAGTGTGTCCCAACATCAGGCGATTTACAAAATGGAATCGAATTTGTAGAATACTTGGAATAACAATAAGCAAATCTAATTAAGTGCGAGGGTCCTTTCAGGGACTCTAACACCACTGAATGCTCTGCATTAACAGATTTTAATGTCACATTTTATTTCAAACACAAAAGCCTGTCTCAACTCATGGCCTAGGGAGTTTTATGATAGATTACAGTTTGACATGGTTTTAGCAAATCCAACTACTTTTTACAAAATAGGACATCCACACAGAGTATGACTTTTCAAAAGAAAAGAAAGAAAAAAATACTCCTATGTCATCTGTTTCCTCATAGAGAAAAAATCCAAATGAGTGAATGATCCCTGACATTGAATGCACTCTATAATACACTAAAATGAAACATTACACAGGACTACAGAGTGTGACACTATGCTATTGAAAATATACATACAATACTCAGGAGATGTTCATAACAGCACTTGAAACCTTGTTGTTACAAAGACCTGGGGCTGCACAATATCTTCCTAAATGTTAAGTCAAACGTATGCACAGGGTTCTTCAATGGTAACAGCAGAACTTTCAGGAAAACCCCACATCAAGTTCAACACTTTGTCTATACAAAATAAAACAGTGTTATCAACTTCATGGTTACAAATGTGCCACCTATAACAGCCGATATTCTAAAAATAAAGAGTTCAGAAAAGTCTTTAAATTTGCAGGTGCTTTAAAGTGGCAGAATTTGGATGCAGCTAAAACTGCCGTGGCGTTCCTTTGAAGGGCTTGAATCCACCCACGTTGCCACCACTGGGGATGGAGTTGTTGGTGATCTGTACAATACGGTTCATTCCAGAAGAAGAGTGACTGCACAAAAACAAACAAAGCCCAAATGTAAGACGTGTGAGAAAAGGGGTCATTACTATTCAGTAATCACGGTTTGTAAGTTTGGCATACCTCGAAGGAGCCATCATGCTCCCCCGGCTGTCTCCCATTCTGCGACTATCACTGAAGCCCCCACTCTGGGAGCTTGATCCACCGTGCCACTCCTTCCTCAGTCCCTGATCCCGGCTGTGACGCTCCACCACGACTTGGCGGCCAGAGCTGAATGGCTGCAGAGACAGAAGATTGGCATCAGATTCAAATTCGCTTGAATTGTAGAGAGCGAGAGACTGAGTGCGAGTGTAGTATTTAAAACGAAATAATGAAGACGAAAGTACTGCCGAACACCATGCCAAACGTCTAAATGTGTGTGCAAGTATAATCCTGACTTCACAAAGTAGAGTTTTGCGAACGGAGTTAACGAGGCGGAGCCCTGAGTGTGGCTTAACGCTAGCCTCGCTAGCTAACGCAGCACTGAAGGCTTCAAAGCTAAAGCGATATCTAAAGACAAAACATATAACGCTCGTGAGAAAGCCGGTGGGATTTTTCAAGAGAGGACGATGGGCTCCAGATGCAGGGAAGGTCTGTCCTGTCACTGACAAGCAACTCCAAATGTGCTGCGAAAGCCAGCCGTCACAGATATGAAGAGCAACTTCTGGTTCTGCAAAAATGAAGACTGCTGAAGCATATCATTCACATCATAAGGCTATATTTTAAATTTTATTAAAATGTTATTAACAGTTTATTTAATTTGAAAATTATTTGGAATTGTGTGCACACTTGTCTGCACACTAATAGTTACCCAATAACTGTGCACACACACATTCTCCTAAGAAAGTAGAAACATCACTTTTTACTGTCTTAAATATTCAGGTTTGAGGTTTATTAACATTGTGGAAAAACTCATATTCATTGACTACTGTATTGCCTTCATACAAGCCCTGTATTGCATTCATTATAAAGAAACGAAGGTTGAAGATCAAGACCTCCTGTTTCTAAAGCATTTTAAAGCAAAATGGCCTTTTGTATTATCCCTAGGAGGTGTAAATAGTGTTTTTAAAAATCAGTAAACTATTTGTGACACGTGACCGCATGTGCAAAGTTACAGAAATTCCGACGTGCATGACCAAGCACCACTACCACTTGCAGACGCGCAGGCCGTGACGAACCCATTTTCTGGCGCATGCCTTGCTCCGGCTTCACTACAGCTAGTATAAACAGAGTTTTAGCCTGAAGGTAGGCTGACCTGATTACTCATCCCCATGGGTCGCCCTCCGTCTCGATCATTAAAGCTGCTCCTTCCGCGGTTGGCTGAGGTGCCTCCTCTGAGTACTGGGCCTGGACCATCTCTGCCTGGCCGCTCTGCACGCATGCGCATGGGTCCTCTGGTCATCCCAGCATTACTGCAGGTGAGAGATTTAAAACCAAATTAATTAGCATTTACTGTTAGGAGAGACAGTCAACTGATGATTATTATTCACTCATAATATGTTTCACCGTATATCTCCCTTGTTGGAGTTCATGCCGCCATCGGTCTTCCATGCATGCCCTCCATCCCTGGGTGAGCGGTTGTGCGACATGCCAGGCATCGTCGTTCTGGCTCCCATAGGGCGATCATGCATGGGCACAGGCCGCCTCTCATCTCTGTCCCGGCGGTCAGTGTCCCGGAGATCGGCGCGAGGAGGAGGTGGCTCAGCTCTGCGGACTGTTTCAAAGCTCTTAGGGTAGCGTTCAAAGCCAGAGCTCTCCCTGTGAGGAGCAGGGCGACTCTTCTTTGCCTCTGGCTCACCGTCAAACCGGTTACGTCTTGCAACAAAAGACCAAAATGGGATTAGTCCAGTGGCAGGCCGTGCATTTTATACCTAGGTCTGATATCGTATACATAAATACGAGCATGACGGGATGCTGTTTGGCGCGCACGCACACCTATTGTTTGGTGTCTGTCTGAAAGGTGCTTTGCCTCCCTTTGTCTGTGTGGCTTTGAAACGGGTTTTGCAAACGGATCTCTGTGTTTCAGAGGGCTTTCCTTCAGTCTGCAATGTAGCCAAAGTATTTCCATATTTCACTTCTGGTATCTTTTTTTCCAACAAGTCGAGGATGGTCGGCAAGAGCTCCTGCACTGGAGGCCATGTCTCCCCTGATCACTTGCTGTGAGTGAGTGCTGTGCGTGTGTGCATGCGTGCGCTGGGCAGGCCCACCTCCTTGAGCCCCGCCTCCATGCAGTCAATGTGTGCAGGCAGCATGACAGGGAGCGGAACAGTGGCGAGCTCTGATCGCGCGTTATTTTAATGAAGTATCAATACAAAAAATATGCAACATTGTATCATTTTTAACGTACAGCTACCGCGGTATCTTTTTAGTATCGATAAACCGTGCAACATTAAATGTATAGTTTCACCAGAGGTTGATAAAATGATGAGGTGATGACATTTTGGACAAACAAGGAAGAGTACCATGACTATTTGGCAACTTGAGGTAGTAAATCTAGTTTTTGAATGACACATGTTGTCTACCTAATGCGACATGTCAACATATCTTCTTGTGACCAATATTGTTGCCACAATGGACTACCTCAATTCCTATATTTTCGTCACCGGTACCTGTCGTACGTGTTGGGCTGCTCGGCAGCAGCCTCCGGAAACCGGCCCCTCTCCCTGGGAGTGAAGTTTGAGAAGCGGTTCTGCTGTCGGTTATAGTTTGAGCCCTGGTTCAAACGGGCATCAGACTCAGACTGCATCTTCTTGTTGCCATTCCAATAAGTATCATCTCTCCGGCTGAAACATTAAATATAGCATACCTCATTCAAATCATATCTATTGCCTCTACACAGGGAGAGCGACATCATTCTCTACTCAAGACGTTATTCCACGATATCTTTACAAAGCAAATTGTTGTTTGCTGCTTTTTTTAAGACATTGTATAGAGAACCTTTAACCACAACATTGGGTTTGCTTTAACCCTCGTGTTGTCTTGGGGTCAAAATGACCCGTGTACGAGTGTATATGTATGTGTGTTGATGGGTCATTTTGACCCCAAGACAACACGAGGGTTAAAGGGTCTATGGGTTGATTTAAATGTCTCGTAGTAAAACCTCCATTACTGCCATTGAGCAGCAAAACCACGAGGCTACAATAAACGGGAAGAACTACAATGTTGTTGGTTTTCTCCATAAGAAACAACTTGGGTCATAGTTACACCATTAAACTGCTGAGGGAAAAATATTTAAATTGTGTATATACCCGTGTTCCACTTCACGGCCCCTTTTGAGGTTGTTTCTCTTTTCTTGCTCATAACGGAGCTGCTCCTGCTGCCTTCGCAGCTCCTCACGTTCACGTGTCATGCGGTCTGCTTCTTTACGTCGCTCCTGAAAGATGTATTAAAATTGCATCATTAGAAATACTGAGAAACCTGAATATCATTATACAATTACAAGCAGTAGGAATATCAGTCTGAGTGGCTTTAACAACTTTCTAAAAACAATTTGGATGCCTATAAAAACAAGCCATCTAATATCAAGCCAACGTATTCTTGCTTTTGCACACAGCTGTCTATCCCCTTTGTCCTTCCTTGACTGTCGCTGTTCAATAAAAAAAGATTGATCATTCATTTCAGTTGTGAATGTTTAGGACAGTTTAGCCTTTAAATCTGGATGTATATATAAAAATCTATATAAATACATGGCCTGAGTTTTTCACGTCCAGAGTTACATTTAATCCGTTACAAGGAAAACTAATTTACTCCTTGACATCTGGATAGATTTCATGCATTAATGATCCATCAAGAGGCACGTAGTTTGCTGGTCTTTGGTCTCCTGGCACCCTGTTACCCTACAGCAGCCCCAATGACTGTTCATGGCAGCATGGCTGGCTCTCTCTACCTGCTCGATGCGGATTCTCTCTCTCTCAAGCCTCTCCCTCTCCAAGCGCTCCCTCTCCAGTTTTTGTCTTTCCATCTCAAGTCTCTGGCGCTCCCGGAGAAGGTTCTCCCGCTCTTCACGCTCCCGTAACAGACGGACGCACTCACGCTCCCTGCGTTCTTGTTCAGCAATTTCCCGCCGCCTAAAAGCAAAAAACATCCCTCCTCTTAGAACTTTAAGACAATGAAAACATGTAGAATAATGCATTACAAACAGTGAGCTATAGCAGACTACCTGCGCAACTCTACGGCTCTACGAACGCGGTCGATACGAGCCACCCGTTCACGCATCCTTTGCTCCTTCATCTTTTCAAAAGGCAGGATGTCATTGTCTTCCCCCTTGTTCATGAAAGGTCGCGGTTTGAATCTCATCATCTCTAACTGGAAGAGGAAAAAAAGAAATTCAAGTTTTTTTTTTAAATGCTCAAAAAAGGTCAAACATGTTAAAAGACAGTACTAAGCTGCATGATCAAGTTTTTCACCTCTTCAGGAGGAATTAACCATTTTGGCCTCCTTTGAATATTCATGTTGACGAACGGCTGGAAAAAAAGAAAAGAAAAAATATCAGCGTTTTATTATAAGAGTCTTAAATATTCAAAATACTTATTTAACATTGTCTAGTGGCAAATTCAAAATGTGCTTAAAAATATAATTAAATACAAATAAAGGTCTTACTTTATCAAAATACCGTCCCCTTCTAAAAGGTCTCATTTTGCCAAAATTAGAGTCTCCTTTGGCATGATGTAAAATGACTGGGCTCTTCATCCCTAGAAGAAAAAGTTTCAATTAATAGTCAGAGAAGACAGACATATCTACTTGCATATTCTCCAAATCAGAGAGGTGTGAATAAAACCTACGTCCATGCTTTCTGTCATCTTTCTTCAAAGAATCTTGCCCCGAGTTAGAGGAAACCGACTCAGATTTCCCACTTCTGACCTCCGGTTTCTTGGACAAATCTTTGTCCTTTTCTGAGAGTTTATCCAATTTCTTATCCTCTTTTTTGTAAGATTGCTGTGCTCTGAACATAAAGAGAACCAAATGATAAATGCTTTCAAATCAACACAGAAGTAATTATATATATATATAGTTTCCTTCTGTCACCCACTTGTTGGCCAGTTTTATCCCCGTAGAACTGCGCTTATCACTTGATTTGGTGGAATTTGCCTTGTCCTCATCATCTTTCTTTGAGCTTTCCTTTTTGAACGGATCACTTTTGGCCTGAAATGGAAGCAGTAACATACAAATGACACAGGGATACATTTTTTCCATAAATGAAAAAAGATCGCATTAGACCAATCTGGCTTAAAAAACATTTTGACATCTGCTTCCTAACTTACCCTTTCAACATATATCTGCTGTCCGTGGAGCTCTGTGCAGTCCAGGTGGGAGACACACCGTGTCACCTCTGTACTGGACGACATCGTCACCAAGCCGTAACACTTTGAACCAGGACTGCGAGCATTTGTAACCACCTTGGCACTCAAAACCTGTTGGAAGAAAATTTAAAAAAAAATTTCTATGACACTAGACATATAGTAAAAGTGATAGTTGCAGATGTATTCAAAAGCAGAAAAAAACTGCACGTTAATTACCTTTCCATATTTGCCAAACAGGTTCTTTAGGACAGCTGCTTTGGTGTTTGAAGACAGGCCGCTCACCCATATGTTACGAGAAGAGCTGCTGTTGCCGCTACTGCTGACGACTCCTGATAAAGAGGTTTTCCAAAACACATTCGGCAGTCATTGGGAATGAAAAATATTGCATCAAGTTGAATTAAATTAGTTTGGATTTTATATTTCTAACAGACATAATTCTTACCCTTTTCATCTTTTGCATCCTTTCCATCTCTGTCTCTTGAAGAGCTACAAAGCAAATGTTGTAACAACAAACAAAATGAGTGAACTTAAATATAACCAGATGTAAAGTGATAGGCATACATCTAGCGGGATAAAAACATATTTTATACTGTTCAGAAAAAAAAAATCCTGTGGGCAAGGTGTGGCTCTGAACCAATGTCTCAAAGGCTTCATTGCTTTTCCAGTGGTGAGATGGGTCAGGTTGACAGCCAATTTATTCCCTGGACCAATGAAATCTTCGGAGGTTTGTTCAACTTCACAGCGAATCATTTGACCGGAAGAAAAAAAAAAAAAAAAATCACGAACACTAAAGCTCTTTTACAATGCCTTTTGTAGAAACTGGAAATGGCTTTAAAATTGCTGCAAAGGTCAAAGTAACAAAATAAGGTGTTTTCTCAGCTGCTGGTTAATATCAAAAGTTAACCAACTTCAAAATAACTCAGTAGTAATTGGCAGGATTAGGTACACCAGTGAACATTTCCCATATGGCAAAAAAAATCTTGAGGCTACCCACAATGTTGTGTTCTTAGTGAGCTGGACTTGAATAACTGACATAGAAAGACAAACCTCTTTGCTTGACCTGATGCCCCAGTAGCGCAGGGGCCTTTCTTCCCAGAATCCTTTTCTTTGTCTCCCATTTCAGCTTTCTTCAGGACCTCTCTGCCGTCTTTCTTCGTGGGATCACTCCTGGACCCATCATCTTTCTTACCATCTTTGTGGCCCTCGGTCTCTTCCACCGTCATGTCATCATCTGGGACCGTCTCAGCAGAGGCCCCTGGCTCATCAGTGCCCTTCTCGGCCTCTGGATCTGGAAGTTTCACATGTTTACCTGTTTCCAGGAGATCATCAGCATCAACATCTAGGGTGATGGCATCTTCATTTGGGATTGAGACGGATAGGTGATCGTCCTCGGCTTCTTTAGAGGAATACATGGTTTCAGCATCGATCTCAGCCAGTTTGATCTCCAGCCCTGCCTCAGCCTCCCCATGCAGCTCTGGGTCGGCGTCTTCATCTTCCACTTCTGGGTCGGCGGCTTCATCATCATCATCATCATCATCGTCGTCATCATCATCATCATCGTCCACCTCTGGGTGGTCGGCGGCGTCGGCATCATCATCATCATCATCATCATCATCCACCTCTGGGTCGGCCTCAGACTCAGCATCCACCTCTGCCTCGGACTCAGCATCAATCTCTGGCTCAGCATCCATCTCTGGCTCAGGCTCTGAATCCGTCTCAGCCGCCACAGCTCCGGACTCTGGTTCAGCCTCGGCCAGTGCCTCAGCCTCAGGCTGAGCAAGGCTGTCCTCACAGGGTGCAGGCTTAGACTTTTCACGAGTACCATCATCTGTATCAGTTACATCTGAGGGATTTAACAAGGATAAACATGGCAAAACACATTTTTTAGCATTGACATGTTGCACGTTACTTGACCTAAAAAGTAGAATAGAAAGCACATTTAGTGTTAATGGTCATCGAGGGCGTAGACACCACAGGAAGACACAAAACACACATTCTTCACTGAAAACGGGGGATGATTCAGTGCTCTTCCTTTCTTGACACACGTTAAGTACTCGAGTCATACTTTATACTAAACGTGCAATTCCAGACGCTTCTTACAATGTGAGGCAGTTCTCCAGGAAGGAATATTGTGACAAAGTTCAAATCATCAGTTCATCCTTCAGGTTTTCTTCCATTGTGCAAAATACATCCCCAGCTGATCAGTCCATGTAGTCATTTAAATATCTTCCAATATTTCTTCAATAATCAATATCAGTGTCTTATCAGTAGGTTTTTAAAGCACTCTGAAAAAATATCTTTCATCATCAAAACCAACCAGCTTTGTTAATGTGTCTCGTCAACTGTGCCCAACCGTGTAGAACAAGTCTGTCCCTTTGGTCACAACGGTCTGTCCTTCCAATCCTAGGCCATGGTGCAAGTCACATCTCTTCACTGCCCACATCATGCAGGGGGCTGCGGTCAGCTGGCAGGAATATGGCCAATTTGATGGCTGTTGCTTGCAATGCATGAAGTCTCTTGACCTTTCAGTTGTCTCCTGACTCGAGGCTTCAGCATCTTGACAAAGTGGAGGAGTCTAGTGGTCCTTGAGCTACCCAAATCCTAGCTTCATTCTCAGGCCATCTCACCTGATACAACCTGTAATAAGGTGTCTGATTCCCGAGGTGAGGGTAGCGAAGTATTCAGACCTGCCAATTGCACTTGTCCTTGTCCTTTGTCTGTCCACTTTCGGCGATTAAAATGTCAACAGGAAAGTGCAATGATCCTTGAGTTCTACGAGTTGTTGCTTCTTACAATTCATTGGACATAATAAAATGTCAGCTTGTTTGTGAACCATGACTTTTTGTTTCCCTGGGGAATGTGGGAAGTTGAATGCCATAGGCAATGGAAACCCACAGAAAAAAAACAGAATTGGTCTCTAAGCATATCTGTGATGCTGTTTTTTAGCACACTGTGACCTATATAGTGCAGTAGCTAGCAGAAGCATCAATTACCTTGAGATGTTGGTTATGCATTCTATTAGGAGGTCTTATCATAAATGCAAGCTGTAAAGGCGAAACAACCAAACGTTAGCGTTGGGAATTAGCGCGCCAGCATATTATACATACCTTTTTCCGATTCATATTCTTCAGTTTCCTAGAAAAGAAAACACTGAGGTAAGTTCACAACTGTTTAGTTACAGCACCAAAAAGGTTGTTATAAGTATGTGAAACAGACTTTCCAAAGTTTATTTCCAGACACTAACCACACACACAGTGTGAATTGAGTTTATGGTTTTGCATTCAGTTAGTGTTGAATATATCTAAGCATGTTCAGTATTAGAAGTATCTTAACTGTTTTATGTTAAAAAGAAAATGGCATCGGTTGATCTCTACAAAACAGCAACAGAGAAATAAATAAATATATATATATACACACACACACACACATATACATACATACATACATACATACACACACACACACACACACTAATTTCCCCTTAGGGATAAATAAAGTATCCATCTATTTATGCAACAGAAATCTATGCCAATCACCTTAGAGAGCACATCTTCCTCCCCTGTTGTGTCCGCATCGGAATCCACTTTTTTCCCTAATAGGTCAAATATATTTAAAGAAAATTAATAAATAAAACACTGCTACATAGCCACCCTATGCCATGGACTAAATCAAATGCAAGATTACCTTTTGCTTTCCCACCTTTCCGATTTGATGCATCAGTTGAAAGCTGGATTTGAATATTTTCTGTGTCACCATCTTCATCCTCAAGAGCCTATAAACAGATTTAATTAAAAAAAGAAACTGTTTCAAATATTGTTTACCCAAAACACAATATCTTTGTCCATTCTGGTTTTGTACATCACCAATTGTCTAGTCAATTGCAAACTCATCTGCCAGGAAGACAGAATAAACTGTGCGCTAGATATCATAAAAGATTACATAATTTATCCAAATTAGTTTCAATCGTGGTCATGTTTTGCTTGTTTGTTCAATCACATCAGTCTTGTGAAGGGAAGTGATGACCAATAAAAACGGCACCACTCAATAGTGTATCGTTTCTGCCTTATCAGGCAGCAAAAGCTTTGACCAAATTGATGTGTAAAAGTAAAACATGTGAGGTTCTCTTGTGAATGGCTTTTGATAGTGACTATGACATTAGCATCCAAAGATGTGTTACTATGGCTACATTTTCAGTCTGTCATACCTGTAACCTAAAATGTATTAAATCTAAACCAAAACAATCTAGAGTCAATGGAGGGATTTGATACTAACAATTCAATGAATTCAAACCACAACACTATTTAAACATAATTGGGAATTTTATAATACCTAAAATTCAACTTAAAACATTTCGGCCAATTGCAATATTTAAAAAAATGTTCACTCTGCTAATCATACGAATATATAATACAATGTGATTGTTATTTTTAACCCCCAAAATATGTTCAGTCTAACTTTCCAACGAAGCACATTTTGGCATCCCATCATCAAGACAGTCTATTTCAATTAAATAATAGGCATTGATAAATATGGAAAACATGTATTCATACCTAGAATGAACAAAACACTAGTTAATCGTGATCATGCTAACAACTTAAAGTCGAAACACAAAGCTGCAGACGTTATTAAACGCGCAAGTGCAAGTTCCTCCACAGTCAACAATTAGGTTACGTTAAAGACACTTCCTTAACGGCTGAAGTCTATCGCGTGCAATCTGTTAATGTTAAAAGAACATTCACGCTAAATGGTCAACTTGACATCGTAGCGCTGAGGAGATTCACGTTGTTTGGAGGAACCGACAGCCTACATGGGCCTTTCTTGTGTGTTGTGGCCCCTCACTTCACTGCTAACTTACACTATCGTTTCCTCTCAGGATCCATTCCAACGTGTGTTAACCTTCCCCTTGTAGGTATATATGAGTGTGTGCAGCGGTTTATAGGCTGTAGTCACATTGCCAAAGCTAAACAGAGTCAGTGGGCATTTACATTTGTTTAGCAGTTAACATAACGCTAACTTAATGTTTGCAGGAATCCGTTCACAACGTTAGCTAACGTTAGCTTTAGCAGCTCTGTATCGCATTCCCCAGCTCGGTCACCTTTTCTCGGACTTTGCTTATTCGTCTAGTTACCTGTCTCAGTCTTGCGAGAAGAACGCTCTTTACACCAGAAGTGTCCAAATTCCTTCGTTTGAGCTCGGATTTTAGATCAACAACTCTTAAATCTGATATTTTCTTTGACTCCGTGGAAATGGCACCCGTCGCCATTTTACCTCCCATACACTGAACCGTGCGCGAGCGCAAACCGTTTTCCTGTTTCTTCTTCGTGTCTTTATTTTGGTCGTTTTTAAATGCCGCAACGCCACCCCCTGTCCTGGAGGATCAGTGAATGAACTGGCACATTGAAAACCTACTGCACTGTATTTCAGGGGAAGAATAGTCTCCCATCCGTTTTATTCAATCACGCGTTCTTTCCCTAATTTAGTGAAGAATAAAACCAGGGGTAACTGTATTCTTGACGGAGTGCGTTGACTTTAGCAGCGTGTATTCAAGAAAGCTTTACAGGCAGGTGATTCAAGTTTTTTCAATACAATGGGAGTGAGAAACGTAAGAACCATTTTTGAAATGCAGGCCTTGCTAATTATGATATGGAATGTAATCTTGAGCAAATCAGGGCTAATGAAAATATACAGTGACCTGCAGAGTTTCCTCCTTATAATTAGCCCATAAATTAGTGCACATATGTAAAGAGAATATATTCAGCTGCCTCTCCTGTTGCTCTCAAAAGACATATATGCTCTCCACTAGACTGGATCCTAAACTTCACCAGTCTCAGATAGCCTACTTAAATCTACTCGAGCAAACTATCGTGTTCAGAACTAAATGCAAGATCTGGCTTTGAGTTTCCCTGCACCTGCACTTTATCAATCACATGCTTTATAAATGTGCTCTTGTCCTTATTTTGAAGGCTACCCATATTTAAGTAACTTCAACATTTGTGTGTGTCGGCTTACATCTAAACCGACACTATAGACACCCTTCCCTCTTATTCTATAATATTTAGTCCATCCTCTGCTCTTCCATCTCCGTCTGGCATGCTGCAGCCACTGCCAAGGACAAGGCCAGGCTGCAGCGCATCATCCGCTCTGCTGAGAGGGTGATTGGCTGCAATTTGCCGTCCCTCCAGGACTTGTTCGCTTCCAGGACTCTGAAGCGAGCTAGAAAGATCGTAGCTGACCCCTCTCACCCTGGTCACAACCTGTTTGAGTCCCTTCCCTCTGGCAGGAGGTTGAGGTCCATCAGGATCAAGACCTCACGCCACACCAACAGTTTTTTCCCGTCGGCAGTCGGGCTCATCAACAGAGCCCGGGTCCACCACTGACTGATTCTGTCACCCCGAGGACAATTTTTCCACCCCCAGAACAATTTTTCGGACAGTTTTTCAGACAATTTTTCTTTTCTTCTTACCGGTCACTCCACTGCACACTTCATATTTAAACATACATGTCACTTTAACATACACTTACATTAACGTTATCTGTTTGTCTGAGCACTTTATCTTATACTTGATTTAAATATCATTGCACTGTTGTTGTCGTTGACTGTTGATTGTTTGTCTCGTCTAATGTATGCACCTTCCGCCTAGCAAAATTCCTCGTTTGTGTAAACATTCCTGGCAATAAACGGTTTCTGATTCTGGTTATATGTGTTTGATATATAACTGACCCTTGGTTGGATTATTTGTTGAACTGAAAACTCATCTGTTCAGACTGCACCTTGGCCCATAAAAACTTGTTCTGTCTTTTATTATCTCAAAATGTTGTATTTCAAGGTGTGCAGATTAAATTGAGGAGGGCCTATTTGCAATTTTTTAAATTGTATCCACATGGTTAACCCATTGACATCTTTAAATCATTGAAAGTGACTGTGGATAAAAGTGTCATCTTAATACATGTAATGTATAAAATGTTTCATTTGGCAGGCATATATAATTAGATATTGTGGGATGTCTGCCTTTCATTTTCCTTATTACGTTTCCGTTTGGTTATTAGTATGGATAGACATTTTATTTTTGCAATTAGACATTCTTGATGTTCTTGGATTTGGGTTCAATCACTGGCTCTAGTTTTGTCTCCACACGTCAGACATATCCGCTAGTGGGCGCGCCAGTATTTGGAATCGAGGATTTGGGATTAAGTAAAGCAATACATGCAACAATGATGCATGAATTTCTATTATCATCTGTACATGGGCGTACATGTATATAATGACACAAAGCTCCTCATGCTCTTTTATCGACACGAAACCGGACGAGGAGAGTGTGTCCTCTCCACATAAGTATTTTACATCTACACGTCCATCTTCGAAAAGTAAAAAGTGTTTAAATCAAGCTGTCGTAAAGTGTCGAAAAGTAGTTGACGGTTGGCCGCGATCTGGCGCCTCAGTGCGGCAGGCAGGAGAACGACTCTTGGATCCGGAGCCAGCGAGCAGACGACCTGCTGGGTAAACAAGAGTGGATGCATCGAGAGGCAGGAATGGCAACTTCGTCGAGGGCTAATAGTGAGACATTTCTATCTTGTCAAACAGAAACATAAGCGAGAGACCGCACTACCTTTTAAGACCCCACAGGGTTAATTTGCGAGTCAAAATGACTGTGTTTAATCGGGTATTTGCTGAGTGAAGTGAACTAGCCTTTACGATAGCTTAGCTCGTAGCCATCCAGGGCCCATTGCCTTCGATTTTGCCTCTCGGCTCAGCTCGGGACTGTGTTGTCAGTTTCACAATCCCAGCCACTAACGTCCTCGGATCGCGATTTCGCTGTAGGCCTGCCTAGTTGTAGTTAAGAGTACCATTTCGACAAATGCTCGGTTTCAACGGTTGTCATTATTTCCCACAGGATTTAACATCCCATGTTACAGAAAGGACGGTGACACAGTGTGAAAAAGGACTTAGACCCAGGTACGTGCTGTCTTTGTTGTCTTCTGTCTGGATTAACTATGTGTCAAGCTAGGTGGCTAGCTGTCCACTTGGGTTTCTCTTGATTTGTCGTCGTGATAATCTAACCACAGGTTACTAACACTGGATCATCGTATTTTTAGTGGTTCTCCATTAACACGAGTTATACTGGCCCCAGTCCCTCCAGCAGCGTTTGTGGCACAGACAGACCGACAGCAGCCGAGCTTATTGGAATTGTTAAGCGTTGTAGAAACTATGCTTAGCCTCCGTTTCAGGCTCGATACTGTCGAGCTAAATAAATATATGAAGCTCTGTTTTTGCTTGCCTAGTCAGAGTGGTTGATGGTCGTTTCACAGCCAGAAGGCACTGTGAGTATCGTCAGCAGTAGCTTAGCAGTCCTGTCTCAGTCGTACATTTTCAATTGGTTTACTGTTGCCATTTCTGGTGCACCATACATGTTCTGCTACAAGTAGCTGCGATTGGTTCACCTGGTGATTTCAGCAGTATCCTTTATTTGTTGTTAAATGGGCTGCTTTATTATAAAAGTGCGTTATTCAGCCTTGGTGCAGGGGGGTTTGGTTCCCTTCAGGGCTGTCCTCTGAGGCCCCTGAATTCATGCATGTCATTGCGCAGCTTCCTCTGTGGCATCTGAAGGACTCTCACTTATCAGTGAGTTGTCTATAAAAGCAGAAAGAGCGTTGCGGCTTATTTTAAGAATCATCAGCCTCATCAGTCATATTTTACAGGTGTTGCAGCTTTCAGGTCCAGTGACATTATTATTATTATTATTATTAGGACATGAGTTGTGAATGAATAATGAAAATGCATTGCTTGGTACATTTTCTGCCTATGACAGAATATATAATTGATTGCCTCATACAGGAACATCATGAACACCATGAACCCCTGTACAACCTACTGCAGTACAAATACTCTGCAGCAACCATGACCAGGAATGTTGTGTGACATGTTTTTGCTGATACGTTGACAGAGAGATGGGGACACGATAGAAGTTTTTGTTGCTGTGTCCTCTTAAACTTTCTATATGAGTCTTGATTTTGCTAACAACTGTCCTATAGTGGAATCAAATGGCTTTAAATGGCTTAATGCAGTAGTTGGATGTTTACATTTTTATCATCATTCCATACTTTGCTTATACCAAGTTCGGTACAATTACTTAGGGATGTTGACTGACCCTCCAAATCTCAATGTTGTGAATAGTGTTCAATGTAGATGAGACTTTTGCATTACTTGTACACATAATCACATAGATAGGGTCAGTACAACACTTTCCTAAATCAGTTGCTGAAGTAGCTCCATGAATTTGTTTTCTGATTACATCATATCAATAAGTGCAGCTGGCTTGTTGCTGTGGGCAATATCACCACGTGTGAACAATGCATTTTCTTCACACTGTCTCTAACATTATTAAAACACAGTTGATCAGTGAACATCACTGCAGATATGCAACATCCTTTGTGATTAAAAACACACATCTGCAAAAGAGATATCCCTCAACTTTTTGAGCATTCCCTGTAGAACCTTGGTGTATTGAACTGTGTACACTACAGGTAACGTTCCTATTTCACTTCATTTTAACACTGGAATTGATTCCTAACATGCAGCAGTATCACAATATCTTGCTCATGATAATAATTATATCATCATTCAGGGGCAATAAGGTGTGTGATATATTGCAAGAAAGTCAGCTAAGTAGAGTCTTCTTTACATCAATGTATTTGAAACTGACAAAGAGTATTTATTCATAAACTATCACAGTTTTCTTAAAAGCAGCAATCGGTAATGTACAAAATGTATTCATCGCATTGAAAGGAGCCTTCAGGTTTATTGACAGCTGACTTTTGGCTTACAGAGGATGTAGTAAGCCATGTGCCATATGAAAATACACATAGTGTCTTACCAGAGACACAAAGTTTTTTCTGTTTTTATGAAGTAGCCTACATTTCAGCAATCCTGGAATTTGGCGTTGCTCTGGGAGACTTTACACTACTGTGAAAATGTCTCCACTACCACATGCTTTAAGAGTCTGTTTCTCTTGGGAGTTATTTGTAAGCGTAGATCCAAATAAAGACATAAATGTCCAAAAGTCAAGACATAAACATGAGATGGTAGATATCCCCTTTTGAGATCACATTTTCAGTTCTGTCTGATTGATAGTTTGTGTGAAATCAACAATAAAGCAACCACTTCAATAATTCAGTGAAGACAGCGAAAGGAGAACTACAATCATCATATAATCTACATCATGGGAAAAAAAATATGGTACACGTTTAAAGATAGATGATACACTTTGTTTTTCTGTCATCAGCTACTACTGATCACGCCTCTCTTTTATGCTCCTACGGTGTTAATTATGTCACTAACATGATGATCTGCCCTTTGGCAGTCGTGCAACACAGCAGCTTGTGCACCCGTAATCATTTCCTTTCTTCCTTATTCTTCAGGTTTTGTGAGATGCAACGGATAGACTCTTAGGAACGGATGCGAGTGCACTTGCTGTTTGCCCTTTAAGGACGGACCTGCCACCATGAAGAGTGAGGTGCAGTCAGAGGCCCCCAGCAGACAGGAGCATCTGAAGGAGCCACTGGTGAACCCAGAGCCTATGGAAGCAGCCAAGAGCTTCCCTAACAACATGGAGGTGATTGGAAAGGCAGGCAGCGAATTTGAGACCCTGTGTGAGTCCAGGCATCGGCCACTGAGGGACACAGAAACACACAGAGACTCAGAACGGACCCTCCCTGGTCGCAGAAAAAGAAAAGGCCAACAGGCAGGGCCATCAGACTGCTCACTGAAGGAGGGCCACATCAGTGAGAGTTCACTGGCCCCTCAGCGTCCCAGGGTAGAACTTTTACAGCACCCCAGTGAGGATGAACATAATCACGAGTCCTCTTTTAGTGACTGCGCTTCCTCCCCTTCCTCTAGCCTGCGATTTGGGGACTCGGACACTCTCAGCTCAGAGGAGGAGGGGGAAGCTGGAGCAACAGGGGGCCAACACAAGGCTCCTGCCCTGACAACAGGAGGCGCCGCTGGAGTTGGCCTGCAACCTGTTCTGGGTCGAACTCGGGGGAATCGCTCTCATAAGTGGGTGCGGTCTGAAGCTGAGCCAGTACTGCTGAAGCGGCCGTGTCTGAGCAGCCGGCGGCCCCTACATAGGAAGCGCTTTGTAAAAACGGCTCCTGGAGGGGGTCAGCGGACTCAGAAGCAAAAGGAGCGACTACTGCTGCAGAGGAAGAAACGTGAAGTGATTGCCCGTAGGAAGTATGCTCTACTCCATAGCACCAGTAGTTCTAGCGAGGAGCTGAGTAGTGACTCTTCCTCCCCCTCTTCTACTGAAGCAGAAGATGAGCTGTATGTAGATGTCAGCAGCACCAGCAGCCAGCCCAACAGTGCTACTGTAGCCACAGGTAACCACGACTCTAGTACATTTGTTTCTTTATGTCTCGTTTTAATCTCTGTATTCTATCCAACATTTCTTGTTTTACGGCATCACGTGTGGTTACATAGGCTGTATCATATGGTTAAAAGAATTGAGGCTTGCGCAGCATAATACTGTGTGTTCACACCGTGATCACCGTAATGCTGTGGACTATATGAGGCCAGACTGTGCGTTTGTAGTGTTGACGTTCATTACATTTATTTATATATTAAGTTTATTGATAAAAAGTGAATACAATAAACTATACATGGTTTAAACATTATATCAGGGCCTTTTTTTAACCTTCTTTATTAGATGGCATGGGTTTAATATCAACAAGCAGAATGGTAACAGAGAAAGTCGCAGAAAAAAATCACAATCCACCATGAATTAACATTGTAATTGAAGTACATTGCACTGAAAAGCAGAACAGAAAAACAGAAATGTGCTTGTGCTGGAGAAGAGGTCGACATTGATTGTGCAACTTGCAATTGCAGCTGGACTTTTTCATAACAAAAATGTTTGTTAGTGTGTCCATTCAAATACCACAATACACATGTATTGTCATTTATCAAACTTTTAAACCATAGATGTCCAGTTCCCTTCACTGAACAATCAGAAATACATTTTCTATAGCAGAAGGTGAGCAATCTCTATTAATGTGTGTTTACTGAAGCTTAATCAAGAGTCTACAGGTTTGTATTCTGTGCCAGGTAATTTAATTCTGGCTTTCAACCAGAGAAAGGGTAGTCATCTTGTTTCCTGTAGTAAAACATGCACAAAATATATCTTGTCTTTCTCATGGCAACCCACTGCTACTGTAGTGTGTCCAAAGTCTGTTTATAAAAAAAAAAGTAAGAAATTATATTATAGCTTTTGAGTCTCCCATAAACATGATGAATGTAGGAACACGCATTCGACTTTAGTCTGTATGTCTTTGTTATTGCTGGGGCGCAGCTAATAAAGGAATAGCTACTCCCTTCTGCTTTTCATGGCCCTACACCTGGCAGTCTGTAATGGAAACTGCAGCCCTCTGTTACCTGTTGGAGCAACGAGTTTATACAGCTCCTAAATCTAAACCATAGCTTTCTGCTCTCATTCTCAGCAAAGTAGGACAGACAGACAGACAGACAAACAGAAGTCGGTATATCTTTTAAAAAGCCCCACCTTTACCCTGGTTTATTGTTTTCCTCACGTAGCCATTTAGCCTCAGCAATAGTATCTGCTGCTGTGGCCCTAAGGGAGAATGGAAAGTTAGTTGTAGGGTAGGAGGCAGGAGGGAGAAAATTCAGGCACTGTTTGGTGACAGCCTTTGCATAGAAACAGCAGGTCTCGCAGGGAAAACAAGGCATTTGTTTACAGCAGGGGAAAGCATGGAAGCAAGTGATGAAACCCGTCTTCTAGATGTTCCGTGTTGCAGCAGGTGTGTGATGTAGCAGTGTAATACTACTCCACAAATCTGCGGATTTGTCAGACAAAATGATTGGCAGCGCCAATTACAATTAGCAATTACAAATTGTGTATTGTGTATATATTGTTCAGTCTTGTTCTGTGACCAAAAACTGATCAATTAGCTAGTTGGACTTCAGAGAGCTGTTACATGGACCTTTTGATATTTTAGTTCCAGAGTTTGATATACAGTGATCTTAAGTCTAGTAGTAGTAGGTATTTTTACCTCACCAAACACTGCACAAATTGCTTACAATTCTCTGCAAGCTGTGAGTAAGGTGTTGTTGTATGTGTAACCTCATGAAGGCTTCACCAGAGTGCCAGGCTGCTAGTCTTGCAGAGGGTGCTAAGCAGCAGTTCTCAGGAGATATTTGGAATAGAAATCACACTGGGGAATTATGGCAAGGCACTTACTGTTGTGCACAAAAACACAGTACACTCTTCTGCAGCAGAATTTAGTTACTTTGTTAACCACACACACACACACACACACACACACACACACACACACACACACACACACACACACATTTGTATGTATATATTTGCATATAACTCTTACTTGCACTGAGAAACTGCAACAATAATTACAAACAGGCATGAGACTGTAAGCTCAAATAAACATATAGTGTCTGCTACTATATGGTGTGTGTGTATATGATCTGGGGGGGGGGGGGGGGACTCAAATAATAGATTTATGTCTGACCCTAAACCCTACATATAACCTGTTGATTAAGATGTGCATTCCATGATATAAAATAACGCAACATCTATTTGGTAAGGCAATACCCTCATTGACCTGCAATGGTCTTGGCAGCAGCGCCATTACAAAGGTTGAGGAGAATAATGCATTTGGTTATATTGCCATGATTTGCTTGAGCAGTGCCTTTTGATGAACTACAGTCCTTACATGTGTGATGTGGGTGTCATTAATAAACATGCAGGAACTCTGGAGATGAAATATTGACCTGGATCAAGTGCATGGGGTCAATTTGATGGGTAGAAATATAGATAACATCTATCTCATTTTAAATGTGAAGATTGCTTGAAAGAATAGCTATAGTAATTGTAGCATATCACTGTGTAGATCATAGAATTTTAATTATCGTTTAAAAAAACTCATCTGCAAACAATATGGAAAAAAGTAGGTAGTATGAATATAGATTTTGGTGTTATAGTCTGGCCTTTTATGGTCAATATTTGTGTCAAGATATATACGAGTGCTCCTACTCTGAGTGACACACCTAAGGGGGCTCTCGTGGTATCTCGCCCAGGCAGAGATAAAGTGAGATGTAGTGCACAGTGAACCAAACACAGCACAGATTTGGGAGAAAAAGCCAATCCCAGTGCAAATTAGAGTTGAGCACTGATGACCTACATTTCTTCTGTTAAACTGTTGAGCCTGATGATACTGCTGTTAGCATGATGAAACTGGAGACATGCTATCTGGCCACTTACACAACATGCTTGGTTTTAGACTAAGCCATGGAAAAAAGAAAGAGATTGCTGTATTTCAAATCTATTTTTTTTTTTTTTTTTTAAAGCAGGAAAAGTGTGACGTACATGTCTGTGCTGTATAAAAGTACAGAAAGCATGCTCAGACTTAAATGTTCTTATTTGTTGATTGTTTGTTTTATTTGAAACAATCTTTTATGTAAAAAGTTGCAGATTAATATAAATAAAGTGTTATAATCCAATGAATTAACTTTTGGATCAAGTTTGTATTTTCTGTTAATTTAATTGTAGTTGGATGCTTTTGTTGCCTTTGTCAAATTGTATGTTGTATGTCTATTCTACACTAAATTAATCTTGTGTGCTCAGGTGCCCTGGATGAGGATGTTGTGGTGATTGAGGCAACTCCAGCTCCTGCGCCTGTTGTACCTGCAAGCGAGGAGATCAACGTCACCTCAACAGACAGTGAGGTGGAGATTGTCACAGTCGGAGATGGTTTCAGGTAGGCCCCTCAGCTTTTTCAGCATGCATTGAAAAAACGAGCTTCCATTCATTTTACATAAACTCAACTTCCCCAGATGGCAAGGGCTATGAATTATGAGAATCAGGGCCGGAGGTGCCCTTTCACACATATAGCAAACAACAGGAGATTGTCCATGCCAGATGCTTTCTCACCTATTTGTATTTTTTTTTAAGTCTCTTGTTGTTCTCTGAATTTGTCTTAGGGTTTTGGCGTTGTCTCTCCAGTTAGACATTTCCATTGCCGTCTTCATTTAAATGACCTCACTTGCTCACCCTTGGATGTTTGTATTGTTTCCGATTTCGTGCCAATTGCATGGAAACGTCATCAACACGCCCACTCGTTCACCGTGAATTCTCTAGACAGTGACCAGCTCTATTCACACGTGAGCTCAATCAGACATTACACTGACTTTGAACTAGGGAGCTGGCAGGGGAAAGTAGGTTTAATATGTGGTCCAACGGATTCGGACACTTGCGTTCTCACATACAGCTACGCGGGGTAATGTTGAGATAAATTCAGGGTTGCAATGCATGTGTGAAAGGAGCTTATGGTTCTCAGGACGAAAGAGCTGAGTGGGTGGGTTGCAGTGTACTCCAGTGCTTTGCTCATGAATTTTCCTTAGCTTACATTGCCCAGAGAAAGTCGGTTGCATGCCTTGTTGTTTTTAGCAACGTAGCTACATCGCGCTCAGTGCCCATGTTGTTTAATTATTTCGAGAAAGTAAAGCTAACCGGTTCTGTAAATAAAGGTTCATAATTAGCCAGTGGCATGGGTGAACAGCTAGGGGCAAAACATGTCACTTTGAGCAGGTTGTAGGATCCTTTAGTTATATACCACTTTAATATTAAAACAATATGTTACCGTTATTAGTTTATTGCTTGTTAATTAACACTAAGTGCCATAGGAAGTGAAACAAATTTGAGATATATAATGTTTGGGTTTCAGATGCACCTTTTAATGGGAATTAAAAGCCCATTGTCAAAAAATCTCAACTATGATTATAAGTAGACGCACACAGGGGTATGAGGTTTTTCACCGGTAATGACTGTGATATCGTAGAATTAATTATGCACGACTCAGAGCTTGAAGAAGAAAATGTCTGACTACTTGCTTACTGGAATATCTCTGACCACAAGATCAGTACAGAGCCAATGTTCATCAATCACTATCAGTGAGTAACTTAAAACACATTGTAGACCAGAACAAACTATGTAACCTATTCCATATCATGCTTACCATGTCATCATATGCTATGGTCTTTTAAGGACTTGATTAAATAGGGTTGTCAAGAAGGCTTTAAGAAATATTCAGAGGATTAATAAGTGGACAATGTAAGAATTAAAACATAGTGCTCTGTTTCTCAGAGAACTGCTAGATATTTAGTGAGAGCAATACATTAGATAGCTCCCACTGCCATTCTCTGCAGCCAACCCCATTTTCCTCAACCTCAGTCTTATTTCCCAATTCTCATAATATGACTTCCTGTCTCAATACTCTCCTAATTCCTCATGTAGGTGATTATGCAGCTCAATTCACAAACCTCTGCCTCTGTGTTAACCTTTATCTGTATCCCTTTTTAATCTTTTCCAACAAAGTGTCTTTCCTTCCATCCTACTTTATACTAATGTATCAGTACTATTTGAAAATAGTTCTCTAGCCAGAAGGGATTGCGCCATGCTTGGAATGCTATGGCTTGTCTAATCTTCCTGTTTTCCCGACTGTCAAAGATGTCTTGGCTCTCTAGAGAATGCAGGGATGAGCTTCCCTGAACGGGGGGGATGGGCAGCAGCGAGCAGGAGGGCGGGGAACCAAAGGCCAACAGAATGAGCAATGAAAGCTTTGTTGACACCGCCAGTGGTCTGATTTGGGAATGTGTTTGTGAGCAGTTTATGTCAATATAGGAACAATACATGTGCACACATACACAAATACATACACATTTTGTATCATGGCTCTGGCTTTTTTTGTTATAGTATTTTGAGGATAACTCAATTAATTGAGTTGTTGTTTGTGATTGTTTGATGGATTAGTTCCCCCTGATGCAACTTATTTAATTTAATTTATGTGGAAATAGCAAGTAAAATATGATATTTACCAAACTTCATGAGAGTATATCATTATCAGTTTTTGTTGAAACTTTTTCAGAGAAGTTCAACTTCATGGTCATAGAATACACAATAAACTACATCCTCAAACTATCATAATGTTGAGAACAATGTCAACAAAAATGGAACATTTGAACTTTTCTGGAGGTAGGAGTTATTGCAGGACTGTTGTATTAGACTCCATTAGTAAGTGAGTGTACGTTGTCCTACTTAAAAGAGGTGCACAATTGCGCTTGTAGCCTCAAGCAGACCTTCATTGATAAAGAAAATTCTCTCACTTCCTTTGCTGCTTCGTGTGGTGTCTAGTGGTATTATCTGTCATGTTTGTGGACAGAGGAGTGTCTGTCTGTAACTTGTTGTGGACAGGATTCGGACTGTCTCCTCTCTTCATCCCCAGATTGTACAGAAGGTTCAAATACAGTCTTCAACCAACAGCAGCACGTTACGAACATGGAGCAACATTTTACAGAAAGTTGGGCAAAACAACCATTAACAACCCAAACCTGCTCCCCTCAGTTTCATTTGAACTGCTGGCTGTTGGTTATTTGTTTGTCGCTCACTTGCAAAGCAGTGCATTATGAGAACAATCAAGTGTTTTAACAGTGCACTGTGCGGCATGTTTGGCAGTGAGTTTACCCAAAATGCACTGAGTTACAATAAACATGGATTATTTAGCGGATTTGGATATAAAAAACAACCCCTGTCCTTATTCTGCATATCAGCTCAGGACAGGAAACCTTTTAAATGCCATTGGACTTTGTGTCTACAACACTACTGCCATCATGGTTACAGAGTAGATCCTTTCCATCTATAAAAAAAAAGCGATGTGCCTGTATATGAGATGGCTACAGACAAACCGTTATTAAAGTCACTTGCACTGAATGACTGATCCCCAAACATATCCCATCAACCTAAAAAACTAACCAATTCCACTCAACCTGGACATTAAACAGATTTCACTTAACAGCTTTATGATACGTATAGCCTCTGTCTTATTTATACATTACACATCATTCTGAATATATATTTCCAAAATGTTTCTCTTGCATTACAAAAGGTTCAGCCATGTATGTTCTATTGTAATGTGCTGCTGAGTAAAAGTATATTTGTGAGACAATTTTAAAAATGTAGTTGAACGATATGACATGGAATAGTTATTTTGCATATATATATTTTTTTCTTGTGTTGATAAAGCCTAGTTTATGGTTCTCCGTCACGTCGACGGCGTAGTTAGTCGTTGAGCATTCGAAGTTCTGCGTCGAGGGAACGCGTTGCTTGCAATTACCGCCATGCCGCCAGGGGGGCGGGGGGTGTCTGTGTGGTTTCAGGGGTTATAGCCGAATTCCGGTCACAGTAAACAATGGCGACCAAGTTGGAGCGGCTGCATTAAAGTTGGAGCTCATCAATATTGAAGAGCAAATGCTTATATTGCAAATGTTGAAGCGCAGGCGACAGAGAAGACATTTGCGGAGGTGGTCTGTACGACCACTAAACCGGTCGAGGCTGGGAAAAAGCAACTGCCGGAAATTACGTTCTGAGCGGACCAATCACAGCGCTTACGGTCCACGTCAACGCGACGCGTAGTTAGGATTTTTTGGAAGTGCGCGTCAGGCTACGGCGTAGGGGTCTGCGTCGACGGCGTAGCTACAGCGTAGGTACGCCGTCGACCTGACGGAGAACCATAAACTAGGATTAAGGATGGGCTTAAATAAAATGTAATGGGTTTGCAAGGCAGGTCTGTAATTACAATGATACATTTTCTTTATTTTATATAAGTGATAAACATCAGTATTCATTTTATCAGCAGTTCTCTATTGTTGCTGAGAGTTAGGAAGTAAAGCCCTCGTATCTCTAATTGTGAAGACAAACTAGATATCGCTGCAAAGTTTAATTCCCAAATTGTTTTCCACTAGTACACAGTGTTATTCCCGCCTTATATGATCTCATTCCTTTTAACTCCCAAACCAGTAGTTGACTCTATATTACTGCAGTGCTCAGCCCTCCTCTGACCCCTGGGGCATGTGGTTCACATCACCTTGGTTTGGCACAACCTCCGCTTTGCCAAGGCACCCATTCCCAAAGTGTCCATGTTTACAATGTATTGTTTTCCTCCTGGCTACACCCCCTTACCCTCAGGAGATCATGGTGGTAAACAGATATTTACAAAATAATCCCAGGTCTACTTAATTAGGAACCCCTCCCTGGTGGCTCTTGCTGCTCCGTGGAATCAACCCAGAGCGGAGGAGCCCGGCCAATTAAACACCAACACAACCACCCTGTGCCCCTCTCGGCATACCACCCTCGTGTGTGTGTGTGTGTGTGTGTGTGTGTGTGTGTGTGTGTGTGTACAAGTTTGCTTTAGCGATTTGTGAAATATGAAAGTTAATAAGCTTCCTCCTACTTTATTCCACTTGCATTGTGCGGCATGTCTCACAGGAAATTGAATTGGAAGCCGGCCGTATAAGCTGATGGGAATCCCCCCCTATCACAAACGGCAGTGTGAAAGGCATTTCCTGTGTTAAACACATCAGGGAAATGAGATCAAAGCCAAACTCTTTTAGTATAAAGAGAAATAGATCAATAATTTAACCAATCCATAGCATTACATACTATTAATGCTTGATTGACACTTTATACACAGTATAATATTGAAGTCTTTGAACTCATGTATTTTGAGCAACAAGACACCGAATGTTTGCTCCGTAGTTCCAGTTATTGAAGTTTTTAAATGGAAAATCATCAAAAAAGACAACAACATATCTGTCAGTTTTGTTAATAACATAGCTTCATAAAGGCCGGGCCAAAAAGTCTTGATACAATTCATTTTTTTTTAATTGCAAACTTTATCAAGTGCATAGTTCCCATCCATGTAGTCCTTGTAACCACTTTTTCCTGTACGCCGATATGTAGCCTGTATCCATCAGGGGAGGCCAAAGAAACGAGACAAAGAGATGCATAACATATATATACACACACACACACACACACACACACACACACACACACACACACACACACGTATGTGTGTATTTGGTCCGCAGGAAACACGGGCAATAAGAATGTATTGAATTACCTAATACTTTGTTACGTTTCTATGGCTTTATTAAGAGCCACTGAGCTAGTCTATGGTTTAGTTTGACATACCAAAAGCTCTGTAGCTACGATGACGACTGTGGGTAACAAGGCACAGCCATTTCCCTCTGCGCCTGTGCATTTTTTTTTTACGCTCTCGGGGAACAACAGTGAACTCCCCAGGCCACAGAGCTCCATGGTATCCGGCTTTACGGCACTCGCAAATAGTCCCTTGTCCCTCAGGCTCATCCCTCCTCCCTCTGATCACCTGGCTTTACAGCACTCTGGGGGGAAATGCAGCTATTCCCTGGGCTCTCACTCCAGTCTCAGAGAGCAAGGGGGAAAGGGATAGGAGCCTTTGAGAGAGAAAATTAAAAGGACAAAAAAAAGGAAGGGCCCAAGGTAGGGCAAGAGAGGTACAAAGCATTCGAGCGAGATAGCGGGAAAAGAAAAAAGGTTGGTGGAAATAATGCTGATATGTAGATGGGAGTGGTGGGGGGTGGTTGTCCAGAGAGAACAAGCTATCTGTACATTTATAGTTACAATGTATGCTTATGTGCTAATAATTTGAAGTCAACTTGTGTGCCACAACTTGATGGAGAAAAATCAGTGTGGACACAAATGGAAATTTTTTTGAGAACATGAAGCAGCTTCATATACTTGTACGTACATAATTAAGAAATGTAAGTTAAGCTTGATTTCCATATCAGTTTTTGTGATGTGTTCAGCTAAACCTACCGTAAATCTTAGCTGGCATTACTTTGAGCTATGGTAATATTTCCTGTTTTATGTTGTCGGAAAGTTCTGATGAATATATTGGCTATCATTTTAGTGTCTTAAAATGAATTTCTTGGTTGGTACCTGTTATCATGCTACAAATACAATGTGTATTCAAAGGACAAAGGCTGTATAAATAATCATATATGGATTGATCATCATGCTAAATCCCCAAATTACATAAACTGCATCAGGTGTGATATTGATACTTTGCAGTCAGATTGCCAGCTCTGCAAAAAATCAAGCTCTCTTAATAACCGTTCATTACTGTGGACATTCATAACATGGATGTAAGTAATTCCATGTATGTGTGCCAGAGCTAAGACCCTGGAAATATACCAACATACCCAATCAGATTAGAGCCGTTGTAATGTAAGTAGTTCCAGCAATGCTTTTCCTGCAATGTCAAGATGTCTACCATGAAGAAAGGTGAATACTGTTTATTGGCTATTGTATTTCCTTCACAAAAGGTAAATTACCTAATTGACTGACACGATAATATTTAAAAACAGCTTTTAGTCAGAACTAATGTACTAGATATTAAGACCGGAGCCAAATGCTTTTGTCAGAGTTGTCCCCTGTTCCTTCTTTGCCTACCTTTGCACCAGCAGGCTTTTGTCAAAGCACCCGCTGTACTGGAAATGAGCTTTAGAGTCTGGGAAATACTTCACTGAGATGTGAGAATATTCCTGGTTCCTCTACTGCAGTTGGCTGTAATAGTTTTTTTCATGTCTGTATGTCCACAGGTCACGCTCAGTGGCGGGTCTTGGCAGGATTTGGGCTAATAGCTGCTCCCAGAATCGTCTCCAGGAGCCACGTGGACGTCACCGACTCTCCACCGTCATCCAACCACTGCGTCAGAATGCTGGGGAGGTGGTAGATCTTACTGTCGATGAAGATGGTAAGAACTACAATTGTGAAAGATCCTTCATCCACATACTTTTAAAACTGTGTCTGTTTAAATTATAACTACACATAGTTTCACCACAGGTCTCATTTTTCAAGTCATCTGCCAGCGGTGATGCCTTTTTTATATTTTGCTGTATCTTCTGCTGCAAATATGTGAAGGTTTTAGACTGTATTCTCAAGTGATCTGTGATATTAGCTTTGAATCCATACAGTCAAACGTATGGCATTGGTGATGAGGTGAAGAAAAGCATCTTAACAACTTTAATGTCACAAAGTTTCTTCAGGTTTTCTTTTTTATTTCTGCACAACTGTCGCAATATGGATATCAGTGGACTGAACTCACGAATACACACTCTGGCACAGTGTAATACATCTGTACATTGTAGATAGAACTCATAATAAGAAATTATTTTGCACAGCGTACATCAATTTCCACATTATGCGCATGCACATGTTTAATGGGCATACTTTATTAGTTTGTACTCTTATGATAGTGCTTGTGTTTTTGATATTTAATTCTTTCCACGATTTTCAGTGTGGCTCCGTTTGCTTACTGCTGCTGTGACATGAGCATTTACCCCAGGGGTTAAATAAAATATCTATTGATCTCTATCTAAATATGTGCTAGACATGGAGAAATCTAACAATAACAGTTTCTTGATCATGATAATTTGTATAACTAATGTTCATCATTAATCACTCCGCAATAAAAATTAAGAGTTTGTTGTCGACATTAACCCCTTTTACTTTAATTTCTATAAAGGACTTTGTCACAAAGGCATTTGTGTGACTCTTTATTAGCCCACAACTATGACCGATAGTAAATGATAGAGCAGTGCATATTAGAGTTTTTGCATTTCGTAGGAGAAAGAGGGTAAATTAATTTGTGAATATGAAAAGCAGATGTAGTGCACACACTGGAATGCTAATGCGGCCTGCTGTTCTCCTGCTCTTCTCTACAATTACTCGCATGCTACAGTCTACGCTCAGTTATTTATTCCAGACTAAGTGTCAAGTTGGATTTCAGGTTGTCACATGAATTAAAATACCAATTGGTACATCTATATGGTGTCATGTATATTTAATAAGACTTTGTTTGTGTGCTCTTGTATGACTGTCCTTTTTAAATGCATTGACTCTGGTGAAGTGATACCTGTCGTACAGTTAATGCATATCAATCCTCCTTTTCTAAATCGTCTCCTGCCTTTATTTTCTCCACAGATCTCTCAGTTGTGCCAACAACCTCTGGCAGCATTCACCCTCAAACAATCAGGTCATCCTCTTCATCATCTTCCCATCATGCCTCTACCTCAGAGCTCCATGATGCCCCAGGCCCTTCCACTAGCTGCCCAGGCTCAATACCTGAAAGTATGCACACACAGAGGCCAGGCGGCTCTGCTCGCACAGAGGGTAAGACGGGACATGGCATGTTGAAACTAGCTGCTGGAGACCATTTCATTTAAACAATTTTGCTCTGAGGCGGCTGGGGTCCAAAATGACTTCCTTTCCGTTGTTGATATTACTGAAATGTTAATATATCAAAGTGAGAAATGGTCTATATTGTGTAGTCACATGTCGCTATAGGTCACCATTTTTCTTTTTCTACTTTTTTAAAATTATTGATCTTACTCTCATCAGATGAAAGCAGACCGGGTTTGTCGAGTACAGCAGGAGAAAACGCAGGCACGGCCATGCCCCGACTCCCATCCTGCTGCCAGCAGCACTCCCCGTGTGGAGGGCCCTCCCCTGGTCACCTGTCCCTGAGCCACTCCCATTCAAGCTGCTTGCAGGTGTCGTCCTCTCAGCAGACCAGTGGCTCCCAGCATGGCCACAGCCACAGCAACGCTCACCACTTCATCCACCACGTCCATCACCCAGCTCCACAGCCCCCGGGCACCCTGCCTTTTCAAGAGCCGAGCTGCCCCATGGAGCGACCCAGTGCTCTGCCCGCATCCTGTGCTGGAGTCAGCAGCAGCAGTAACAGCAGTAGCAGCAGCAACACAACCCTCTACCATGACCAGGTATGCCCATGCTGCACTCGGTAGCAACATACTGTAGTCAGCTGCCTCTAAATGGCTAATTATGTAAAGGTGAGCTTGAACAGGAACTTCCTGATAAAGAGACTATCCATCAGGGTGTTGCTGAATGTCATAATACAGGTAAAAAAGGTGTGTAGCATCTCAACTCACTGACCCACATTGATTCATAACCGTCATAACTCTCCATAACTCTTGAAAGAGCATTTAGCAGGAGACTGAGGACAACAGAACACACAAAGGTTCCTCCTAGATACATTATTTATTTGGAGAGAAAAATGCAACACAAAAAAGGATACTTCATCGTACATGAAAAGTATATGACTAGAATTGAGTGACTTGTGCGCGACTCATTCAGCATTCCATAGGATAAGTTCACCCCTCTTCTTTCTATAACTTATCCTCCACCTTTCTTTCACAGCAAACGCTGCCAGTGGACCTGAGCAACAGCAGTATTCGGAGCGGTGGAAACAACGGGCCTAGTTTCCATGGCAGCACCTCGGCCTTTGACCCTTGCTGCCCAGGCTCCACCTTACGGCCTCCTACTTACGTTTCCCAGGCCACCCCTGGGCCCAGCCAGCCAGCTGTGGTGGAATCTTTTAGCGCCTCCATGGTGGCTCAGCCCCAGCCACAAACACAACCCCAGCCCTGCAGACATTACATGCACCCCTCCTGTGAGTATATTGGCATAAGCAGCATGAAAAAAACAGACATTCATTACTGTTGTTCTGTTATTCTGTTGGAATTCATGCAAAACTAGGGGGCGCCATCATGAAAGAAAACCAGAAAGGGATAAATATATATATTTATACATACAAACATATACTTTCTGATTTTGTCCAAGGAGAACACATACAAAGTAATTTGACAGAGAAGATATGCTGTCGCAGACAAATACAATTATGAAATGTAACTTCAGTTGGACATTCATGAGTGCTACTGCATTTGGAGAATTCACTTATTTGCAGTGCCATAGTGCTTGCAAAAATTGGAAGACAGCTGCGCTTCTAATGCTAATAGTAATTAACAGAGCCTGGTGGTTAATGTGCCAAGTGCTGTGGGAACTGTACCAAGCAGAAGTAGTTAATTGATCATTCTCCTCGGAACAGCTCGGTTTGGAGAGTGAAGCTAGTTGCTGCTGATGCTCGCATCTCATGCTTTCCTCTTCTCCTTGTACTACTGCTTTGACAAGTAGCATCAAGAAGAGCTACAACAATAGAACACATGAATATTTATTAAGAGGATGACTCACAGTAGTGGACTTCTGTCTTTGCCAGAGAACAGTGAAGGTTTGTGTCAACAAAAAAAACTGCATAAAATGCTTCAAAGGCATCATCTTTAACACGATGAGCCGAGATGTGTGTCTGCTGGCATGAAGTACAAATGTAGAACTTTGTCGTGTTGTAATTTCCTTAAAGGATAATAAGCCTGTTGACATTCTACATTAATGATAACAAATCCCACAAAATGACCAACGTCAAAAAATGAATGGATCCTTTCAGCAAGTATTTGTGTAGCCTGATGTAGCTTAGTCCTCTGTGCTGTAGAGCACCATTGTTGTCCAAGAAGAAAACTTCACTCTCAACCAAAGACAAAAATGATTAAAAACACATCAATGAGCCACATTGTTTGGACTAGCTATCATGTTTCTTGATCACATTGTATTTCGAGTCAACTCCATACTGGATACTCACAAATACATTTTTAGAAAATGAAAGCATACATTCGTGCCTTCAGTAAGAACGAGTGGACTCTGAGCGCCACACAGAAGTATTGACAGAGAGTCTCACGCATGTTGGAATTTTGTTTTTCCATGGGATTTGTTTACAATAGCAAAAATATAGAGTATATTATCTTTTCTTTTCTTGTTCTTTCTTTTCCTTTTCTCTTTCCTCAAACCCAGATGGCTCTCTAGCACGCTCACTGCATCATCAGCCCTCCTCCGCCTGTCCTCATTCCCATGGGAACCCCCAACTTACACCTCAGCCCCCTTCACAAGGCGAATATGTTATTCCCCACACTGTCACCTTTCATCCGCCACTGCCAACCCACCCTTCAGGCCACGCCGTGCCCCCTGCTCCTCCCCCACCTTTGACTGCCCACCACCTCTCTAGTTCAAGTGCCCCACTGGCCCAGCACCTGCCTACGGACCACCAGACCCTGCCGCACCATATGCCGGCGCTGGGGGCCTCGGTGCAGAGACTCCATCAACACGAGATACTGCAGAGGATGGAGGTCCAGAGGCGCAGGATGATGCAGCACCCAACGTGAGTACCGCCAAAACCCAGCTGGTTTTTCCTCATCAGGTATTCATATTTTTGTAAAAGATGGAACTCCATGCGTGAACACCTGTACTTTGCTATCCCTGCAGACGAGCACACGAGCGTCCGCCTCCACACCCCCACAGAATGCACCCCAACTACGGACATGGACACCACATCCATGTGCCACAAACTATGTCATCCCACCCTCGCCAGCCCGAGCAGAGAACAGCATGGTCAGTCTTGGGCAACAAAGTTTGGCAGATGGCTCGTTTTAGTTTAATGCCAGTTCATCAAATATTACACCTTTTGAACGTGACTCCACGGTTTATTGGTTTTATGTTGAGATCGACCAGAGGAAGTTTTGACGATGATGAATGTGTTTGTCAACAGGGAGCTTGGCATCGAGGCTGGAGTGACTGTGGCACCGTACCCTTCAGGGCACCTGCACTCCCACCTGCCCCACTACCACCCTCCCCCCAGACTGCACCACTTCCCCATCCCCTTCATGGTGAGACAAACCCCCAGCACAAATGCATACATTAGCATAAATGAGAAAGAATCACTTTTATATAAAGTCTGGCTTAGATTAATGGTGTTTGCCCCTTATTTATAACATCAGTTATTTCAAGGATGGTTTGGTTAACCACATGAATAATGCAGTAGCAATTAATAGTAGCTCAAGTGCACACTCAACAAATCCACAAGCCTCGAGACGAATCATGTTAAAAAAAAGTAGACTTTTTTTATGATGTTATTGCTTTTTTACTTGGTCATCTTCAGATATACGAACGTTAGTTGTCTTCTACAATCGGTTCTTCTCTGTAGCGTCGATGCAAGTTCACATTAAGTCAGGTAGCTGTTTTCCAAATGCTTTGAGCATGTCCAAAGTTCATCACAGCACAAGTGCTTGAAATTAGGGCGGAGAAATATGGAACCAAAAGCAATGCAACTGAATTTTGATTAACAGTCTCGGAAGAGTTCACTAGTTTGTCTAATTTGTGTACATCTATGACCTTCATCATTGCATATTTGCCATGTGAACACTTTCATAGGCCCCTCTAATATAATTTAAAAGAGAAAAATCATGTTAAATCTCACATATAATTTGAGAACGGCCTCTAACACTAACGGTTTACAGAGGGTAGTTTTAACTTAAAGCGGCTATGATATATATTTCTATAGTAACAATGTATCAAATGGCAGTGCAAAAGGGAAAGTTCATAATAATGAACCTACAAATAGTCTTCAAATATGCAGCTCGCCTCAGCTTTATCAAGCTTTATAGTGAGTTTCAGCTTTTCTGTTTTGGTTCACTCTCACTTTCTCATGGCCACAATGTATACTAACAGCTCAGCACCAAACGGCAGATAGATGCTATCGGCGACTAGCTGGGGATCATAGTGCAGCATTTAGCACCAAACGAGTCATATTTTTTTTCACTCGGAATAGTTAAAAGGAAGCCCGAAACATGACTCCAAATGAATGCTAATGTTGCTCCGTAACTGCCGGATGTTTAAATAAGAAACTCTGTAATAACAAGTTCACCATAACAACTTAAAAGGTGATCATGTAACAATGTGGTGAAGTGAACTTTTCTAAATGCAGGTTTATTCTCTAAGATAATGCCAGTTGCTCAAATACAATATATAAAGTCAAATGACTCGCCGACTAATAGCATGCATTATATTGAACCTTCACCAGAAGTTTAAGAGTAAATAAAAGTAAGGTCTGTGAAATTCTGAGATGAAAAATGAGCCCTTTGGTTCAGAAGGATTTAATGTATTCATTTATGAGAGAGAAATGCTGATATTATTCTGAGAAAATGTGCTGTGCATGTTTTTCTTTTGTCCCTCACAGCACACTGGCATATCTGAAGTGACCTACCCGCACATTCGGTACATCTCATCTCGGATGACTGGCTTTGGAAGAACCTATGAGGTGAGGACTGCTTTTATTCATTAATTCTTTTAAATGTGTTCATTTCCAACACAACTCAGGCAATTCAGATGCAATTTATTCCCATTTAATTATCACTGCCATCATAAATATTAACTTTATAATTGCTTTACTCAACGCCGCCTGATTGATTAATATTTTCGTACTGTTACTACAAAGAGAACACATAACAGTAATAAGAGAACACATTTGATTATTTGTATTCAAAATAGGGAACAGGGAAAGTAGGATATAATTATGTAGTGGAAGTGTATACAAAGAAAACGTTTAATTTCTTGACAATCTCAAACTCAAGGTCTACTTACTAGTTCAACCACATGTCACAGTCTTCATCCTTAGGGGAAGTAAGTTAATGTCTTGACATTCAATTGTCACAGCAGATCCCCACGTTGCATGAACTGAACTCTAAACATTTTATAAACAAGTTTAACGCAGCCACAGGGTTCAACCACTAAATCTCATGAGATTATTAAATGAAAAGACAACCTTCAGTCAGAAAAAAGCACCAGCTTAGAAACCTATCTGTCCAGGTGTGATTTTTTCTTAAGACTAATTGTATCCAACAGAGCCAAAATGTGCATCATTCTCATAGTGGTTTGTTTCTACTGCATCCATTCAGGACCTGCTGCATTTGGAGGAAAGATTGGGGACTGTGAACCGAGGAGCCTCTCAGGGAACCATAGAGAGGTGCACTTACCCACACAAGTACAAGAAGGTGAGGACTAATGACAGTGTGTGTAGCTATGTATATATTGTGTATTGGATTTTGCAGATACTGTATATAGTTGTGCTTGTTTGTTACAGTTTATTCTGTAACAGACAAGCACAGACAGTTGTGCTTGTCTGTTACAGTTTATTCATTGCAAACGTCTGATGTTTAAGCAAAATACTGTAGTGTGTTTTAGATTGCAACTGTGAAGACTTTGTTGAGGAAAAGTTTACATAGAGGTTTCCAAATGTATCTAAACAAGCAATCTAACACCCTGCCACCCAATACAGAAGGTGTTGGAGAGAGACATTGACCAAGAGTTAACCCCTGAAGCTTGGGCATCTATTGGGAAAAATATGCACGCAACCCCAGAATCGGTGAGAAATAATTAACAAATCAATTTGGAAACATGTCTCTGCTCACATGTACAGTAGATGTTAGGATTAGTGTCTTGGGGGCCAGGGAATTCGGCTCTAGAATAACTTTGATTTGGATAATTTGCAGTTAGAAAGTGTTTGTTTTCATGACAAAATGACCATTCCTCTGTACCCAAAGGAATTTGTATTTTCTTTTTTTAAATGTTAGTTCTAAACAGTTTTATAGGCAATATATTTCTATTCAAACATAATATGTACTGATGTTACCACCGTGTTTAAATTGAGCAGTGTAATGTGTTAAACAGACCATATGTACTGTGTCTTCTGAGGCAGCTTTACCGATCGATGCGTTGTATCAAAAGTCATGCTTCCAAATGTTTCTCACAAACAGAGAAAGCTGCATATTAAGGAAGACGAAGATGAGGCGGCAGATGAAGAAGACACAGAAGAAAAATGCACCATCTGTCTGTCAATACTGGAGGAGGGGGAGGACGTCAGGTAAATACGTTTTCAGGGGCGTGACATGTGGGAGGGCAGCTGTAGTAGCTCCATTCTGCCACAGTCTCTGGAGATATTTATTCTTTTAAATCCAAAGGTATAGTAATTAACAAAAAACCTCAGAGTGCCTTAATATTACCGGCCTCATGGAACGGCCTTTTGGCACTCTCAGGTTTTTTTCAATGTGATTTTCTGCCCTCTGTAGGAAGTGATGAGTGTCATGTTTTTATCTTCTTTCTTAATTAAATTAATTATTCAGTCATCACTTATAGCATTTAAATGATTGAGTATACATTTTCAAACTATAACACAAAGGAAAAGGAAAACACAAATTTCAAAGTGTTTTTATTTTAGATTTGTTGGTTCATTCTCGCAAAAATAAAAAAGCTTCTCTGTATTTCTGATGGAATTAGTTCTTCATGTCCCACGTTTGAAGTATAAATGTTTTCATAATTGCTCAACTTTCCTAGCTAGTACGGTATCTCCTTGCTTGTGTTTATCATTTATACTTATTAAAAGTGCAAAGACTGAAGAAAGATCAGAGGGCAGATCTTTAATACGGTTGGTGATATTTTATCGACTACAAATCCCATGAAATTACCAAAACCCAAATCTGTTGCTCAGTACTGTTGGTTTACCCAAAAGAGAAGTCATTGTTGTTTTTGCCTCTGTTTCCCCTCCAGACGCCTACCATGTATGCACCTCTTCCATCAGCTGTGTGTGGATCAGTGGCTCCTCACCAATAAGAAGTGCCCCATCTGCAGAGTGGACATTGAGGCGCAGCTGTCTGCTGAGAGTTGATGCTGTTTTTCTAACCACCCCTTTTGTTGAAAGTTTATTTTGAGATCATATTAATTTTCTCTTCAGTACTGCAGTCAACCAAAGATGGCATGAATGACCTGCGCAGCCCTACTACGAGAAAATAAAAATAAAAAACACCTGACAAAAAAGCATTGAGCCTAGAGTGCCAGCTATCACATATTACTACAACAGCTAGAATTTTCCATTAAGGGTTTAAGATTTTATTGTATTTATAAAGCTTTTATGTAGCTTTTGATTGTTTCCTCATGTGTCATTTTTTGTTTTGTTTTCTCTGCATGTTTCCTTGCAATGCATTTCTTTGCACATATAACGTTGGCTTATCACAGCCTAACAACTCGCAGGTGAGGATAACTGCTCTAGTAAAGATGCATTTCTGTAAACCTAATGCCTTGCTTTACTAGAATGTCACCCTCCAGTAAAAAAAAAACATTGCAGGATTCATTTTACCAATCATTGTATTGATTAGTTTGTTTAGAAGATGTGGATTGTTAGTGAAATATGTTTTTTAAGTAAATCAAGACATTCCTAACTAGGGAAATAAGTTAACAGATGAGCTGCTGTATTAGTGCACACCCAGTATTTCTCGAGTGGAAATAAACTCCAATGTTCACCTCACTTCCCAGAATATGCACATGCTTTGCTACGATTACACTTCCCTCCAGCACCTTCATTTGACAAAAACACCGTTATCACCGTCTTCTGTATTTTTGAGAACAAGAAAAAGAATGTCACATCCCTCTCTTGACTGTTCTTTCTAAACTGAGCGATCGTTGGGACCGGCTGTGAATCTTTTCTTTTTGTTGGGGTTCCTCCCTGCAGATGGGCCTGTGACAATGACAATTAACTAGGTGTCTTTTAAGATGATCTCAGGTCTACATGTGTGTAAGACATTTCACATGAGCCTGCAACGTGTGTGTGTGTGTGTGTGTGTGTGTGTGTGTGTGTGTGTGTGTGTGTGTGCGTGTGCGTGTGCGTGTGCGCGTGCGCGTGCGTGCGTGCGTGCGTGCGTGCGTGCGTGCGTGCACACAGCTCTTATTGGGATAAATATTTACTGCTTGTTCTCACACTTCAAACCATTTTATCTTCCCTCCCCCCCCCTTTGTCTCTCTGTAGTTGAGCAGCAGCGTCCTTTTTGGCTGCTGAAAGAAAAACACTAATACTGTTGATTAACTTACTCGCATAGACTTGCACAAGAGAGAAAAAGGTAGGAGAAAATAGTAGTGAATATGACTGAGGCCATGTATTTCCACTCTGAATATAAAAAAATAATAATAATTTGAATGGAGTGTTGAAATGCAGTACTTAAAGCAGGTATCCATGCATTCATTGACTTAAAAAGGCACCAGGATCATATTCTGTGGGATTTATATTAGTTTAAAAAAATAATATTAATAAACTTGGATAACTCTTAATTGATTCTTTTCCCTGGTCTCCTCTTTGAAAATCATGTTTGAGTGAATGTGGACTTCTTGATGAAACTGCTGTTTTATGAAATGTCATGAGAACAGTGTTATGAATCAGAATCAATTGAAAAAAATGTAAAGACACAAATCCTTTAACATCTTCAGTTTGTTTAAATGATCAAATGCAATACGAGTTTTAAGAGTTACCCTAAATAGAAAGAAAGACTTTACAGAAAAACACTTTAGTTGGATATATTCTCTTTTCTTAGTTGGATTTTTAAGATAACACAATTTCAGTTCCAATTTTTTATTTATTTGTATGTATTTTACTGAGTATTAAATGATTATCAATTTGGCAGCAAGATTTAAATACGTAAATTCACTTGGCACAAATACACTCCACATATACAGGAGGGTGAATTGCTCCTTTAGTACAATATTTCACTATGGACCATTTAAAAAAAAAATACTAGAACATGTTACATGTATAGTATATATGTTAATTTGTAAGTTGGAATATGTTTCTTGGAACATCTTGGAGCTCCTTGTGGGGGTCATGTCAACAGGTTTGTAACCACCGCTGTCACCCTTCTCTCTCATACCAAATTTAGTCAAATAGGTAATTAGTGTGAGTAAAATAACAGAGAGCGAAGAGGCAAGACAAAGATTCATCTCCTGTGTGTTTACTAGAACAGTAAAGTAAAATATGTCGTTATACAAATATCTAAAGGATTGCCTAAAATATGCTTATGTGAAAAGAAAATTGTTCAAATGTTTAATTCAATCTGTAGCAACCACTGAACAGAGGAGACTAAAATATTTAAGAGGTGTATCAAAGATGGGCCATTGAGGTCAGTTTTCGGACGTGAAATAAAGGGGATGGTCCACAGTCCAGTGATGTTCAGAGAGAAAACATAAATATGTAAGAGTCCAAATATGTTCTGACTGAGGAATTCAAATGAAACCTTAAGTTAAAATAAAAATATAAGATGAAGTGCAGTACCATACTGTGGCCATATACCATAAACCAAGAACTTCCAGTGGAGCGCAAAAGACACTTTGACACGACGAGAGGTCTCCAGGTTCCCCAAGATAAATAATCCAATGCAGTGTTGCTTCAGATTTTAACAGCAGACAGTTTCCTTGTATAAAGAAAAGACCAGGTGTCAAAAGCACCATTATCACATTATGGCTCTGCAAGACAGGTGACCTTCATGACTGTTACACCTGTGTTGTTTCTGTACCTGTGGCATGTGTCAAAATGCCTTCCATTAAAAAGTTTGTGTTTATCTGAGAGAAAGGTGTCACATACAGTTAGATATTATTCTGCCATGATTTTTGCCTCTTTTTTTCTATAAATGCAGTTTACATTTCAAATTACACTTTTGTATTTTAGTTTTAAAAAAAATGAATAAATTATGAAATTAAAATTACTAACGATTTACTTTATTTTGGACAGAAAAGGTAAAAATAGATGTTTGACCATGTAAGGAAACTGTGTGGCACTGCTTATAAATAAGCAATAACATTCACTAAAAACTGTGTGGAAAAAATAAAACTATTTAGCGGGGTTTGGTCTGTTAGAGTAGTCTGAACTAATGATTTCTGTATTCATAGATTGTTGGACTGCAGTCTGGATGGGATGTAAATATTTTAAAATACATAAACATCTGATTGATCATTGTTCATTTAATGTGTTCTCTGATAAAACAAAAAAGCATAAAAAATGCAATATGACATGCTTTATTAAAAGACTCATCCACTTTTTAATATTGCACAAGGATGTTTTCAACCATCCAAGATCCAAACCATATTTGAAGATGCAGAAGATCCCAGGTGTTTTTGTTTTTACTGACTAGAGCATAATGTGGTTATTTGATTTAAAAAATACTAAGGAATGTGTAAGTAATGCAACAGCAGTGCAAAATATGTGCAGAAACGGGCAGAAGCAGAAGGAATTATTTGTAGTGCCACGGAAAAATGTCAACAAATGTCTTTCACCAAAAACAACTTTTGCACGAACGAAAATCCATTCACCCTAATCTGTGCTAACCATTATTATCCATCTGTAGCTGAACCAGAAATAAAGCAGCCTTTTGAGTATCAAAAGCAGAGAAAAATCTGAATAGTAAGATCCTTCAAAGAAAATACAAGAAAACATTAATTTAAACTCTATCCAACAACAACTCCTAAAATATGAACACATATACAGAATCAGATCTAAAATGCCTTTTTTTTTATCATTTCATGTAAACAAATGATTCTCCTCAGTAACTCCGCTTATTTCTCGCTTTACAACTTGTCCTTCATACACTTGACTTACCGGCTGTGGCATGAACGAGTGAAGATGTCTGTGTCCAAGGTAGTACCTGTACCAATAAAGTGCTAATACACCACAGACAGCATGATCAGGTTACAGTATACATTGCCTCTATTCTGTGTCTAAAGTATACTGGTGAGATAGAAAAACAAAAACAACAAACAAATAAAGATGAAGATGGTTCTCCAGGTGATTCAACACTTGACCACATTGCCTTCTAAATGTAGTTTTTTCAGACCTATTAAAATTGTTATAGCTTTGGTATTTAAAATCATTAAAAAATCACAGTGTGATGATTTTCCGAAACGCCGTCCCCTGTAAGAAGTTACAGTTTGTCACCAAAATAAATATTCCTAGTAAAGCAGCAGTCGCTTCAGTTTTGCCACTGAGGTGATCACCTACGATTCAGCAATCAAACCTTTTGAAAATAAAAAGTACAAGCCTGGTCCCACAGATTAAGCATACTTCATTCCAACGCTTCAAAAAAGTTTGAGCTCAAATTCTCAGCAAGATATAAATGACAGTAAGGAGAATACAGAAAGCTATAAATACAATAAATAGTTTTGTTCCATACTGAAAGGGACTGTGGAGGAAAACAGATCCGAGGGTCAAACAGTCTTCTTGTCTTTGAAGCGGCGCCTCATTTCAAGCCTGACGGTCTTTTGTTCAAGGTGGTGGAACCGAGAGATACATTCATCCACTACAAGGCAGCAGTGGAGGATGTGTGAGTTTCTCTTCTCAAGAAGTCTCACGGTGCTTCTTTCTCTCTGACTGTAAGGTCCACCTCGTCCTCCGAGAGGGTCAGTGGGAATGCAGCAGGCTCTCCTCCTCGAGCTGTAAACCGGCAGCTCCTAGATCTTGGTAACATAGTTGTTGGGGAAAAGACCCTGCTTTCCACGAAGTCGTCCAGTCCACCACCCGGACGCATCTACGCAACAAACATGATGAGATTTGAGGCCCATTTCAAGCTGGTATCTGACACAAACGTTCATATTTGTTTAACCAGCAAGCCATCTTACCCTCTTTGATGATGTCAATAAGTTCGTCAGCATTGAAGCTGAGCTCGTCTGTATCCTGAGCGTCGTAGGCGTATAGAGCTTTGCACTGGGGCACCTGGGGTTTAGGCTTGGGTGCAGGTTTGGGTCGCCCTCCTCCCGGCGCAGGCCTGCTGGCTGATGGTCTGTGGGCTCTAAGGCATTGTGAGAAGAAAAAAAGAGGGAAACCACACGACTGTCAACATCTGCTTGAAGGCGCTACAGTTCACTGTGCTGCAGTTGGCTGTGAAGTTAAGTCAGAAGAAGCAGTTGGTAGACGTGGTGTTTTTGTGCGTGCATAATCACCATCTTGTCATGTAAAAACATTTTGACTCCAATTCGATTTTTCGATTGACAGTGACTGTAAAAACATGTTGGTGTTTATAATGCCTCCTGCTCGATTTGAACTCGCTGTTGCTGTTCACAAATCTGCCACAAGATGGTGGTTGAGTACGCACTATCTTTCACAAACACACTGAAAAAGTACACATTTCAGGTAGCCTTTGAGAGCAGAGAGTGTTGGTCCAGAGTCATTGGTACCTTTAAGATGTCTGTTTATTATTCTATATACTTGCTGTTTTAATTTACTTGGGGAAAAAAAACATGTATACTGTATATACAGTACATTCTCTTTTAAATGAGTTTTTAACACAATGCCAAATGTACAATTTAAGAATGAGAGTGAACAACTGCTCAACTAACTGAGGTTAAAATCCAAAGTGTCAACAGTTAGATTTTACATATGCAATATAGGCATTTAAGAGAAACATTTAGGCCTCCCAGTGAGAGCTGTGTTCATGAAACCATCTTCAATGTCCATCGCTTTATTAAAAATGAGACATCAGAAGAGGTGCACAGCAGGGATTACTTCATTACAAAAACTAGTTCAAGGAGCTTTCATTCATTAATGAAAGCTCAATTGTACTAAGATGAACTGTAAAATAATTCCCATTTGAAATCAAAGAAATTAAGCAGCAGAAGAGAATTAAATATTAGTTGCAGGCTAGAGTTGGCTCGTTTAGAGTTTGAACTTTGCTGTTGTTAAAAAAACAAAATGTACATGAGAAGAAGCATCAACATATCCTGCTGCTGAAAGTTGTTCGTCTTTAACCACCACCCAAAACACTACAAACACTCCAACTCACATTCCTCCATTTGAAGTTGGCCGTCTGTCTCCATTGCTACAAAAGAATAAATCATCCAAATTATGCCAAATTACAGAAACACAAGTGTGTGCATTAGAGTGTGTGGGCAAAAATATGTGTGTGCATGTGATGCCAGACATTGCACCGTATTGCCTTAAAACCTCAACCCATTCAGCAGATATAAACACATTGAAGAAATACAAATATAAATGATCTTTTGTGTATTAATACGTTTACTAGACACAGGAATGTTAAATGCCTAATGGGAGAGAACTTTATGCGTCAACTAAATGCTGTGGAGTTATATTAGGCTGAATGACAATTAGCAGCATACGTCAGCTATTAAAGTGGTCTCAGGATACAATTGTGTTAGTCATACTCGTCAGATTCCCTGTAATGGAAATACAAAAAGGGGGTCTGGCCTTTTGGGAAAATGACGATCAACACCATGAAAATCGCAACACCACAGAACCAACAAACAAAAATACAGCAGCATTCACTTAAATCACACACTTTTAGTTTTCTTTAGAAGTTTGACACAGATTTGAGACATATTTTTCATTCCGAGGCTGTGAGGCACTAACACGTGATTCTGGTGTGTTGGTGAGACACCAAAAACAGCTCCCAAGATGCAGAACACTGTCTAAGTGTCACAACTATCTAAGACAGTTAGAAAGAGTTGTCACAGAATGAAACTAACCAATAATTTGGCCGACATGTGCAGTATGAAGGGTTTGCTGATGCTGCATTCAGTTTAAATTGATCCACCTTTGTACAGTACCAAGTCTTCTATGTGTATGTGTGTGTTATTTTGTCTACTCCTGTATAACTGTGTGGTTGGTGTGTTTTAATTTGTGTGAGCGTCTCACCCTGCAGCTCCTTGATCAGGCACTTTCAGACAGTCCAGGTCGGGCTGCGGCCGGCTGCCGCCTCGCTCCTTCAGCTGGTTGCCGTTGCTGGGCAGGAAGGGGCGTGTCCCGTTGTCGGGTGGAAGATTCCTCTGCTTGTGATGCTGCAAGTTCCTCTGATTGGCTGCGTGGTTGGTGTTTTTAAGGCCACCATTCTGGTGAGCGGCTGCAAGAAGAAGAAGAAGAAGATTGTTTTAGACAGTCAACTTGGATGTAAGAGTAGCCTGTTCACGTCCTGTGAGATGGCGGATGTACCTGGAGGTCCCGGCGCCGCCCTCGAGGGGATGTTCTGGTGAGTTCTGGACGCATTGGAGTGAACCTGAGAGAAGCTCTTCCTAGTAGGGCCTGAGCATGAGAGAAATGAAGATGAGAGGGGATACATTAATGTAATGTATAAATAAAGAAGGCTTGTATCTGAAATGATTGTGTTTACTTTAGAGATAGGACGAAGTCGATTCTGTGAAAGTAACAAGTAACAACTCTATTCAATGGTAACACCAACATAAGTAAAATGTTTGCGAAGATTTTCAGACGTCGTCAAATTTAATGGGTCAACTTCATCGCGTGACTTGATTCCACCCCTCAAGTTAACGTATTCACATCTCGCTGTGAGAACGAGGCCATTGCTGTACTTCAGGTCTGTCAATACTCACGTGTGTTCTTCGGAAGCCCGGGGCCGACGCTGACCTGCAGAGATTTGCTCGAAGGCTTCAGTACTGGCATGTCTCCCTGACCCCCAACGAACAGGACCTGCCGGGAGCCACCCCCACTCAAGAAGCCCCAGTTCTCCTTCTTCAACTTCATCTCCAGTCTGAGGGACAACACAATTTAGTTTTGTAGCGCAAAAGCCAAAATAACACTTTCTTTAAATGGTCCCTGTGACTTTGTTAACAAGTGCTTTTGAAATACTGACTTATTAGCAATGAGGGTTTAGCACCAGTCTGATTTAAAGTCTAATTAATCCAATTAAATTGAAGACATGTCCTTTAAAAACAACAATACGTTATTGTTTACTTACGTGTTATTAAACTTGAGCGGTAGCTTCCTCTGGGTTCTCTCCTCAAATCTGCGGGCCAGTAAGCTGATGAACTCGGTCTTAAAGACACACTCCAGCAGGCTGTCGTACTCCTGCTCGTGCATGATCATGAAATCATCCTGCATTGTGCTGCAAAAACATGAACATGACACTTGATGAGATACAAAACCTAAAATCCTCATATCAGCTGAGACATGAAGCAAATCTCACTGAAACAAAAATGCATTCACAAGATTGTTTTTTTTAATGCTTTAAGATGAATGCACCTTAACTGCTCGGTTTTGATGGAAGTTAAGATGGAGAGTCAGAATCATCTTTCACATTTGCATAGAAACAGAGGGGGGCTCACAAAGGGGCTCACGTCTGAAGAGGGAAGACATCTTGTGCCCGTAACCCACACAAGGATACTTTGTTGCTCTCAGAGAGGTGCAGTTTCTTACAACTCCTGCTTTCGCTCATTGCCCCACCTGGTCCATATTACCCCACTGACTCAAAAGCCACATGCTCTGATTTCTACCTCTAAAACAAGATATACAGCGTTCCCATCAACAACAAAGAGTCTCTTAGTTCCTTGTTTCCCCCCATTTCTTTGTAGTTAACTCAGCGACGTTCTTTAATGAGAATGTTTTTGACTGCATATTGTTTAGAAACATTTCTGAGATGTGGACCATCAGTCAGGTCTGCACACAAAGGGACAGACACTCAGATGTATGTACAAGAGACAGGTTTAACATACTTCACATGTTTTCAATGTCCCATGAGTGACATTTACAGGAACATGGGAACTTATGTGATTGGAAATCCAGACTGTGTCTTTGAAGTAGATGTATGATTTTCTGCAGTGCAATGTGTACAGATTAAATGGTGGGCCCCATGCTTCATGTTGATGGAGTTTGGAAGTGCATTTAACTTTGAACCTTTTTTCAGAGGGAACCTGGTCCGAGAGACATACCAAGAAACATGTTTTTCTCTGTTGCAAAATGCTTTAATGCAGATCAGATATACACCATTATGTAATTAGAGTATATTGCCATGTACTGAAAGTCTTGGTGTTTCGGCACTGTTTTTAATTTATGTTACGTTTTTTTCCCCCTGCGATGTGCTCTTTCAACCAGAAACCTCTTTCAATGTTTAAACCATTTGTTTTAGTATTTGAGTAGACTAATGTGATGCTCCACAACTAACTCGATGACTGCTCATGACCTGGACATTGAGATAAACCTCAATGCAAATGCAGCAGGAGTTAAATTGGTGGTGTAGCAGCAGGATGCAGGGCATAAAGTTGACTTATGTAGAGAGAATGAGCCCAAATTTGTTTTTATGGACAGATTTTGTTTGGAACATGTGGTGGTCATAAATGCATGAGCAGCATGGGGAACTCCATTAAAACCACCTTTCAGAATACAATACTGAAAGCAATAGTGAACAGCTGTGAGACTCTGTGCTTCAACTGTTGACATGGAGTTTATGTTGATATCTGATACAGAGGATGTAATACAGATTTGAGGGAGATGTACCTGAGAGATACTGCCAAGATCTTCTCCACATCAATCCGCCTCTTCAGCACCTCTGTCACCTGCCCTTTCTCTGGTCCTTGTTTCACCTTTTCTCTTCCAATCAGGTACACAGACTTTGGGGTCAGTATCAAGTCCCTCTTAATTCCCTAAAAATAGCAGGACAAAAACAGAAGAACTCCATGAATGTTTTGTCAGTTCCTAAGAGACGGGAGCAACCTGCAGACGGAAGGAGACCAACCTTGAAGCGGCGGTCATATTTTGTGACTTTGTCTGCGAAATCAATCTTTTCTCTCTTGGCTAGGAACTGCCGGAGCTCAGGCCTGTCATCCATGCCCAGGTAGTCACCGACGAAGTTTCTGTTGAGGCTGTGTCGCCGCCTCTCCTTTCGGTTCAACAGCAGGTCAGAGGCTAAAACCAAGAAAATGAGATATGAAGACAGAGGAACTTTGACAGAGGAGTAAAGCTGCAAGATGTTGCACCACTCACCTTCTTCCCTCATCTGGACATACTTCTTGCGGGCCATGTATTTCCTCCAGGCTTTTTGAATGGTCCTGGCGTAGCCATCGAACTTGCGCTCCCTCGTCTCTTCCAGCAGAAAGAGCTGGAACAAAAACAAAAATGAAATGAAATACAGTAAGAGACAGCACACCTGCTCAAACCCAGACAGAGACACACCTAAACAAAGTGACTGGAAGGAATGACTGCACACACATACTGAACATTCCTGCAGAGTTGCACAAAGCCAACTCTAAACATTTAGATTTGTACGACTTTTCAGTGCCTACTTTACAGGCAGTGTCATCATGGATTGTTGAAGGGGTGAAATCACTGATCTGCCGAGAGATTATTTTAGCATCAAACAATATCACCCAGACCTTTTTGGACAGTTTTCTTCAGTGCTGTCCACTAATCTACAACATTGATTTTGTGTTTCCGTTGTCAAAACATGTGTTCGGAAGAGATTTTCTATGATTACAAGTAGTGTTTTCATTCAAGACGTACTTGAAATAATGTGGGCCTATCTTTGCAGGATAACGTATTGATTAGGTTTCCTGGAACACTGCAAAATATTTGATTTGTTTCCGATCATTAGCACATTGTTTCGTACTGTTTGGTATGATCAATACACTACTTAACAGTATCCACATAAAGATAATAATTTATTCTTTGGCTGTTAAGTCATTTCACCATTTCCTGCTCAAGGAGCTGACTCTGGACCAGCAGACCACAGTCTATGTCATTTCCTGATGGGCCTCTAGACACGCAATCAAACTCTCTGCCCTCTCCCTGCCAGACTAAACATCCTGCCCACTGCAACGGGCCTGGCATCGACCACGGCCGACCACAGGCTGCAATGTGACAGGAACAAACCACAACAAAATGCCCTGCGTCATTAATTGAGACAGTGACATCACTTCAATGGTTTTCACCAGACGAGTGATGCAACTTCCCAGGTAAGATATCTAACAACAAACAGCTGGTGGGGTTTATGTTTATATTACTCAGTGATGAATTTAGCTCAAGATGATCATTATTAGAACTGAAACTAACATCTCACAATTATTATCATTATAAACATATCATAATAATAATGTGATTAACCATTATCCATCACCACTTTGAAGGAGAAACTCTTCTCCAACATCTGCGTGGCATCAAACAAACTTGACGTATTACATCCAACAGAAACAAAATGCTTCAGTCATACCACTAATTAGTTGGTGTCAGTGTCTTATCAGACAGAGAGGCTTGTTTTGAGAAGCTTGGCAGCTCATTTCAGCGGTCCACCCTGTGTGATATTTGCGTTTCACAAGCACACCTCAATGACTTGGACTCTCAGTCTAGCAGTGTGGGGGATGGTGGACTGTTGGCATGCATGACTGCAATGAATGAGTGAAGGCATTCAGGATCAGCTGTAAGGCCTGAATTAAAAGTCTGTGTATTAGCTTACAAACATACATCACTGTGTGTGTGTGTGTGTGTGTGTGTGTGTGTGTGTGTGTGTGCATGCTTCTTCGTGCACGATGTGTACAAATGTTAATAAGTGAGAGCATGGCCATGACACAAGTGCTGCTTTCATAGGAATCATGAAAAAAAAACGTAGTTATGGTGGAAAAAAGACAAGCCTTTACGATGTCCCCCCAAACTCTGCAACCACAGTCTGTACTTGGGTTTTAGTTCCAGAGCGGTGTTGACTCAGTGCTGACGTGGTATAAGGGTCGGGTTCAATCTCCTCCCCTACATCAGGGATTCAAGCATGATTTGGGACACGAGTGCCCTTTTATGGTGTTTATTGTAAAAATGTTGAGTTCAAGTTTTTTCTCTGCAAACAAAAAGGCTTTTTGCATGCCAACATGTGATTTGAGTTCTACGTGTGTACATACATAACATGTGAAAAAGCTTTTGCTTTATAGTAAATCTTTCTGAATTGCTTTCTTCTAGAGATGTGGTGTCATAAAGCGCAAAGACTTAGCAAAAGAACAGGATCTGACGGCGGATGTCAAACCTACCGACTCAGGGGCTTTAATGAAGATCTTGGTACGTCCAAGCTGGAACTGATCCTGGTCCATGTTGACAGACCGTAAGAGATGAGAGACGCCTTGTTTCTCATCTCCTTGCCACGTTGGCCAGGACTCTTTGGTCAGAATGGCGTACCTGACAAAACACAGTATTTTATAAAGACATCAACAGAGAAACTGTATTTAAAGTGGATCAGTCCTGTCATGGCATGTTGGACAATCTGCTTATTAAAGTGTAACTTTCTCTACCATATTTTCCAATGTTTTTGTGTCTATGTGACTAATGAGGATCATTTATTAAATTGGTACAGCATCGAGCGACAACACTAAAAAGGCTGCAATGTAATAGTTCGGGGCAATTTCTTTCCGTGTCCAGGTCAGTATCTGTGTAGATTCCTATCAGACTCACTCCTTTAAACCAAATGAAAGTCAGAAATGAGTACCGTATGAGCCCGCTGTGAGTCTGAGGCGTGTTACCTGTTGAGGAACTTCCTGAAGACTCTGCGGTAGGCGTAGCCAGCACGCCTCACCCTGATGTTTTCCTTCAGACCCAGGTACTCCACTTGGTGCTTTACTCTTAAGACAGAAAAAACATTAGGATAAAATTAACAAACATTTTTCTTCACCTAATAAATTAAGATTAACTAATTATCAAAATGCCTCCTGATTAATTTAATGTTGATCGACTGGTTGTTTTAGCTTTCAATTGGAGTAAATATATATATATATATATATATATATATATATATATATATATATATATATATATATTAATATATATTGAATACATATTATTGTGTATATTTAAATATATATATATATATATATATATATATATATATATATATATATATATATGACTTTATTTTAATTTGTATATATCTTTCATCCCTGTTGCTTCTTTATATATTTGATCTTTTATCTTGTGTGTTTGTATCTTCAATTGTAAGGCGCTACTGATGACGACAAAAAAAATTCCCCTTGGGGATTAATAAAGTATATATTCATTCATTCATGCTATCCCCTGAGCCATCAGAAAGTGTTTTTTGATGTTTGATTGAATATACATTTACATTTGCTGGGTTTTCCCTTCCCCGCCTTCCAATTTCAGGTTTTGTTCTCTACTTTTGAAATTGTGATAGTTTTGTGTTTTATGTAGCTATGAAAGATGAGAATAGATTAGATAACAGTACAAGACATAAAAATAATTTGAAAAAAACCCACATCCTAAAGTAATCTACGGAGCATGAGGCTCCTGCTCCTCCAGCGGAAGTTGTAATCACATGTCATTGTATAAATACTAGCTGCGTTTTGCAAACTTTTTCCTCAAACAAAGGCTGTAAGCGCTACTTAGTACACTCACACTTCCTGTGAAAACAACAGTTCCGGTGCTAATTAATGAGCAACTCTGCACCCGACTCACAACAGGAAGGTCAGAGGCTCTGAACAATACAACAGCACTCTGCATCTGAACATTTAGTGCCCAAAACCTGTGAGCACGGAGGAAAAAGGGGGGAAACTGAAACAAAGGGATAAAGAGGGGGGCAAAGTCTGAAAGGCCTTGCATGACTTTGTCTTTCAGACGGACAGAAAACATCCAAAAAAGAGCAAATAAATAAAACAGCTGGAGCAAAACGGATCAGACCAATGATTCAGCGTTTACCTTTTGGGTGAGAATATTTAGAGTTAAATTTCCATTACAGACAATTTAATATTATTTCACCTTTATTTATAGATCATAAATATAATAGATTGTTATCAATTTCTTTCATTTTAAGGATTTCACACACAAAAATGTATTTGAATTACAGAACACTATGGTGGATGGCGGGTAATTCTCATCACTAATTGTCTGTCTCAGAGAATACATGTGACAAATCATGTGTTCACTCTTAAATGTTACTCTCACACCTACTGTTGTAGAGAGTGCTCCACCTGATACATGTAATGTTAATCAGCATTAGTTTGACACAAACAGGCTCTGGGTGGTTTGTAGTCATGAGAGACTGGAAGGAAATCAGGGGACACAGACACTTACCGGCTCTCTTCCCAGTCTCTGGGCTTCTTGGTTTCGTTAGGTTTGATGCAGCGGATGTAGTGCGGAGTACATTTCATCAGTGTGCTCACCAAATCGTTGGCTTGTTTCTGAAGGGTGCAGTAAGAGCAAAGATCAGGAAAGGTAATGATGATACTGATGCTCATAATTATGTCTCATGAAAGCCCCAAATGCTTAGTCTGCATTACGGATTAACCGCTGAAGGACATGCCTCTGAGCAGCAAACGTTATCTTTTCAAAGGCCATTACCACAGCGACCCTGAAAAATATGAGGGACAGGTACATACTGCACACACACACACACACACACACACACACACACACACACACACACACACACACACACACACACACACACCTTTATTTTGCTGCCTACAGTTGTGGGTCGACCCTTCTTTTCAGCGTTGAGACTTTCTGGAAACAGTGCTCTGATAAAGGCGCTGTTAGAGGACAAAAGTGAGGAGTTAGGACTGACACAGGAAGGCAGGTATCATGCATGAGTCAACGAAAACAGAGTGAACAAGCTGAAAATAATGTTGAGTATCCCTGGTTGCCAAAAACAAAAAATGTAGTTAATGATTAAAGAACCAAGGACCTTCGACTGAGGTCACTGGTTTAAATTCCTGAACAAGTTGGGAAGGTCTGAGTTGGGGGCGGGTGGGAAAACAAGAGATGTGTGTGTGTGTGTGTGTGTGTGTGTGTGTGTGTGTGTGTGTGTGTGTGTGTGTGTGTGTGTGTGTGTGTAAACACCTCTCATCAAGGCCACACTGTTCCATAGAGGAATGTATGTGATTATTTGATGCCTGGTGAAATACAATTATTGATCACTTCTGATTGAAATTTGGGATTTTGAGAAGAAAAATAAAGAACAATGTTAACTTTCTCTGAATTTATGGAGAATAACAGCATGTCATACGTCTTCTTTTAAGTCTCTCCTGAAAACATTCTTTGATCAGAAAGCTTATCTTGGTGTTATCGGTGCTGCCTGTTTATTCTATTGGTTCTTAATTTCTTGTTTATTATTTTTTATCTTACCCCATGTATTTTATGATTTTTTTCTCAATGAAGCACTTAGTCCTTTGTTTTGATAAGTGCTCTGTAATTACATGTCATTGTTATTATTATTCTTACACTCCCTCCAGCAAGATTACTGGGTCTCAGTACACTTGGATTTTAAGGAATAACATTTTGGTCTAATCCTCAACATGCAGTTCATAGTTTGTGGTGTTTTATAACATCACGACTACACTATGATGTGCTGCTGCTGGTCAGAATGTAGCAGATATTTGTGAAGTTTCCATATCCTCGGGTTTCTCTCAACTGAAGACAAACACTCAACTCATTTCAAGAATATTTTAAAGTAGCTCAGGATTGTATTTTTGATCTCCTTTTAGGAGACGCAGACTAAGGGTTCATTTGTAACTTGATATATAGTGCCTTAAGTGCCTTTGTTGTCATAGTACTTGTACTATGTGCAATGACAATAAAGTTGAATCTGAATCTGAATTAAGGGAGGAAGGTGGGGGTTATATTTGTGATAAAGGGACATTTAAAGTCATCTGCAGGTATATACTGGGCCACACAGCAGCCATTTATAATAATGATTTAGTATCTCAAGTCTCACATGCTTGTGTATCAACAAGCTCCTGCATTATGGAAAAGTGCTACACCCACTTCTAGACAGAGTAGAGGCTCTGCTTTGCGATTGAATGATGCCACGTTTGAACGGTAAATTGAAGACAGTGTCTTCTTTGA